>NC_138369.1:13395471-13404477 GCF_054177405.1 Leptonychotes weddellii
TGCACCCACTCATAGGGCCTTCCCTACAAACTCCCATCAGGTGTTCATGAGAAAGATTTGCAGCAGGGCAAGAGACCAGAGAAAGCCTTGCTTACAGTACAAGCATTAGGGAGGGGAGCCGGAGCTGCTGTGGGAAAGGCATGATGTGTGGCCTGAATCCTTCAACTCTGTCCCCCATCCCACCAGGCAGCCAATAGAAGACCCAGGCCAGCAGCAGCCACTGCCACCTTATGTGACTGGGTGAAGGGCACAAACCTGTCATTTTCAGGGCACAAGTTAAAGCCTACTATAGCTGGGTAAAGAGAACATAAAATAACGTCTACCCCTAAAGGAGGAGCCAGACCTTTGGAGATTTCCTATGCTGGGGGAGAATCAAGATCACTGAGAAGACCTCATCTCTGAGAGCCAAGAATATAGGACCTGCCTAACAGTGAGGCTGAGCCAGAAAAACAAAGAATGCCCCCACCTCCTCCCTCCACTACCAGGCTAGCAAGTGTCCAGGAACAAGTAACAGCAGTTTACTGCTGGGGGGAGGAGTAAAAGCATGGAAAGGCATCCTCTTTGACACATAAGCACAGAGAAGACTGACAGCTGAGTGTAGAACAGACACAGAAAAAAATCCAACAAGTCAGCCACCACTCGAACCAAAAAAATAACGGAAGAATTCAAAGCCTGGTACATAAGGAGGGTAACCACACAACAAAAAAACTTGGCATGATTACCTCAATACTCTCTACTAAAGGGAAGACTTGCCCATTTCTGAACATATTGTTTGTTTTAAAGATTTTATTTATTTATTTTAGAGAGAGAGAGAGTACAAGCTGGCGGAGGAGGCGGGGGGGGGAGGCAAAGAGAGAATCCCAAGCAGACTCTGCACTGAGCGTGGAGCCCGACGCAAGGCTCGATCCGAGGACCCTAAGATCATGACCTGAGCTGAAATCAAGAATTGGACGCCTCACCGACTGAGCCACCCAGGCGCCTCACGAACATATTGTTTACAGAAGTCTCTATTCACCTATGCAGAATGACTAGCTTTCAAACAAAAATGATGAGATACACAATGAAAAGGAAATTAACAACACACTGTCAAGAGACAAACCAATCAACAGAACCAGATTCAGATAGGACATGGGGTTTAGAACTATTACACAGGGAATTTTAAATACTAGGATGAACATGCTCTAGCTGCCATCTTGCCCGCCCCCCCACCCGCATGTGTACACCTAATCTCAATCTCAGCTGGTATGTCTGAAATGCCCTGAGTGCCTACCCTGCCCCCCATTTCCACTCCAACAAGATGAAAGAAACTATCATGAACCAGGAGAAACTCACCAAGCTGCAAGCACAAGTGTGCATTGGTGGGAAAGGAACTGCTCACCAAAAGAAAGTGGTTCATAGAACAGCTCCAGCAGATTATAAAAAACTTCAGTTCTCCTTAAAGAAGTTAGGGGTAAACAATATCTCTGGTATTGAAGAAGTGGATATGTTGCAAACCAAGGAACAGTGATCTATTTTAACAACCCTAAAGTGTAGACATCCCTGGCAGCAAATATTTTCACCAGTTCAGGCCATGCTGAGACAAAGCAGCTGACAGAAATGCTACCCAGGATCTTAAACCAACTTGATACAGACAGTGTGACTCATTTAAGGAGACTGGCTGAAGCTCTGCCCACACAATCTGTGGATGGAAAAGCACCACGTGCTACTGGGGAAGATGATGATGATGAAGTTCCAGATCTTGTGGAGACTTTTGGTGAAGCTTCCAAGAATGAAGCAAACTGAATTGAGTCAACTTCTAAAGAAGAAAAACCTTGAAGAAGTTACTGGGAGCTGCTATTTTGTAATTATGACTGCTTTTTAAAATTTTGATCATGGACCTGATAAAAATCTAGGTCTCTAATATTTTTAAGCCCAAGCCTGTTGGACATTGCAGGTCTTTTCAGTTTTTGCTTATACACAATTCATTCTCTGCAGCTAATTAAGCTGAAGAGGCCTGGGAAAAAAGTTTGAAACAAGGTTAATAAAGTTCTTTACCGGGGTGCCTGGATGGCTCAGTCGTTAAGCGCCTGCCTTCGGCTCAGGTCATGATCCCAGGGTCCTGGGATCAAGCCCCGCTCCGCGGGAAGCCTGCTTCTCCCTCTCCCACTCCCTCTGCTTGTGTTCCCTCTCTCGCTGTGTCTCTCTCTGTCAAATAAATAAAATCTTTAATAAAGTTCTTTACCTAGTATATGTACATACATACATACATACATACATGCTACGATGAACATATTTGAAGGCTCTAGTTCAGAGGTCAATAAATGTTTTCTAAAAAGGGTCAAGTAGCAAATATTTTAGGATTTTGAGGTACAAGTGAGGATATTATGTAGGCTTCTATAAAAAAAAAAGGAAAAATTTCCACGAAAATATAGTAGTGATAGTAATTGGATATAACATTTTGTAATACAAATCTAATAAGAATTTTGGGAGAATAACATTTTACTTAATTGGTTCAAAATTAGTGTTCTCCATCATCAAAATCAATTGCAAATTTTCTGTAATGGTGATCTACAATGGTATTTTATGAATTTAATCTTTTAAAATGTTTTTTCGGGGCGCCTGTGTGGCTCAGTCATTAAGCGTCTGCCTTCAGCTCAGGTCATGATCCCAGAGTCCTGGGATCGAGCCCCGCATCAGGCTCCCTGCTCTGCGGGAAGCCTGCTTTCCTTCTCTCACTCCCCCTGCTTGTGTTCCCTCTCTCACTGTGTCTCTCTCTGTCAAATAAATAAATAAAATCTTTAAAATAAAAATAAAAAAATAAAATGTCTTTTCATGTAGATAAGTGCTGCCCAATGCTGATATTAATCTGTGAATATATAGCTTTGAGCACATTCTTCACTTGGAAGACATTTATTGAGCTATATAAGGTTTTTCTCTTGATATTTGCCTTTGTCATGTCATTACATTGCAAATCAATCATTTCACTGAAGTTTAGGTGGAAGCTGTTCAATTACACTTAACTGGATTTTGAAATATGTAAATTTCCTTTGCATCGCTTACACAGAGGTCCAAAAACTACTTTTGGAATTGTATCAGAAAGCTCAGAAAATACATTCACTGCAAATTTGTGTGGGAATGCATATCTTGCTTGTTTTAACTTTTGACAGCACGAGAACTGTATAAAGCAGCTTGACATAACTTCTGATTCAAAAAACATTAGCTATCACCAAAATGACTTTACCATAGGATAGACAGCAATAGAAAACTAACAGGATGAGAAAGAAGAATAGAGAGGATACCATTATAAGGTCCTTGCACTATTTAAAAAGCAGATACTATTGTTTGAAAGAGGGCAATTAGTTAAACATATACACTGTAAACTCCAGAGAAACCAGGGGAAAAAAAAGTTAAATAACTATCAATTGGACAATAGCAAAGATAAAATAGAATCATAAAAAATACTCCATTAATTTAAAAGAAAGCAGGAATAGAGAAAAAGAGATGGTACAAATAGAAAGCAATTGGCATGATGGTAGATTTTAATCCAACAATATCAATACTTGCATTAAAGGTAAGTGTTCTATTAAATGAATTAATGCTTCTATTACATGAATTAAAACAGATTATCAGGCTGGATTTTTTTTAAAGCACAACTCAACTATATACCCACCTTAAATATAAAAACATAGATAGGCTATAGGGAGAGCGATAGAGTATGATATACAATGCAAACACTAATTAAAAGAAGAAGTAGTTATATTACCATCAGACAAAGCCAACCTCAGAACAAAGGATATTACCAGGGATAAACAGAGACATTAATTACAGAATGATAAACAAAATTCTAAATGTGTATGCAGCTAAATACACCTAACAACAGATCTTCAAAATTTACAGAGCAGGAAGAAAAAGACAATCTAGCCAAAATTAGAATTTGGAATTTCAATATGTCTTTCTTAATAATTGATAAAACAAGTACACAGAGAACTAGTAAGAATATGTAAGATCTGCAAAACACTATCCATTAATTAGATCTAATGGACATTTATAGAATACTCTATCCTAGCAACAGCAGAATACACTTTTTCTTCCCAGTGTACATGGAATATACACCAAGATAGAGCATATTATGAGCCCTTAAACAAATGGTAATAAATTTAAAGAACTGAAACTATACAAAATACATCCTCAGATCATAACAGAAATTAGAAAAATATCTCGAGGAGTACCTGGGTGGCTCAGTTGGTTAAGTGTCTGACTCTTGACCTCGGCTCAGGTCTTGATCTCAGGGCTGTGAGTTCAAGCCCTGCATTGGAGCCCAGCATGGAGCCTACTTAAAAAAAGAAAAGAAAAGAGAAAAAAAGAAAAATATCTTGAAAATTGCCAAATTTCTCAAAAAAATTTTAAAACTTTGATTTTGGGGACATCTGGGTGGCTCAGTCGGTTAAACATCTGCCTTCGGCTCAGGTCATGATCCCTGGGTCCTGGGATAGATATGTAAGGAGAGGGAGAAGAGTCTGCTTCTCCCTCTCCCTCTGCCCTTCCCCCCTGCTTGTGCACTCGCTCTCTCTCATTCTCTCTCAAATAAATAAATAAAATCCTAAAAAAAACCTTTGATCTTGGACTTCCAGAATGTCTTCATGAGAAACTTGGTTGATTCCCTCCCTAAAGAAAAAGCTATTTAACTGGTGAAAATTATTTTTTAAAAAAAAGAAAAACTATTTCAGGTCTCTGGAAATTGTCCTATAGGCATACAAAACATTGAGAAATATTTATACGAGAAAATCTACAAAACTTGGTAAGAACAGCAAGAGTCTGTGGCATTTGAGCCATGACCACCTCCCATCCCCCCTCCTTAGCTCCATATTATGGAACTCTACTCTGGACAGGTGACCATGATGATGGGATCTCCTTCTCCCCCAACTAAGATTTCACTTCAGAAGAAGCAACTAGCTGGTGTCTCTCATTCCGTTAAGTCCATCTGCAGAAGCCCTGTTCCAACAGACATGCCCAAGAGGACTGGAGCTCCCTTCCCTCACTTTGCTCCTACTCATAGGGCAGAAGTTCTACCCCAGGCACAGCAGGCTGAGAATCCTGGGGCTCCAATTGCCCCATCCCAGCTCACTGTTAGACCAGAGGTTCCACCTTGGGAAGGGCAAGTGAGAAGACCAATGGGATTGCATCCCTCTCCCTGGTGCCCACTCAGAGAAGAGCAGTTTCACTCCAGGAGAAGCAGGCTGCCATTCCCATCCTCAGCTCTGGTACAGCAGCACAAACATTCTGCCCAGGAGGAGAGGCAGGCTGAAAGGAGGAGTGTGCCCTGCAGCTCTGCCTGAAATAACTGAATTTATTTGGAACAGACGGTAGAGAAATTCATGCCTAACGGAGTTGTTTAAAACCGGAGATCATCTTGATGAGCAATTAAGAGAGAGGGTTGATAGCTCCATAATACTGGCAGCTAAAAGTGAAACAGAAGACTAGCTCGAAGTTTAACACAGAAAACGAGTGAAAGAGAGAGAGTCAAAAACACTGTACATATACCTTTGTGCACAAGACTGCATTCTCAGGAATGAATGGATAAGGAACTTCCAAGCTACTAGTCCCTGGCTGAACATGTGGGGGAAAAGTAAATTTCCTAAGTTGTGAAAGCCATCTCCAAGAGACACACACATATCCAGTGGTAAATAGTGAAAATAAAACTGACCAAAGGAGCTTACTCACAACCATTTACCATTGAGTGGCTTATGCTGATCCAGGGAAATAAGGGGAGGGGGAATCTGAGCAGGAATATCAGAGGCTGCAAAATGAAAAGGAAGTAGACTTTACAGAATTATCGTACCCAAGTCACTAAACAAATAAATGACCAAATAAACACCACCACCATGAGTCTGGGGTGGGGTGGGGCGGGGGGACATGGAACCAGTGTCCAGATTTGCTACAACATATTACATGTTGTCTGCCTTTCAATGACAAAATTGCAAGACATGCAAAGAAACAAGAAATACATAGAAAAAGAGGTGGATAATAAAAAACTCTCCTTAAGGGGACAGTCTTATATTTCAACTGATGCAAGAAAGCATTTCATGAAATGTAACACATTTCCATGAGAAAAACATTCAGGAAACTAGGAATAGAGAGAAACTTCCTCAGTATGATAAAGACCATATATGAAAAACCCAGAGTGAACCTCCTACTCAATGGTGAAAGACTAAAAGCTTTTCCCTAAGATCAGGAATAAGACAAGGATGCCCACTTTCACCACTATTTAACATGGTACTGAAAATCCTAGCCACAGCAATTAGGTAAGAAAAAAAATGCCCCCCCAATTAACAAGAAGGAAGTAAAATTATCTCTGTTCACAGATGACATGATCCTACATATAGAAAACCATAAAGATTTCACACAAAAAAATCTGTTAGCAATAATAAACAAATTCAGAAAAGCTGCAGTATACAAAATCAACACACAAACATGTATTGCATTATCTAGTGCATACACTAACAGTGAACAATCAAAAAGGAAATGAAAAAAAATCCCATTTACAATAACATCAAAAAGAATAAAATACTTAGGGATAAATGAATTTAAGCAAGGAAGTGAAAGAACTATACCTTGAAAACTATAAAAATATTGCTTAAGGAAATTAAAGACTTTAAACAGAAAGACATCCTATATTCATGGATAGGAGAACTTAATGAGGTCTTGTTAAAATGACAATATTATCCAAAGCAATCTGCAGATTCAGTGCAATCCCTATCAAAATCTCAATGACTTTTTTTGCAGAAATAGAAAAACCCATTCTAAAATTCATATGGAATCTCACGAACCCCAAATAGCCAAAACAATCTTGAAACAGAACAAAGTTGAAAGACACATTTTCTGATCCTGAGCATGGCACAGCACAGAGGAGTGAAATACAGGTCCTGGGTGTACCCACGGAAGCCACCTGACCTCTGGACTCCTGAAGAACAGCCATCCACTTGTCTTTTTTATCCTCAGAGACACTTGCCATCAGTGTTCTGTTCCTTACCACAGAGCATCTTCTGATTTATAGGCATTCATTTGACTTCCCCTTTTGGAGTCTGTGCATGACCCTCCCGGTCCCCAAATCCACATCCAGGCCCAGTCTGGGGACAAAGCCTTCTGCCCCTACCCCAGGGAGGCCATCAAAGCTACATGATGGAGATACCTCTCATGGAGGCTCTTCTGAAATTTTAAATTCTCATTTTTATGAGGGGAAGGTAGGAAAGTAGGGGAAGGAAGAAACAGCAGGGGAAGAAGGAAACTAGAAGGGAAAAGTAAGGAAGGGAGGGGAGAGGAGGGAAGGGAAGAAGGAAAGGAAGGAGGTGAGGAGAGCATAGGTAGGCAAGGAGAAGGGACGTGGAGGGAGGGAAAGAAAGGAAGAAACTGAGTTATATATAGGTAGGAAGATACAAAGGGCATCATTTGCAGAAGACAGAATTGCCTTCTAAAACAAATCCAAATGAACGGACTGAAAAATTAATCAAACTATAAGAAAATAGACTAAGAGGGCTGGGGGAAAAGACCAATATTCAAAATCAATAACTTGCTATCCTGCAGCAGTAACACATTAGAAAATATAATAGAAAACAAGATATTCCATTAATGATAGCGACACACATTTTTTTAAAGATTTCTTTTTTATTTCTTTTTTTTATTTTTTTTTTTAAGGTTTTACTTATTTGCGAGAGAGAGAATGAGAGACAGAGAGCATGAGAGGGAGGAGGGTCAGAGGGAGAAGCAGACTCCCCGCTGAGCAGGGAGCCCGATGTGGGACTCGATCCCGGGACTCCAGGATCATGACCCGAGCCGAAGGCAGTCGCTTAACCAACTGAGCCACCCAGGCACCCAAGAAGATTTCTTTTTTAAATTTTATTTATTTGTCAGAGTGAGAGCAAGAGAGAGCATAAGCAGGGGGAGCAGCAGAGGGAGAGGGACAAGCAGGCTCCCCATTGAGCAAGGAGCCCAATGTGGGACTCAATCCCAGGACGCTTAACTGACTGAGCCACCCAGGCTTCCCAGTGACACACATTTTTAAAAAATACCTAAGAATTGGCATTTCACCATTGGCCCAGGCTCCTCTGACCCTTTCTTAACCCTCTCCTCCTCACTAGTGGAGCTCCAGCCACACTCGCCTCCTTGATGTGCCTCACTGGCGACTCCCTCTGCCCCCAGACATCCAGACAGCTCATTTCCTCCCCTCCTGGGTCTAAACCAGGGCTGGAAAACTTTTTCTATAAAGGGCCAGATACTAAATATCTTAGGCCTTGTGGGCCAAGAGACAAAACCGAGAATATCATACACATACTTACATAGAAACAGAGAAAACAAGCTTCTGCAAAATATCGATAGATGAAAAAAAATATTTATAGATGAAATTCAAACTGTAATAACAACCGAGGACTGCTTTTTGTTTTTATTTTTTGGGTAACAGGTTTACGAAGGAGAAGAATGGAATTCTTTTAGGGGGATACCATCAAAGTTAAGTGTTTTCCAAACATGGAGCTGACCGCAAATGCTCTTCTGTAAGAACCACTCTCAGCTAAGAGGTGGTGGGTCAGATTTGGTCTGTACTCAAATATCACCTCATGGGTGAGGCTCTCCCAGGACACCCTCTCAAAAGTTGTACCCCCCACCCAGTCTTCCATCTTAACCTCTGATTTTCTCCGCAGCACTCTGTCTTTTACTCACGTAGACAGTTACTGTCCTTCCCTTCCATATGTAAACTTTAAGTAGGCAGAGTCAGTCTTGCCAGTACCTGACACGTGTCTGGCACATGGCAGGCACCCGATAACCATCTGCTAAATGAATGAAAGAACAGAATCCTAGGAAAGGGAGAATGTGTTGATACCTCTAAGCGCTTAGAGCAGCGCCCGGCACATGCTGGGCTCAATGAGTATTAGTCACCGTTATTTTAGGAGGGACCCAAGCATCTGGAAAGTGCAGGCCTCAGAGCAGACACACAGAATCTTCCAGCCCCCAGCCACCCCCACCCCCTGCCTACCC
>NC_138369.1:13404577-13445076 GCF_054177405.1 Leptonychotes weddellii
CCCCAGGGCCCTGTGCTGACCCTTCACTCTGCACTGTCATTCTGCCTGGACACCCGAGTCGTCCCTATGTACCCCGGGCTGACCATTCCCCAGGCCCTACCCCTGCCTCCCCAACCCTGCTCCAGGAATCTCAGGCCTGATCTCTGACCCCCCGCCCCCCAGCTCCCGAAAGCCCTCCCCCTGCCCTCTGAAAATTACTTGTTGCTGGTCCCCTCTAATCCCACAACAGCCCCATCCTACACTGGAGGAAATGCCTGGTGAGGGGCTGCGCACTTTGCCAGGTCACACAAGGAGGCAGGGGGAAAGCGGGACCCTGGGCAGGGGTTTTGGCAGTCAGACTGGCCCAGGGTACGCGTCAGCAGACAGGAAGATGGACAGAGTTTTGAGTGAGCCGCAGCTGAGCAGGGACTCGAAACCGTTCGGAGCCCCTCCTTCTCCGCCCGACTTCTCCGCAAGACCAGGCGTCAGGGGCTCACCCAGGAGCCGGCTCCCGCCCCCTGGCCCGGCGCCAGCCGTCATCCCCGTGAAGTCAGCCACCGGCCCGTGATTTCGGGGAAATACCAGCTCCTTATTAAAACCAGGCGGTGGTCGGGCCCCTGCTACCTCCCCAGTAGAAACTAGGGTGTTTGTTCCGAGAGGAACAAGAGTGGGCAGGGCCTGGCCAGGGCCGCGGGCGGGAGGCTTGAGCCGCTGCACCTACCTGGCCGAGGGTCCGGGCGCCCTGCGGAACCCGGGAGGGTGGGGAGCGCACCCCGAGGTTTGGGCGAGGGCAGTCGGGGGAGGGGGGCGGGGGGGGCACTCGGCACAGGAAAGCGGGGCCGACCAGAGAGGAGGGGGCGTGGGCCGGTGACCCGGAAAGCACGCGGGGACAAGGGGGACAGCCCCCCCCTCCGGGCACCCCCACGGGCACCGAACGCCGGCGGCGGGTCGGGCCGCGGGGAAACGCGGGCGGGGGCCTGAGGTCCTCCCCTTCCGGGGGCGCGGCGCGCCCCGCAGCCCCCCGGCCCCCAGCCGCCCGCCGCCTCCTGCAGGGGGCGCCCGAGGGCCGCGCTGCGGGCCCGGCCCCAGCATCTGGAGCGAGTTAGGCGGGGAGGCCGGCGGGCGGCGGCGTGAGCTCATCCTGGCCCGCCCGCTGCGGTCCCGGCGCTGGAAGGGAACAGAACAGAAGCGCCGCGGGCCCGCTCGGGGCAGCGCGGCGGGAGCGTGACTCCTCCCGGAATGTGGGTGTGAGCGCAGAGGCGGCGGTGTGTGTGTGTGTCGCTGGCGCGTCGCCGAGGGAGGGCCGAGCCCCGGGAGCCGGCCGCCAGCGTGTGTCGCTGTGGGTCACCGTGTGCCGTGGCTGGCGAGGCTGTGTGTGTTCCCGTGGGGGAAGCGCTGCGTGTGACAAGTTACGCACATCCCAGCACATACTCATTCCACCAAGCGCACAGGAGGGAGGGGATCGGCTGGCACTCCTGGCTGCCCGCCCTTGAGCCCGTGTGTGTCCCTGCGCGCGCGCGTGCAGAAGCTCCGAGCCTGCCCGCCGTGCCCCTGAGTGCCGGGGCAGGGCCCGGGGCCCAGCTCCCCTCTGCCCAGACGCAAACATACTCTTCCTGGTCATTGCCCCAGGCACTCTCCTCCTTCGGGAGGGAAGGAGAGCCCTCTTCACTCCAGGGTCATGGCTAACAGTGACTCACAGAGACCACGTGGGGAGACACACACCCAACAGTCATATAAGAAACACTTCCTATTAGCAGGACTCCCGGCTGGGAGAACCAACCGGCAGTTTGCAAGCTGGTGGCAAGGCTTGGAGAGGCTACTTGGTGAGATAGGCCCATCCCTGCCCGCGGTGGGGAGCAGGAGAGGCTGGAGGGCGCTGAACCCAGGTGTCTTAGGGGCTCCAGCCCCCTGCAATGGGCCCTGAGGTTACTGCACAGGGTATGAAGGGCCTTGGAGGCCCCAGGACTCCCAGGGCCAGGAGCCAGGGTGGGGACATGGCATTGTGGCCGTCACCAGACAGAGTGGGGAGCTGGGGCTAGAGGAGGTGCCTGGGAGAACCCCAGGCTACCCTGACCCATCAGGCTGGTCCTTGCCTTGGGCCCTCACCTAAGGGATCAACTGTCTCAGCTTTGGGTACCGTAGTCCCAGCTGTGCTAGAGACCTCAGGGAGTGGCCCTGGCCACCCAGCACCCACCAGCCTTCCTGGCTGGGTTTGCGGCCCTGTCATGCGCCCATCCTCCTCCCCTCACCCCCCAGCTGGGCAGTGGCTCTGAGACAAGGACCCTGCCTTGCAGGACAGGGCACATGAGCCCTCCACCCTTCCTCACCAGCTCTTGCTCCTGGGGCCCAAAGCACATGTTTGCAGAGGGTTGGCCCAGAGCTCTAGGCCTCTGAACTGCCTCCACACGCCCACTGGTGAGACAGAAAGGACGCGCTGTCCTGGGTAGGCCTCCACAGGAGGTGGCTCTGCATCTAAAGGGACATGCATCTATGGCAACCACGGGGGTCCTCAGCTCCCAAGACACTGGGACAAGCTGGGTGAGGGATTTTTTTAACTGGAATGACTCTGGTTTGTATAACCAGAGCTTCCAAATTACTTAGCAAAACATGTTTGCTTTTTAATTAACATGTGCTTGCAAAACAATGGTTTTAATTAAAGTGGGTGGGGGAGAGAAGGGACAGGAGGGAGAATATTTCAAGGAGCTCCAAGTCCCGGGCCAGACTTCTTAAAAATAAAGTGGGAGCTTTGCTCCAAGCCAGCAGAAGCTGGGAGGCCAGGCAGGCTCCTTGGGGAGAGCCACAAGAACAAGACTACCTGCCCTCCACAGCTCTCCAGCTCCCTTGCTGAGCATTCACCGTTTTGCTGATGGTCTCAGTACTCACTTACCCCACTGTTCCCTGGGCTCCCTGGGAAGGGGTGGTCTTTTAGAAAGCTGTTTCACAGGTAAATGAATGGGGATCCACCAGATAAGAGACAGGGGACAGCGTAAGTGAAGATATGAGAGCGTGGGCCTTGTTGGGGGAACATTAAGTTCCCCGGGGAAGGACAGAGCAGAGGTGGGGGAAGGTGACCCGTGAAAAAGCCAGGTCCCCCCAGACTGGTGGACTGGAAGGGTAGAGCAGGACCGGGAGATGCTGACGTCCAAGCCCCAGGGAGATAGGTAGGGGGAGCTGAGCTGGGGCCAGGGGTATAGGGGTGGAAGGAAGGGTAAAGCTACATTGGGCAGGGGGATTGGCAGAGGAAAGGGAGGGCCTGCGGGGACTAGCAGCGGTAGGTGGCCTGGATTGGGGACTCGGGGCTTCTGGTCAGAGGCTGCCCGGCCCCGTTGCAAGTTTGGCCAGTCCAGCAGGGGGCAGTGTTGGTCCCATCATCCTGGACACAGGATGCACCCACCCAGTCCCAGCCAGGAAAAGCTTCAGAAAGAGTGAGAATGAGATCATCCGCCCGGGTCAGCTGCACTTTCTCCCATTTCTGACTTTTAGACCCAGCACCGGGGTGCAGCCCAGGCTCAGAGGTCAGCACCGGGATGGGACAGTGCCCCCTCCCCCGACACACATGCAGACAGAGGGAGATTGACAGGAAGCTTTTAGGGAGTGAGGGAACGCCCAGGGTTCAGGTCAGGTGGTCCTGAACCCCCAGATCCCGGTGGCCCCACCCAGGACCCTGTTTCTCATTAGGGGCCTTCTAGCCTCCCCCCAGCCCGCGCCCCCACTTGAAACGTGCCTCCCTGTACTTAATTCATTACGCCAGGCAGGGTGGGAGGCCCAGCGGGCGGGGGTTATTTTTTCCCCTGAGCTCAGACATTCCTCGCTTTATTATTCTCCACATTTCAAAGCAGCTGTCGCCTCCCCCTACCGCCCCCAGCCCGAAGCTCAGAGTCCAGAAGGGGCCTCTCCAGGGCTCAGAACACCAGAGGCTTCCACACCTCCAGTCCAACACAGGAGAGAAACTGAGGCTCAGAACTAGAGCACCAGGGCAACCTGCAGGGACCTCCCCCAACAGTCTGCACCTGAACTTACCTACCCCGCAACTTGGATCCTCCTATGTGCCCTCCACCACCCTGTCACCCTCTGTAACACTGTGTTCCCTGACTCTATTCACCCTACCTTCCACACTGGTGACCTCAGAGGCCCCCTCTCCAATGCAGAGCCAGCCCTGCTGTCCCCCGCCAGGAGTAGGTGCTAGGACAGTTCTCACGGTCTCTGCCCTGCTCCGGGCCTTAACAAACAGAGCTCTGGCTGGGTCAGCCGCCTGACAGAGGGCAAGGCCCACCCTGGATCAAGGGATCAACCCAGAGGATGGCAGGGGTGGGGTCAGGCTAGAGAGTCACCTAGAAGCTAGGCCAGGGAGCAACAGTTCTAAGGACCCAGTTTTGGAAAACCAGGGAGGCCCTGGACAAATTTTTGCCCCACATCAGAGAGCTGCCCACCTGGCCAAGCTGCCTCAATAGGAGGTGAGCTCCCTGTTGCTGGGGGTGTTCAAGCAAACAGCAGCTCATCAGACTTGCCCTGGAAAAGAGGTTGGCCCAGGTGTCTGAGGCCCCTTCCCACCCAACTCTGAGGTCAGAATCTGGGGCTGGCAGGGAAGGTATCCACTCCGGATTAACGGAATTAGGGATCCCTCCTCGCTCACTCAGGGATGGCAAGGCGGGTCTGAAAGCACAGGCCAAGGCACAAGGGAGCTGGACCAAAGCCAGAGCAGGACCCAGCGAGGACATTTCCTCTGTGGGCTCACTACAATGTCCTGGCACCTGGGGAAGACCTGGGAGCACAGCAGATACACCATCATCGTGTACTGATCTGACCCAGGGGGTAGGGTCTGACCCAGGCCCTACTCTCAGAGCCTGCAGGGGTCAGGGTGCCCACCTAGGGGAGGGACTCTGCCCACAGGGGAAGCTGAGACAGGAGCCCAGGTGGGGCAGGCAACCTGGGGGTTCTGAGGACTGAGTTTGGAGGCCACTCTTAAAACATTTTGCCCCTGCTGGCCCTACAACCAGGCACATCCGCCTTGTGTGTGGGGCTTGAGGGCTGGATCCTCAGGTGCCCAAGAGGGTAGGAGTCACTCCTGATGTGGGCCCGGAGGGTTCTCGCTGTCCACACAAGCCTGGGGGCCCCAGGGCCAGCCCGTACCTCCAGCTCTACTCTTCAGACCTACCCCAGGGACCCACTTTACTACAGGAAGACAACATCTGGGGGGCGGACTGCACAGAGCCTGAGCTCCTGAGAGAGGAAGGAGGGGGCGTGGGCCGCGTGGTCCAGAGCCGGTGGGTGTGGGTATGTCTCCCTCGTGGGGGCTCCCAGCCCTGGGCCCCTTCGCTCAGACCAGGCCATGCGGATGGATGCGCCCAGGTTCCCCCTTTATCTGTCCCTCAGGCCTGAGCACTGTTTCTTTTCCCGGGGCTAGAAACCATGGAGTATTTGTGCCCTCCTGCCTCGGCCGCCCCCACCCTGTCACCGTGCCACCACCACTGACTTCCCACCTCCAGCTGCAGGTGGGAACAGGTATAGGCCCTCAGAGGCTCGGGGACGCCCGGAATCACGGATCCCAGACACTGCCGTGAAGGGAGCGGAGGTGTCATCCCCGCCCTCAGCCCCGACCTCCATCCGTGCCCGCCTGTCTCAGGGGCTCATCTGCCCATCTGCAGAGTCTCCACTCCCCTTTCCATCCCACCTGGCAGGGCCAGGCCTGTCAGTCATCACGGGCATCTGATAATTACACTATGCATGAATGAATGAATGAATGAATGAATGAATGAATGAATAAGTCAGTTCAAATGAGCCTTGGGCCTAGAAAGGATGGGCCCCATCAAGGGTCTCTATGCAGGGATTTGGGTAGACGTTGATTGCAACAAACTGTGAGATTTTCTCAAAACTTAAAATTTGACTTATAAGGTCTGATTTTGCCAACTAAAGACATGAAAACAACAGCCACCAGCTACCATCACCATTGTTTTGTAAACAAAAGGATATTCTCAAGACAAAAAAAAAACAGTAGAAAGAAAGTAGTAGAAAGAAACTGGAAGAAAGACGCCTTGAAGATGCATAAATTGAGCTTCATGGCAAGGCCATGGGCCACCAACATGGGCCTTACTTTTCTCTCATGAAAACTTTCTTGGACATTGTCACAAGCTGGGCCCTGGGGCTTGGGGACACACATATGCTTCCAACCCCTTTTGCAGCATTCATGACTGGAATTGGTTTCCCTCTGTTTGCACACCCCTTAGGACAAGGTGCTCACTACCTCTTCTAGTTAGCTCCAAAGCTGGGAATGTCATTCCGGAGCACCTTTATGTGGCTTCCCAGCCTACTGTGGGAGGGAGGAAAGGGACCACGGGGCAAGTGGATGGAAAAGGTGCTAGGGGGGAGGAAAGACTGGCCTCTAGACCCAGGGCATGGGAATCTTGAGGGGAAAGGGCAGCTCATATTCAGCTGGACCATAGTATAAAAATTCAGAAAGTTGGTCAAGACCTGACACTTCCCAAGGGGTATTGTCTCCCCAGCTCTAGAGTTCCAGAGTCTTCCAGCTGCCTCACCCCAAGCCCCCACCCTCCAGAAAGGCTCTGGCATCCTCATTCTCACCAAGACCTCACTGGACAGATGAGGTACCCAGACCCACAGGCCAGAGAAGGGGACACAGATTGGAAGAAAATGGAGGCACTCGAGGCGTCTTCAGCAAGGCGGGGGAGGAAGGGGGCGGGAAGGGGCCCCTCCCAACCCTGACCTTCTAGGCCCTCCCCTGTCCAAAGGGCCCTGGGCCCTGGCTGCTGAGACTGGAGGGGGCCTGTTGGGCAGCCGGCCCCAGGGAGCCTCGTGTACACACGCTCACACACACTCCACATTCCAGCCGTGCTCTGTCAGCGTCGGGGCAAACCAGGATTGTGTGGCTTTGGGAAAGCAGGAACGAATAACCCCCAAACTTGGGTGAGGGCGGGCCTGGGGCCGGAAGAACCCCCAGGGAGCCACTCCAGTGCCGGGTCACCGGGTTCAAGGTCTGAGGTTTTCCTGCATTCTCCGAGGCCACCGGGTCAGCAGTCCTGGGCATGAGGCTGGCCCTGCACCCAGGCAGGCCTGTCCTGGCCCCCTCCCGTCAACCCTCCCCACCACCCAGGGCCTCAGGACGCACAGCGCAGCGCTCTGGCCTGGCACCCCCAAGCACCCACTTCCATGGCATGAGGGCCTCGATTTCTTTTGCCTCTCCCCCCACCTCCTCTGCAGCCCACCCCACCCTGCCTCTGACTTCATACAACCCGTGGCTTGGACCCTTTTACTCCACCCCCGAGCTCTCTTAAGATGGTCATCAGCTTTCTGTCAGCCCCTCTGCCGCGGAGCACTTTGGGCCCTAGCGCCCAGTTTCTCATACCCGCAGTCTGATTTCCTTTCTTCTCGTGACCTAGGAAGATCTTCCTCTAATACTTGATGTCTTCAAGACCCTGGCTGACTTCATTCTACCTCGGCCTGAGTGTCTGGCCTTCTCGGCCCCCCAGTTAAGTGCTATCTGCTCCATGTCCCAGGGGTGACCCCTTGAGCCCTGAGGATGGCATCTGGGGAGAAGCTGCAGGGTGTAGCAGGCCGCCGAGAGCCAGAAGCAGCCAAGCAGGGATGTTGGAGCAGAGGAGGGACAGTTGATTCTGGGGTCCTGAGGTTGACCTCCGTCCCTGGCCCCCAGTTTCCCTGGGCTGCCCTGCTGACCCTCTGGATCAGCCTGGACCAGGACTGAAACCAGAGGTGAATATTCCTGCCATCTTAGAAAGACCTCAGAGATCAGGCCTCAGACCGGATGGGGGAAGGGAGGCATAGAGAGACCCCAGATTGGACCCCACCTTACAGAGCACGGGCCCTGGCCCTCGAGGCACGGAGGGGACCAGGCTAACAGGGGCACCAACCTCTGCGCCCTCCGATCCCTTTCCACCGGCCACAGGGCCACAGGCTGGACCACCCTGCTTGAGGGGGGAGCTGGGACAGTGTTTATGCAACTGTGGGGAGGCCACAGCCCGGCTGGCAGGGCTGCCCGCTCAGCACCAGCACTGACTCAGCAGAGCCCCCCAGCACGTACACGCTTCGACACGCATGCCAACAGACACGGACATGCACACACACAGAGGTACACACACTCGTGCAAATGCACAGACCAGCGGCACGCACATATACAGGTATGCGCGCGGGCAGCTCACGCACCCACTGATGCACTCACACGCAGAGACACACAGGCCCACCTGTGGGCACGTGCACCCGCAAACACACGGGGACACACAGAAATGTGCATTCCACCCAGGAGAGGTGGGGGACGAGGGATGCGGAGTGAGGAAACCGCTCACCCCTGCAGCCGAGTGGCACCCTCGGGGTCCCTCCACCCATCCATTCTGACACCTGGACCTACAGCCAGTGACCTGAGCCCAGGAACGACGGCCCCCCTGGGATCAGCACAGCCATATACAACAGGCACAAGGCCCCAGAGGGGCCACGTAACCGTGGCTGGGACAGAGACCTATTCCAAGTGGAGTAGAGCCCCAACAAGTGGGGCCAACCCGCCCCAGCCCGAGCTTATCAGACACAACAGCCCCCACGTACCCTGACCGGGCCACCTCCAGCCTTTCCCCCCCTTCCTCCGCAGTCCGCAGAGGATGACTGGCCAGTCTGGGCTGCAGAGTGTCTTGGGGGAATGTGTGGGATTCCGCCTCCCTTCCGGGAACCAAGGGAGCCTGGGAGCACTGCCGGACCATCCTGAAAACCAGAGCAGGGACAAGCATCCTTGAGAGAGCACATATCCCCGGGGATCCGGGACATACGTGAACTCGGAGGCAGGGTCCCTTCTTGCCTGGAGATGACAGGACAGGTGCAACCCCCTGCCCGCAGGACTCCAGCCCAGGGTGGGCATCCCCAGAAAGAGAAGGCTGGGACCTCCCGGTCCCATGTGGTCCCTGGGGACTTTTGACAGGGAGCTCAGCCGTTCCAGGAAGGAAGTGGCTGGGGCAGGCAGGAATGGGGAGGGGGGAAGGGGGCAGGCAGGAAGTGGGGGGACTGCCCAGAAGGTTATCAGTCCCTCACGAGGCTCCCCGCCCTGATTGGGACCAAAGGGAGGTCCTGCTTTCCTGTGGGGGTCCCCAGCCCCAGTTGTCCAGGGAGGCTCGCCAGAGTCCAGCAAGGCCACACGTGCCTCTGTTCCCTGCCCAACCAGCCAGCGGGACTCTGCACCATAACGAGCAGACCCTGCAGTCCCTCACCTGCCGCCCCGAAGGGTATCTGGGGCTGGAGTGGACTGTGTGGAGACAAGGAAAGGAACCAGAAGGCCTCGAAAGCCTCAAAATTGGCCCACGATGTTGCTAAAACTGGTTTCAAAGGGACTTGCAATCTGACCGCTTCTCATCTCCACTGGGCCAAGCACGCATCTGCTTCTCTCTCCCGCACCCTCCTGCCTCGTCCCCCTGCTTCTGCTCGCGCCCCGCAGTCTACTCTCCCTCCACCTGGCGGCCAGAGTGATGCCGATAAAGAGTCTCCCCCCAGCACATGCCAAAGCCCTTGCCGTGGCCACAGGCCCTCGGTCACCTCTGGGACTCAGGCCCTGCCACCTCCCCATGGCGCTGTCTGCCCCCATCTCAGCGGCCTTTGTGCCCCCAGAAGGAATGTCTTCCCTCGATGCCCACCCAGATGCCTAGAGCAGATGCTGAAGTGCCCCATACGAACAAACGTTCCAGCCTGCCTAGGAGGCCCTGCCCCAACCGGTGAAGACCTGAGGAGCTGGAGAGTCTGGTTTCCTCATCCCCTCAGCAGGACAAGTCTCCTGGAGGTGCCCAACGGGGCCAGGCCCCCCTGTCCACAGTGCTCTCTGCTCCCGGGCCCCCGTGGAGACTTCCTTCCCTTCCAGTGGCTCTCCCATGCTCCCTGGGGTCACCTCCTGGGGAGACGACTTGCATTCCAGCTCAGTCTCAGCCCTGCTTCTGGGGAAGCACAGCTAAGACACTCCATCTCTCGTCTCTTGCTTGTTTCTCTGCTTTAACAGCTCCCCACTCGCCCCTGCCCTCCAGCCCCCTACCACCACCATTCTACTTTCTGCCTCTATGAATTCGATGACCCAAGGTACCTCCTTTAAGTGGAGTCACACTGTATCGTCTGGGTCTGGCCTATTTCATTTGGCATAATATCCTCAAAGTCCATCCATGTTGTAGCAAGTGTCAGAATGTCCTTCCTTCCTCGGGGCTGGAGAATGGGCCGTTGTGTAGAACACATTTTGTTGATCCATTTATCCGTCGATGCGCACTTGGCTTTTTCCACCCTGGGGCTCTATCAACAGGGGGTTATGAGTATCTCTCTGTCCCTGCTTTCAATTCTTTTGGGAAGGTACTCAGAAATGGAATTGCTGGATCGTATGGGAACGTGTTTTAAATTTTGTGACAACCCTCCATAGCGTTTTCCGCACCATTTTTGGCGGCTGCCCCATTTTGCGTTCCCACCGACAGCACCCACGGGCTCCGATTTCTCCACATTCTCACAACCCTTGTTACTCCCTGTTTCTTGAGTAAAAGCCCTCCTAATTGGGTGTGAAGTGGGATCTCCTGGCGCTTTGGATTTGCATTGCCCTAACTAGTGATATCGAACATCTACACACATGCTAATTGGCCATTTATAGATCTGCTTTGGAGAAATGTCTGTTCAAGTCTTCTCCCCCTTTTTGAATTGGGTTGTCTATTATTTTGCTGTAGACTTGCAGGACTCCTTTATATATTCTGGGTATTACCTCCTCTCTTTTTAAGTCTTTTGCCTGACTATTACCTTCTCCGATCATCCCTGGCCTCCTGATTTAACACGTCAGCCCCTCCCAGCTCTTACACACACGCGCACGCCCGGCCTCTCCCCTACTTGGGTCCCTCCTCAGCCTTTATCGCTTGCTGACACGCTGTGTGGGTGGTGATTTGTCAGGTCTTTGTGAGCTCCGTGAGGGCAGAGGTTTTGACTGTTTTCTCCACTCGGGGTTCGCAGGGCTAGGACAGGGCCTGGCACTCAGTCGGTGCTCCAGAGACTCAGACACAATGAAAGGAAGATGAGACAGCCTCCTGCAGAGACACTCACACCCCTGGCGTATACAACCTCACACACATTGCTGGCACACGCCCCCCACACACTCTCACACTCACGATCCCGACACGCTCGCGGGCAGGCCCCCACACCACGCCAATGCCCACAGGCAGCCCGAGCTGTGCTCGTCTTCAAACCCACTCGCGCAGGCTCCCCTCCCACGCAGACGCGCTCGCGTGCACCCTGATGGAGCTGCCCTGACCTGGGTCCTCCTGGCCTGCAGGCCGATTCCTACCCTGTGTGGCCCACTCCCCATTCTGAGCCCTTGATCTCCCCCACACCCCCTGTCCCTAGGGCCCACAGCCTCTCTGCATGGTGGGTCACCTCCTCCAGGAAGCCCCTCTCACTCTCCCCACTGGGCTCCAAGGGGAGGGGAGGGCCTCCCCCCGCACCCCCGCAACGAGCAGAGTGTGGGCAATGGGGCAGGGATTTGCGGGAGGTGTATGTACCTCCTTCTGTCATTTCAGGGACCGCACACTTTTCTGCTGAGAAGCCCGGGGCTAGGGAACCCACTGGGGACCCCGGATACTGCCCCAGTAAAGCCTCTTCCTCTGGCCTACAGCCACATCACAGGCACAGTGCCTCAGTTTCCTCATCTGAGCCAGTCGGGAGTCTAAGGCCCCTTCAATTCTGACAGCCTGGGGACAAAGTTAGCTCCCGCCCTGCCATTCATTCCCAGGGTGACTCAGGTAAGGCCATTCTCTGCTCTGGGCCTCAGTTTCCCCACCTGTGACATGGGCAGCCTTGGGCCAATGCCCCATGGATCCCTGATTGCTGGTGGTGCCACCACCTGAAGGGAGAAGGGGAGGACAAGAGCAAGGGAGGGGCACCCAGCCCTCTTCCAGCTCAGCCCTGCTCTTACCCCAGTGTCCTGGTGGGCAGGCTCGGAGGGTTTGGGATAGTTTTGAGGGGGAGCAAGGAGGCAGGATTTCAGCATGACTCCCCTCATTTTGTCCAGGGCTCACCATGTGGGGCTCATAGATTTTACAGAAATCAACCAAAGGGCCACAGAGGGGAAAGAAGGAAGGAGAGAGGGAAGGGAAGGAAGGAAGGGAGGGAAGAAGGAAGGAAGGAAAGAAGGAAGGAAGGAAGAAGGAAGGAAGGAAGGAAGGAGGGAGGGAAAGAAAGAAGGAAGGAAAAAGGAAGGAAAGATGCCATTTATTCGTGAGGCCCAAGGGGTGAGGACAGAGATGCACAGCTCATAGGGGGAGATGACAGGCACCCAGAGGTCTGCAGGGCCGGTGGAGGGGGCTGCTGTAGGGGTCTCGATGCGCTCCCCTCCTCCCCGCAACTCCAGGTGGCTGGTGTCAGCACCATGAGTGGGAGATGAACCATCCCCAGCATGGGCTCTCCCTGAGAGTAAAGGTGGGCACGGGTTACAGTGGATGGGATGGGGCGAGACAGCGGGGCGTCAACTGAGAGCTGGAGTCAGTGGAGATGGGGAGGTGGCAATGCGGGATCTGGAAGCTGGGGCGTGAGGGGACAACAGCTGAGGTCGGCGGAGGCCGCAAAGGTGGCAGCAGGTTTGGAAAGGAGTGGAGGTCTCACCTGGGACGAGAGGTTCAGCTGGCCATGATGTGCTTCACAAAGGCTGCAAAGAAGGGCAGAGCGAGTGGCAGGGGTTGAGCCCCAGGTGGCCACGGGCAGGAGCCCAGGGTCCCAGTGCCCCCCCCCCCCAGCCCCCAGCTTGCCGAGCGAGCGCACCTTCATAGTTGATGCAGCCATTGGAGTCTTCCTGCCCCGCCATCAGTTTCTCCACCTCATCTTCTGTCAGCCTCTCACCTGGCCCGGGAGGCTGAGTCAGCACCGCGGGAAGGGTACGAAGTGGGGGGGGGGTAGCACAGAGCCCCTCTGGACGATGGGATGCCTCCCTAGAACTCCCACACCTCACTTTGGCACAGCCATCCCAGCTCACAAGGCCTTGGCCATCACCCCCATTTCTGAGACCAGGAGAATCAATGACAAGTCAAAAAGGGGGGGACCTGGGGTGCAGGACTGGTGCCCCCTCCGAGCCTGGGCTCTGTCCATAAGAGTACCAGCTTGGTGTTCAAGTCCCCAGCACACACTGTCCCCTTTTTTCGGCAGGCTGCTGGGGACCCCTTCCATCAAGAGGAGGCCAGGCCCGCCATGTCCCTGGAAACAGTCCCTCGGGGCAGCCTTTTGAGGCTAGAGGAAGGGCCCACGGGGCGGAGCTGAGGGCCTTGGGGGATGATGGTGGAGGAGACAAGGAGACAACAACTCTGTTCTCCAGACAAGTCTGCCACTTTCCTGCCTCTGGGTATTGCGTGCTGCACTGGTCCCCCCACTGGAATGGGGGGTGACCTCCTACCCCCAGCCACACACACACAAAACCCCAGAGACCAGCCCAGGGCCAGACACACAGCAGGAGTTCAGTTAATGTCTGGTGCAGGGAAAAGTTGCTTTGAGCAGATATAGTAGGTGCTCAATAAACATTTCTGTACGAAAATCTCCTTTGAGAAGGGGGTCAGTCAGCCAGATGATGGGGTCAGGATGCTCAAGAGGCAGGCCCCTTACCTACTGGGCCACTTCGTTGCTCTGTCCTGGAATCTGACCTTGAGACCATGAACACCAGGACTGAACCGGTCCTGCTGGATGCACACACTGCCCCCCGCCCCCCGACCCTGTCCCCAGAGCTGTCCTCATCCCCCTTCGTTTCCGTGAGCTGCACCAACACACTTTCTTTGTCCCTACCTAAACTTCTAAACTCCCCACATCTCTGTCACCTGCCATGGAGGCCCCTTGACCGTGTCACTCTGTCCTTTTCACAGATCAGATACGGGCTCAGGGGGTGACAGAGGGGTCTTGCCCAGGATGCCCCCCCAAAGGAGGAGTGGGGGTGAGGAGAAGGGGGCCCTCACCTAGCGTGGCCAGCACGTGGCGAAGCTCGGCGCCCATGACCGTGCCATTGCCCTCCTTGTCGAAGACCCGCAGCCCCTCCACAAAGTCCTCGTAGGTGCCCGTGTCCTTGTTCTTGGAGATGTGCTGGAGCATGGGCAGGAAGGTGTCGAAGTCCATCATCTTGGTGTTGAGCTCTGGGGAGGTACGGCCGCTCTGAGGGGCAGGACGGGCACAGCCTTCCCCCCGGGGCGGCAGAGTGCAGAGCTACTGCCCTCACACAGTCCCAAAGCACTCTACACCAGCTGGCCATTTACAAACCACATCCCCATCAAGGGCACTCTACAGTCAAGCGAGACATGCATCATTTACGTAACCGTTTGCTGTTCACAGGGACAGTTTGCTGCTGGTTTTCTTATAGACCCCACCCTCACCACCACCGGGGATTGCTCAGGAGCAGTGGGGCCAATCAGAGACCTTCCCTGGGACTTTGCAACCTGTGGAGGGGGCCTGGGTCCCACGCCTCCCTGGGGCAAAGCTGGCAACCCTCTTGTGGCAGAAGTGGCGAGGGAGGCTGGCCCTGAACGCCAGAGAGACGCGGCGGAGACCAGGAGGTGGTCACTGAGGCTGGGTGGCGAATGAGCATGGTGCGGGATGGTTCCGCAAACTCACTGCTTGTTACCGTCTCAGCAAGGCCTGAGACCTGCGTCTGTATGCACGAACGCATACCAACCTTCCTGCTTTGGTCTCCCTAGGACACGGAGCACCTCGGCCTGTGTAGGGTTCTGGCCCAGCGCCCGCAGGACGTCCCCGCACTGCCCGTACGTGATCTTCATCTCACACTTGGGCGTGCGGTCAAACAGCGTGAAGGCTTCCTTGAACTCTGCCGGGAGAGGGTGTGAACTGTGGACACTCCCAGAGTCCGCCCCACTCACCCCACAATGGCCAGATTCTCAGACTGGGGGCCCCGGGTCCAACCCTGCAGCCCCTGGGCTCAAGATCCTCACTTACCTTCAATCTGCTCCGGTGTAAACTCGATCTGAAAGGAGACCGCAAAGATTCTGAGTGCCCGGCTCAGAGGGTGGGGCCAGATCTCCACCTGCACGCTCCATGGACACAGCCCAGGCCTCAACCTCTTGGCTGCCCCATGTGTCCCCCTGGCTCTCCCCATCGGGCTGGCCAGTGAAAGCCAGGAGGCTTTGCCAGGAGGCTGGCAATCTCCCCCTGCCAGCATCCCAGCTTCTGCCCCCATGACCTCCTGCCATCTACCTTGGCACCTTCCTGCCTCCTCACCCCTCCCAGCCTGTGTGAGCTGAGGGCCTTGGGTCCGCGTGTGCCCAGACCCTGATGGCTGGTGGGCCACATCTGGGGAAGGGCGAGAAGGCTGGCCTGGTGCCCTGAGTCCCCAGCCCAGGGAAGCCCACCTGATGTCCTTGGTCCGGGATGGATGTGTCTGAAGCCAGCAGATCTGACCAGGCTGGCTTTGCCACCCCCCAGCAGGCCTGGGGCTCAGTGGGCAAGGCTGTCCACATGAGTGAGCGTGGGTTTCTGTCAGCATGAGAGCGTATCCATAGGAGTGTGTGCATGTGCACGCACCCGCGCCTGTGTGTGTATGTGTGTAAGATGTACCTGTGGGTGTTCACACACGTGTGTGTCTGCAAGTGTTTACATATGCTTGCCCCTCACAGAGACCTCAAGGCGGGGCGCTGTCACTCACATGGCCCTGCCTACACCTGGGTCTTACACACCCCACCCACAAGCCCCGGGCAGCCCCCACCCCAGCACAGCCTGGGGACACGGTGGTGGTGTTGAGTGTTCACTGAGGCCACATCAGAGAGCCACCTGAGGTCAGGAGGCCTCCTGGGACCCGGTTTCCCCCTCCTCACCGGATACCAGGTCTATTTTTATCACTGCAGTCACTCGCCCCAAGGTCAAGGTCGCAGGAGGGAAAGGAGCTTGGGAGAGAGGGCATGCCTGGCACGTCTCCCACTGCCACTCCCTGGGAGCCCCACCAACCTCCAGGGCACACCTCGGTGCAGAGGGATATCCTGCCTGGCCACCTTGCCATGCTCGTCCCTTTTGGCTCTGGGACTCATCCCCATGTTGGAAGAACAAGTTGTTGCTCCTGGCCCCTGAGAGCTCTCTCACCACCAGGAAGCCTGCTGAGATTAGACTCCTGAGCCTCTTGGCAAAGCCTCCTGCCTTTCACTGGCCAGCCTGACGAGGAGAGCCAGGGGGACACATGACGGGCTTCACTGTGCCCTCCCCTCACAGGGGAGTCTGTCAGCCAGTGAGACTGAACCAGGCCGCGAGGGGACCCACGGGACACAAGCTTAGACCCTGGGGGTGGTTGGGGGCTCAGAGAGCCAACTCCAGGGACCACTTTCCCTGAACAGTTCCCAGGAGCCTGCAAGGAGGGCTTCTTGTCCCATGTCACATCTGAGGAAGCCACGAGCAGGGAACAGGATGGAGCAAATTTGGGATTGGAACTCATGTCTTGAGGGACAAGGTAGGCCCCCCCAGGAAGGGATCACAAAGATAGTTCTGTGCAGTCAGGCTGCAGGTCTGGCTGGACAGGCAGGAGCCGTGAGGAGCTGGGAGGGCTCCACAAGGCCTCTCAACCAGCAGCCAGGACAGCAGTGACCAGTGGCCAGCCAAGAACAGGGAGCAGGCAGGACACACGGTGCGTGCCACTCGGCAAATGTCACGGGAGTCATGGCTCTTCCTCCAAGTTTAGGCTCGGAGAAAGACTTCCTAAGTGGGGACGGGCTCTGGGCCCACTGGTCACAGCCCCAAGACCAATTTCCTGAGTGAACTACTCAGCCTGTGCCTCAGTTTCCCTACCTAAAAGCTGAGGCCCAACCAGCTCTGGGGCTCAGCTGCCCTGGTAGGGGTGAGTGTGACCTAGCCTGGGCAGGGGCCTCACTTCCCCATGCCCCCCACCCTGGCCACCCCGGGGGGCTTGGCATGGACCTGACACCCCACAGCGGAACAAGGAAGATCTCTATCTGGCTGCAGGGGTTGGGGTCCGGGCGGCTCCAGGATTCCCCAAGAATGTGAGGTCCAGGGAGAAGGGCAAGGGACAGTTTCCAAAACCACCCAAAGACTTTCCCTTCAGTAGCCCTGGGGGAGTCCTGCCTGATGTCTGACCACCAGCCCTCCTGCTGCAGCCCTCCTGATGCCTGAAGCCCCCCCCTCCCGGGAGCTTGTCTGACCTCTGCACAGACGCTTCCAACCTCAGCCCAGCCCTCGCTTTCTGGGTAGGTCCACTCCAGGATCCACTTACCTGCCCTGCCTTTCCTGCTCAAACCCAGCCCCCACACCCACCTTGATTTTGGAGCCATCAAACTCAGGTTCCTTGGGGGGCTCAGGCGCAGGCGCAGGTGCAGGCGCCGGAGCGGGAGCGGGAGCTGCCTTGGAGGCTGCCTTGTCGTCCTTCTTGGGGTCTGGCTTTTTGGGGGCCATGGAAGCTGTAAGCACGGAGAGGGACAGGGACAGAGGGAAGCAGAGAGCAGGGTAGGTGAGGCTCCGGGGCCTGGCCTTTATCCTGTCCGGACACCTCCTGACCCCAGCCCCACCCCCCCAGTGCACAATAGGGACAGGGCCATAAAAGGACATTGGCTAAGCTCAGGGGCTATTTTGGGGCCCGGGGAGGGCATTGTTCAGGCTCAGGAATGGGTGGGGGAGAGGGAGGGCTCTCATTCCTCCCAATCACCTGTTGGGGAGGGGGAGGGGGAGCAGAGGACTGAGGCCACGGCTCAACGCACACTCACCCTCCAATGCACACGCACGCATCGGCACAGCGACCCTCAGCAGGTGACAAATCGAACAGGACCAGAGGCTGGACCAAGCATGCGCCAGGACTGTGATTACCCAAGGGCACCTCCTGAGTTAAACTTCCCGGCTGTGCATCGAATTCCCACGTGTCTGGGTCCATGGCAGGGGAGGGGGACTCTGCGTATGTCTGTTTATCTACGGCGGGAGCATCTGTGTGTATCAGCGTACTGTCTAGGTGTCTTCACATCTGGGGGGGTCCTTGTGTGCTTCATCTGTGTGTCTGGGGGCGACGGCCCATGCCTGTCTGTGTGTCGGCTCGGCGGGTCTGCGTCTGGGTGTTTATACGCACGCACGTGTTTGTGTGTGTCTCCGTGCCTCCGTGCGTGTGTCTGTGAGTGCCGTTTCCGTGTGTTTGCGGCTGGGTGTTTATATGCATCTGTGTGTGAGGGTCTGGTCACGGCTCGCAGGCAGCTGCAGCCCCAGCCTGAGGGGCCCCAGAAACACCGCCAGGGGCAATGGAATGGGTCCCACTCCCCCGAGGGCACAGCCACCCAGCCCAGCCGGGGAGCCTAGCGGCCCCCACAGCCCCCTTCACCTGCACCGGCTGGCCCTGCCGCTAGCTCCTCCATTTCACCCCACTTCCTATCTCCTCTCTTCCCTGCACCGGCCTGTGGCCCACTTTATCCACACAGCTCAGGGCCGGCCCTCGCCAGACCCCCATACCCCCTGCCCCGTTTGCAGGGGTGCCCTTGCCCCTCCTCTGCTTGGCGCATTCCAGGCCCCACAACCCCCTCTCCCTGGAAGCTCCTTGTCTGTGTCCCACGGACCCACGCTTGCCCCTGCTGGTCCTTTTCAGGGGGGGGGAGGGGTGCTGGGGGAGGGTCTGCGTCTCTGAGGGACCTCAGGGAGCTGAGCGAGGTTTTCCCCCTGGTGCCCACCCCATTGCCCAGCCCTCAGCAGATGGCAGTGACCGAGGGCAGCCTGGCCAGGCCACCATTTGGGAAAGTCAGGGAGGTGGGAAGGCTGAGGTGGCATGAGGCCCCTCTGGGCAAACGTCCTTACTTCTGAGAGTAAGGACATCTTGCAAGCACATTGGGCTCCCTTCCTCTCCTGGGCGTCTGTGCCGGGGGTGGGAAGGAGGTGCTCCTTGTTATTTTTAAGTGCCTGGAGCCTTTGATAGAAACTTCAGAGGCAATGCCCCCCCTCTCCAGGCCCTGGGAGGAATTCCTGGGTGTGGAGAGGGGCTGGGGCCAGAGCCTGAGGCAGGATTTACGGGGGGAGGGGGACTCTACCTGGAGTCCCCGCACTGTCTTCCTGCTGAGCCCAGGTCTCTCTGATCTTATCACTCCTCCTCATGGAGAGGGGGACAGCAGTCGAGAGATGGGGTCCGGGCCCCCTCCTAGCTGAAACACAGAACATTCCTCCCCTCATCTGGAGGGCAGAACACCCCACATCTGGAAATCTGACAACATCCGGTGCTGGGGGGGAGGCAAGTTTTTCACTTTCCTTCCAGATGTTTGGCAAGAGTATTGAGAAAAAAAGGGGTGGGGGGAGGGTCCACAGAGACAAGCCAGAAATACCACAAGAGAACACAGCCAGAGGGGGACACACAGAGAAAGGCATCTGGGCAGCCCCATTGCCCAGGCCCACTGGCCCTCATGGGGACTCCGGCCACCCACAGGCACAGCCAAGGCATTACCCAATCCCCTTTCATTCATCATGGGTGAAACCGAGGCCCAGGGCAGAGGACATACTCAGGGTCACCCAGACTTCTGATCTCATTTCTTTCATCCACACATAACTGCCATGCCTCAGAAACCACCCAACACCAGCCTGAACCGGGGCAGGTGAGTGACATGGGGCTCCCGAGCCTCAGCCGCCAGGTCTGTGCTATGGGGTGGGCAGGCTCACGCAGCCAGTCAGAATCACACAGCACCACCTCCTCTGCCTGGGGGAGCGTGGCTGGGGGGCGGGGAGGGGGTCTCGGTCCCCTTCCCTCGTGCACAGGGCAGATGCGGTCCTGCAGTGGGGACACGGTGCACAAAGCCATCATCCACTCCCTCCCCAGGGCTCAGATGGAGGGGCTGGGGTTGGGGCTCCTGGGAGCACTCTTAAGCTAGAACTAGCCCCCAGCCCCCAGCAGGGGCTCTGCCGAGGTCAGCCCTGTCTACAGCCAGCAGGCTAGGCTGTTGAGGCCAGAGGCAAGGCAGGGGCTGAGCAGGGGGCGGGGTGTTATAAGAGGGAGGGGCGGTCAGTGGGCGGTAAGGGTGGGCCACACTAAGGCTTGGCTCTCCTCTCTCCCCCAAGCCCCAGCCTGAGCTCTGTGCCCCTCAGGAATGACAGCCAGCAGGCAAGATCCAGGCAGGGCCTGAGGGGTCTGGAGAGCCTGGGGACAGGGGTAGGGGTCGGGATACTACTACCCCTTTGGTTCCTCCAACTCCAACGTCTGAGTGGTGACCCAGTCTGATGCAGACTCCCAAGTCCCACATTCCAGAGCGCCCCCCCATCTCCCCAGCCAAGGAGAATACTGGGAAAGATGTGGGCCCTGACTTCTGAGGGGCCCATGGATAGAGGCAGAAGACACTTGGCCCCACTGGCCTCCTTCTAGGTTATTTCCAGCCCTGATACCTTTGCATAGGCTGTTTCCTCCCCTCATACCCTTGGCTGGGACCCTGGCCATGGCTTGCTCCTGGTCACCCCCTGGTCTCGGGGATATGTCACCTCCTCTGAGAAGCCTCTTCAGACGACCCTGGACCTGTTCCCTCTGCCCTTTCTCTCACCCTGACTCTCCATCGCTGTGCACCCTGAAACGAACCTGTTTCTTTGTTATCTTGTTTCTCCTGTGGATGCCCTCCATCCCATGAGTGTCAGCCAGCATGGAGGAGTTTTTGCTGTCCCGCATCTATATATCCCCAGAGTCTCCAGCAGAGCCCAGTTCACAGGAGGCACTCAATGAGTGTGGGATGAGCAAATGTCCCAAACATCTCAACTTACCCATTTCTCACAGGGGGACTGGGACCCATTGCCAAACGCTATCCATGGCATGGGGTCAGGAGAGACTGGGGGGCGGGGGTTGCTGGCAGACCAGCTAGAGCCTGGGTCATTGCAAGGGGCACCCCGGGACAGCAGGGCAGCCAACAGCTGCTGCCACCTCAACCCAGGCCTGCTCTGCCTGCCACTCCCACCCCCTGGCTGAGGGTCTTCTCAGTAGCCTGAAAAGGCCAGGTGACTCCTGGTCTCAGCAGCGACTTGACCATGAGCAGCAGCCAGCAGGGGGCGTAAAAGGGATAGAAACCAGCCTTTGGATCCAAACCCAAACCCCAGAACCCAGGATCCCAGCCCAGAACCCAGACTCCAGACCTGGAACCTGGAACTCCAAACCCAGACTCCAGACTCAGGTCTCAGGATCTGAACCCCCAGCTTAGAACCTGCAACCTGACCGCACTCCGGGGACCCAGACTTTCAAACCCAGGATGCCAAACCCAGAACTTGAATCCAGACTCCAGACCCAAGAGCCTAGGTGGAGGACCAGGACCCTAAACCCAGAGTCTGGATCCAGGACTCAAGACCCAGGACCCAGGACCGAGGACCCAGGACCCAGGACCCAAGACCCAGGACCCAGGACCCAGGACCCAGGACCCAAGACCCAGGACCCAGGACCCAGGACCCAGGACCCAAGACCCAGGACCCAGGACCCAGGACCCAGGACCCAGGACCCAGGACCCAGGACCCAAGACCCAGGACCCAGGACCCAGGACCCAGGACCCAGGACCCAGGACCCAGGACAGGGGCTGCTGGCCTTCCAGAATGGCACTGCCTGTGGCTCTGTGTAGACAAGGGTGGGGAAGGGGGGAGGGTAAAATCTTGGCAAAAGGCGGGGGTGAGTGCTTGGCAGACCTTCCTGGTAGTGTTCCTCTGAGGGGCATGAGGAATGTCCCTCATCCTGTCGGAGCCAATTTGGGGAGCTCAAAATATGGTGGCCACGTGGAGGGGGTGGTGGAGGGTGACGGGAGGGAGGGATGGCTACGGCCTGGCCATTCTTTGGGCCCAGGAGCCAGGGGCAGGGTAGGAGGGTCGGGCTCTAGTCCCCCTGGCCGCAGGCCCCACAGGCTGCCCTGGCCCGCCCCAGACCGCCCCTCCTGGCCCGAGGCCTCTGGGCTGGGATGCAGGCCCACACTTCCCGGAGGAGTCGAGAACGCGGCCTGCGCCAGACCCAGAGCCTTAGAAGTAGGTCAAGTGTTGCTGTGCAGCAGGTCCTGGGGGCCCCGTCCAGGCGCGGGCAGGCCCGTGGGCGGCAGCTCACCCACCAGGGCACGCATGTATATCCACACACATGTGAACTCACCGCCACACGGTGGGTGCCCAGAAGCACAGACCCCGTGCAGGGCCCCCAGCCCCCGCCCAGCTGCACAGATGGGGGCATTGAGGCCCCAAGTGGGGCAGGAGCTGCCCAACCGCTTCTGGCCAGAGGTGGCACGAGGCAGCCACGAGGACCAGGAGCAGAGGAATTTCTGCACCATCCCACGGTCCCGGATCCTTGGGTGAAAGTCTGACTCCAAGGAGGACTTCCCAGCAGAGCTGCTGTGCCACCAGCAGGATGTGGCCTGCTTCCCGGAGCACAGCCCCAGGCCTTGAAAGATGGGAAGGAGAGGCCAAGGGGGAGGCAGGAGACTCCTTATGCTCTTGGGATCCAGGCTGGTCCTGGCTCCTCTGGCCTCCGTTTCCCCATCTGTACAATGGCCACGGGTGCGGCAAGGCGACAGTCACTGCCCCGGAGCCCCGGCCCATCCTCGGCACCCCCACACCACACACACAGACAACTCTGTCCTCCGCAGGCCAAATACAACCCTAGGCCCCTCCCTCTGCCCACTGTGCTGACGGGGACCAGATGCTCCAACCTTGTGGTTCTGGGGTGGGGGTGGCAGGACCCAGCGGGCTGGCAGGCAAGCCCTGGGTTTGGCCCAGGGACCTATAATCAGCTCCTGCCCCTCTGATCCCTGCCCAGGACTGACGCTTGGGGCTGTGGTGTCCTGGCCGGCTGCGGCCACGGCCGCTATATTTGGGAGCCCAACTGAGCATGAGGGAGGGGTGGGCAGGCAGGAGCCTCCAGGGACCAGTGCCTCATGGGAGGACAGGATGGGGGACACTGTTGGCCAGGCTTGGTCCTCTACAGAAGGAGGGCATAGCCCTGACTTCAGGGGCCCCATCTGAGGGGGACGCTCTGCTCTCAGGGGCCCGGCCTTGCGGGCATCGGCCCTGTCCTCCGCGGCAGGGTCTAAGGAGATAGACTGAAAACGTGTCTGGGACTACTGAACCCCTTATTTAGTCCACAGAGTCAGACTGTAAGTTGGGGCCAGGCATCCTGAGTGTGTGGGAAAGGGGTGGGGGCTGATGAGGGTGACGGGAGCAGAAAGGCTTTCGATGGGTGAGTTTGGGTGTCGAGGGGTCTTGGATGGGAGGGACAGAAAGAGGGGTGCCAATGTGCTGAGCCAAAGAATGGAGAAAACCGGGCCTGAGGAAGGGGTCCGAGGGAATGGGGCAAGGTGCCGCCCAGCCCCACCCCAGCATGGCCTGCAGCCTCCCTGAACTACCCTGGACATTCCCGCCCCTGGGCCAAACCCTGTCCACTCCCACCAGCAGTTTCCCAAAGAGCAAATATTTATTGTCCTTGGAAGAAAAAAAAAGAGTCCCCTTTTAGGATCAGGGTCTGGGAGCTGCTACTGAGGCTTGCAGGGGCTCAGCGGCAGCCCGGGATGACCAGAAGCCCCACCAAGACCGGCCGAGGGTGGAGGAAGGCGGCTGGGGCCGAGCTGGCCTCGGAGGAGAGGGGTCGTGGCAGGCCCGGGCGGCGGGGCAGGGGCTCTGGCCCGGGCCCATTTCCCCGAGGCTTCCCCAGAATAGGTCTGAGGGTGCACGGACCCTGTCACCACGGCAAGAGGTGTGAACGTGTGTGGAGACGTGTGCTGCCCCGCGTGCTCACGAGTGCCCCACGAGGCTGTGAGCACATGAGTGTGTGAGCATGTCCGGGGGCTCCTGGCTCTGGGTGGGCGGCCATCTGTGAGACTGTTCATCTGCTGGAACGGGGCGGGGTGGGGGCATGTGGACACAACCTCTGTTGAATGGCCAATTCAGTCAAAAATGAGAGTAAATTTAGCAGGGGAAAAAAAAAAAACCCGTCAGTCAGACGAGGAGTCTGAATTGGGTGGTTGTTTGACTGGATGGACCAACTGTCTCAGGCAAACAGTCCCCACTGGCTGGAGGAGGAACGGGCCCCCCCTGCCCGGGCCCGCATGGGGAAACTGGAGACGGGACCCTGACCGAGCAGAGATGAGACACTGAGACAGAGATGGGGACAGATTCAGAGACCGGGGAGGAGGGTCGTGAGGCCAGCCCGAGACAAAAAGAGCCCCCAGGGCAGGATGCCGCCTCCCAGAGCCCCAGACAAGGTGCGTGCACGCGCGACCCTCAGCTCTGAGCCAAGGAGAAGGCAGATTCAGCCGTGCCCTCCAGCAGCCCAAAGTGCACCAGACCGGGAGGCAGGAAGAGAGGGTGGGCCTGGGCAGCCACCGCAGAGGGGACAGTGGCTGGAATGCGGACAGGGCAGGGGACAGGGATGGCAGTGGTGGAGGTGAGGGCAGGAGGGTGACAAGGGGGTGATGGTGGTGATGGCAGAAGAGGCCATGGTGCCCAGGAGGGCCTCCCTCCCTGTCCCCTTGCTGTGGTGGCCCCATGAGACCCAGGGCTGTCCCCACCCCACTCCACCCAGCACCAGCTGTGTCCTTGCCTCCAGTGGCCACACAAACACCCTCTGTGGCCCAGGGTGTGGAACTGCATTAAAAATGGCCCAAGCCGGGTGCCTGGGTGGCTCAGTCGTTAAGCGTCTGCCTTCGGCTCAGGTCATGATCCCAGGGTCCTGGGATCGAGTCCCATATCGGGCTCTCTGCTCGGCGGGAGGCCTGCTTCTCCCTCTCCCACTCCCCCTGCTTGTGTTCCTGCTCTCGCTATCTCTCTCTGTCAAATAAATAAATAAAATCTTAAAAAAAAAAATGGCCCAAGCCCCCAGCCAGGAATAGTTAGGGTCAATTCCAGTACCTGTCTGTGTGGATATTTATATATCTGCCCGCCTACCCTGTCTAAAATAGCACGCATGCGCGCGCGCACACACACACACACACACACACACACACACGCTCAGAAATACCAGAGTCAGGCTAACCTGCTCCTGCTATGTGTCTGTCCGGAGACACTCACTGGGCCCTGGACACTCCCCTCACCACCTGGTCTCTGTTCACCAACACCGGGGCCAACAGGAATCACACTGACGTGTGTGTGTGTGTGTGTGTGCGTGCACATGCTTTGCCTACGGGTGCTTGCACCAAGAGCAAACACACGCCCATGCACACACCTTTAAACATAAATCCTCATGCAATATAGATGCCTTTGCACAGATGTTTATACACACGTATGCATGCCTGTGCACACACATCCACACACTTGTGCACACGTGCCCTTTGCACGAGTATGTACACACATTCACGTGCCTTTGCATGCACACACACCTAGCACATCACACTTCCAAGCTCACTGGTACAGAAAGAGTTCAGGGTAGGAATTAGGAGCACTGGGAAGGAGGAGAGACCAGAGAAATCAGGGAACCGTAGCAGACCCGTCCGTGGAGGTCCGGGAGCTTATGTGAGTACACATAAGTATGAGTGTGAATGTATGTGTCCAGGCGTTTGGGACCTTTTCACTGCCTCCTCCCCAGCCCCCTTGAGAGCCATCCTCTACCCCCGACCCTGTTCACAGAGGGAAAATAGAGGCCAGAGCACAGCAGCTGGGCCTGGGGAGGTCGGCGTCCCCAGGTTTGGGGCCCGCAAGCCTTAGCATCTGTGTTATTCTTGGCACACTCTGGCCAGATAAGCACAGGGGTCAGAGCTCGACTCTCGTGGGAAAGGACTCTCTGGAAGTCTCCCGACCCATTCCTTTCCCAGATCCGGGACCCCAGAGCAGGCAGGGGTGGGGGCAAAGGGAAAGAGGGGAGGCTGAGGGACAGGCAAGTCACCATCAGGGTGGGCCTTGAGGGCTGGTGGGGGGGAAGTGGAGAACACGGCAGATTCAGAGACTCGCAGATGCCCAAGACTGTGGAGCGACCCCTCAAACCAGCCCCGGGATGCCCAAGTGCAGGAGCCAGAGCACATGGAGAGGGGCAGTGCCAGGCCCCCAGCTCTCTGCAGCAGCTAGACCGGAGCCCCTCTGCTGCAGGACACCTCCTGAGGTTTTGGAGCCAGGGCTAATGGAGAAGCTACTTTAGAGAGATGGTTGGAATGTTAGGGGACCTCAAAGCATCATGCCCCATCGATAGCAGATCATGAGGTGCTGGTCCTGGGGTTAGTTATCTGTCCCCCGTCTCATCACTGACTCCTGGAGCCTCTTCCCCTCCAGAGACCTCAGGGTACACACTTGCACAAGGGAGTGGGGTCTTGGATCAGCTTGGAAGGCATACAGTCTCCCCTCCCCCGACCCCGCACAGAGGCATGCTTGGGCCTGAGTCTCCTCCATCCCGCACTTGCACCAACCTTTGCTCCCAGCCCCGGTCTCAGGGCGGTGCAGAAGGCTGGGGTTGTCTGCTGGAGCTTGGAGCTCAGAGCCAGGTCAACAAGGGAACAATCAGCTGGAATCCTGCGGGAACACAGGGCTCATCCAAGGCTGCAGATAAGCAAGGAGGAGCTGGGGGCTTTCTCTGACCCCAGGAGCCTGGCCGGACAGCAAGCCCCGCGGCTCTGAAGAGGGGCCCTGCCTTCAGGAGTTCTGGGCCTGGTGGTGGGGGGGGGGGCGGATAAGCGGGCTCCTCCTGCAGCCCACTCCCACGCACACGCTCCCGCCCCAGCCCGTCTCTGGTCCTCTAATCGCAGCAGCAGTCTGGGGTCAGCGACCGCGGAGAGCAATCATCGATTGCAGTTGCCAAGAGCCCCAGCCACCTCCGGATCCTCGCGCCTGACCTTGGGGTCCAGAGAAAGGACGTGCCAGTCTCCCCACCCCCATCGCCCCTGCGAGGACAGCACCCACAGGGGCTGCGTGGCTGGCCTGTGCTGCAGGACTGGGGTGCACCCTCCCTGCAGCCCCCCCACCCCGCCTCCCAGGCCTCAGTCTCCCCTTTGAGAGTTGGGCTCCAGTCACCTCCAGCTTGACCCCGGGGCTGGGGTTTGAGCTTTTCGCTCGCTCCTGAGGAGACAGAGCAGTGGCCCAGGGCAGGCAGGGGCTGCATACGTGCGAACTACATGACTTCGGGCAGCCCTCCCTGGTCCCGACCAGCTGCCGGGGCCCCTCCAGCTCTGGGGAGGTCTCCGATTTATGCATAGCCACTCTCCTGTTATCTCTGGAACCTCCTCCAACGTGGCGACTACAGGTCCCCAGTCAGGGCCCTTCAGCCTCTTCCACAGCCAACACCTGGGTGTTGGGAAGACCTGGGTACTTGGTCTGAATGAGCCTGGTGACCTCTGGCACGCCATTGCCCCTCTCCGGACATCGCTCCCCACACACAGTTTTATAAACTTCCCCAAGTGCTTCCCCTTTCTGGCCAGTTCAGCCAACGTCCACGGCGCCTCTGGGCCAGGCTCCGTGCCGGGCGCTGGATAGCTGGACAGACACAGCCCTGGTCCCAGCCCGAGATGTTCCCAGCGTCATTGCCAGCTCATTGCTTCACGTGGCTAGTGTTCTCTGAGGCATGAGAGGAAACTGAGGCCCAGAGAGATGGCCCAGCCGTCCTCAAATGGCCCAGCCTGACCGAGGACCACCCACATAGAGCATCCCTCCAATCCAAGCAGGGCCCAGTATCAAGACCTAGGGGTCCCCGACCCTAGATCTCCCCACCACAGCCCCCAGCCAGGACCCAGTGTCCAAGCTAACCCCCTTCCCTCTGCCTCTTCCTTCCTGGCCCCCCTGTCCCTTCAAACCGCAGGTCCCGGCCGGCCTCTGGAACGTGTGCCCGGGACCTCGGTGATATTTTGAGTTTAAGAAAACTTTGCAGTCGGCAGGAGCTCTTAAAAGTTATAAATAGCAGCAGCGGGAGCCCATGCTGGGAGAGGCGGAAACACGTGTCAAACACGCCTGGGAGGGGGTATTCCGAGGCACAGACACCCCACCCCCAGGGACCCACCACTTCAGGGGATTTTACAACCACTGCAGCAGGAAGTCACACCCCACCCGGAAGGCGTCTGGAAAAGGAGACTCCGTTCTCGCCCCCCCGCCAGGGTCCCAAGAGGTTGGCCAGGTTGCCCAGGCATGTGGGGACGCTGTCAAGAGGCATCTGGGCTGGGAGGGCTTGCTCCTGCCTCTCCCCACCACCAGCTCCCCACTCAGCTGCCCAGCATGGGAACCCTAGGGCTCTGAGGAGTTTGGGAGCATGTCCGCACTAACCCCAGCCAACACGGGCCGGGATGGGGTGGAGTGGGGGTGGATAAGCCTAGAGTGAAGAAGGGACCATTCCAAGGTCACGCGGGAGCTGGGTAGGCTTCAGACACCCACGCCGTGGTTCTTCCCACTGAACACACGCCACGGCTGCCTCCCTTCCTGATACGTGACCCTATCTGGTTAAGCAGAGTTGGAAGCCTGAAGACAGCTGGATGCTGGGTGCTGGAGAGGACGAGCACACCCATGCCCACCCCAAGGCCAGGTGTGGGGTGTCAGGCTTGCCTTGAAGGCCATGGGATTTGAGGACCTGCTCTCAGAAGCCTCGTGTGATGGGACACAGCCATGAAGCGCCCCTCGATTTTCTCAACTACTCTTCAACGTTCATGGGCAACAACCATTACTCCGACAACGGAGAGGTCAGGAAACTGAGGCACATCTAAGACCATCCCCACCCCACCCCCATCCCAGCAGGTCTGGGGGCAGCAGCCAGACCTGGCGTCCAGGCGCTCTGAACCTCAGGGAGCCCCGAAGGGTTTATGGGGCTCCCAATGAATAGGCCTGTTGAGCTCAGAGGGGGCCGGGCCCGAGTAAACACGACTGGGTCTGAGCTGCCATTCTCCCCCTGCCTCCTTCCCCAGGACCCAGGACCAAAATACAACTTCCTGTCCCCGGAGCTGAGGGCCAGACTAGCCCCTCAGAGCCCTGGGCTGGGGCTCACTGCAGGAACACAGCCGGGCCTGCATCAGGGGCCCTCGGGGGGAGTGGGGGGGGGAGAGGAGTTCAGGTTTTCAGATTCACACGTCTGCATCCAAGCCCCGAGTGCCTGGGCCCTTGATGGAGCCCCTTCAAACCTTGAACTGCCCATCTGTTAATGACAGATCAGGAAACCATGGTCATGAGCAGGAAGGGGACCCCACAGATCAGGGCAGAACAGGCCCCAGCCTCCCAATTCCCTGGCCAGTGAGGGTAGGAACAGCGGGAAGAGCAAGGGAGCGTGTGGGGGCTCAGAAGAGGGAGACGGTGCGCCAGTGGAGGGTCAGGGAGTAACAAGCTTGACAGAGGGCAGAGAAGCTTCTTCCCCTTGGACACTGTTGCCCACTGACCTGTCAAGCTAAAATCTGCTTCGCCACGGGTGCTGGTCACAGAATGGCCTATCCACCCAGGGGCCCCCCTTGGAGCTGCACACCTGGGAGCAGCCCAGCATGGGGAGTGGGGCAGGAACCCATAAATGCTTGTTTGTCATAGCCTCACTCCAGGCCCCCCCAGCCAGCAGCGTCATCTGCCCCACCTGGAGGCCAGGGAGGGACAAGCTCTCCGCCTCCCTTTCCAGCCTGTGAACATACTAGAAAGTACCTTGGAAACTGTAAAGTATGGTACCCTCCCCAGGAGCCTGGAAGACCTGGGGAAGGGTTGCCCCCGGGGATGGGGGCCCTAGGAACATGCCCCGGCTCCTGGGGGTTGGTTTGGGGCCAGTCGCCTCACGTGCCGGGCACTGGGGGCTCCAGCTGGAATGTGCTGAGCGGCGGCTGCCACGTGAATCATTACACCTCGTCAGGCTGAGCCTGGGACTTCCAGACCCAAACCAGCTCAGGCTGGGCTCAGGCAGAAGGGCAGCCTCCAGCCAGGGTCTCCAGACGCGGGGGTGAGGGGCCGGGACCTGGCAGGGCCTCTTCCCCTCCATCTGTCTGCGTCCTCACTCTCGGGGTCTGGACCCAGCCCATTCCACAGAACAGAGGAAGGCAGGTCATCCTGTCCACAACTCTCTGCCTCTGGGACCTGTAACTGCATAAGCAGACCCTGAGCCTGGCTATCACTGGCTGGTTTCATGCCAAGAGCCCACATTCCAGTGGGCAAGGAGTCAGATACGGAGTGGTTATGGGGCTGCAGGGTTAGGACAAAGACTGGGTGGAATGAGTGTCCCTACGTGTCTCCTGCCCGGGGAACGCTCAGTCCCTGGGACTGAGAGTCGAGGGCTTCTCAGGTCTCAGTTCTACCGGTGACCTGGGTATGAACTACCTTCAGCCTCCACTTGATTTCTTCAGGTGCCCCAAACTTGAATGAAATCACTCACAGGGACTGTGTTCATACCTCATGGAGGCGTGAAATTTCTGAGATGTGGAAAAGGCCAGGAGGGGCAGACAGGGACACAGGAACAGATGGAAGGAGAGTTAGCTGAAGACAGGCTTGGCAGGGCCAGGAGAGGACCACTGAGGCACACCCACACCGGAGGGGCCAAGCTGGCCTGGGCACCTGGCAGGCACACCCATGGCGGTGGAGGAGGGCCCCACTCAGGGCACCGAACACTGGTACCCTTGGACCTGCCTCTGCTCCCCCACCAGGGGTCTGGGACAAAGTCCTGGGCTGGTGTGGGGCTTGGTAAAAAATAATTAATTTTTCTTTTCAAGTGAAAGCTCTCACTCAAGCCTTTTCCTGTCCCTAGCAGCCACATCCCTGCTTAGGCCCGAGCCACAGAAGCTGCTAGGAGGATCCATGGCCTCTCCATGGTCAACCTGAGTCTGCTCTGAGTGTCCAGACCCTACTTGGAAGACCTTGTGGGCTCCAGGTGAGTGGGGTCCAAGGCAACCCTGGGACCTGAGTGCAGCTGGGAGGGGCAAGGCCGTGGTAGTCCATTGTGTGTGTGTGTGTGTGTGTGTGTGTGTGTCGTGCTGTGGGGCAGACAAGGCATGGTTGCGTGGAGATGTCTGTGGCTCTGACATTACTGTAGCAGGGGGTCTGTGACAGGAAGCCCACACCTCCAGGCGCCCCCGGAGTGCTCCCTGCCTCAGACAGAGCCCCCTGGCCTCCTGTGCCCCCAGCTTCCCTCCCTTTGCCTTCCTGAGAGGTGAGAAAACCAGGCTTCCTGCTGCAAGGGGAGGGGGCTGCCCGACCAGCTGCTGTGGGAGCCTCCAGTGACTCATCTGGGTGGGGGGTGTTTATGAGCAGCCGAAACGGCTGTAAAAGTGGCACCTCGGTTCACTTATGGCCTGGCCATCCCCTCCCCTACCAGCCCCTTGCCTTGAAAAGCTTCCAGAGGGGCCTGGAACCAGAGAAAGATCTGGGATTGAGGCTTGGTGGAGGCTCAGCCTGGGGTCAGGGTTCAGCTAGGGGTTGGAGGTCAGACTGGGATAAAGACTCCACATGTGGAGGGGAAAGCTCTCTCTGGGATTAGGGTTGAGATGGGGATTCAAGCTGACTTTGGGGCTAAGGTGGGGGGATGAACTGTTGAGGGTTTGCAGGCCAATTTTCCCAGAGAGCCCCCAGAATGGGATGAGGGGTTTTCTGAGGGATTGAGGCCAGGCTGCAGAGCTGAGAGCTGAGCATCTGTCTTTCGTTTTTTGAGTCTGGTGCCCACCCTGGCCCTAGGGTCTGTATAGCTTGGCTGGAGCCCTACTCAGAGCAGCAGAGTCCAGTTTAGGGCCTCTGGGCTAGAGTCCAGACCCTGCTCCAGCTCTGAGTTCCAGTCATCTCCTTGGCTCTTCCTCCTAGGTCCCCATCAGAGAAGGGAGTCCCCATAGGGGACTCCCTCCCCCCCAACCAGGCCTTTTCAAACGCCACTGAAACTGACCTGAAACTGACCAGAAACTGACCCCTGGGGCCCTGGGGCTTGCCTGACAAAGAGGGCAGGCTGGCTCTGCCAGGCACTGGGGTGCTAACTGTTAATGTGTGACACCCAACCCCCATGGTGGCACTTTAACCAGAGGCCGGAAGGTGCCTTAGGGGATCAGCCTCACCCAGCAGTGGTGGAATATCCAACAGGGGCCTCTGGAGTGAGGCACAGGCCTTATGGCGAGAGGAACACCCTTAAGGGGCCCACAGCCCATCGGACCCCTCTCTGCAGCCCTACCCACAGCCCACGCTGGTCCTCCTCAGTACAAATATTATTTGTTTCCCAATCTCAAGCTTTCTGGTATCAGATCTGAGGACTCCCTACATCAGTCCCCAGTTTTACCCCAGTTGTCCCAATCCCTCCATGAATGTTCTTTTCCTATCACCATAGGGTAGGGGTGATCAGTCATAAAACCATAAAACAGAGTAGAATGGCTTAGAAACAGAGACATAAAACTGAGACCATCAAAATACAACACTGAAGAACCACAGATGTTCTTTAGGTACCCACTCTGGGCACCTGAGCCTCTGTCCCTGTTCCGAAGTAACCCACACACCATAGGGGGTAGCCCCCAAATCACAGCCCTCCCCCCAGTAGTGGAAGAGATGGGGGTCACAAGGAGGGAGGGATGTTCTTTACACCAGGCACAGAAGCATGATCCCAGCAGAGTAAACTCCAAAGGCAAGGGCAAGGGCGTGAACATGGGGAGCAGACCAGGAGTCTAGTGGACAGTACTTGTTGGGGAGAGTCACCTCTGGAGGAAACTGCCTCAAACAACATAGTCCTTAATCATCAGGACAAGAAACTTGAAAGTAGTGGGGCACGGAGGAGGATGTGGCCACAGACTCACAAGGAAGAAGATAGCTGTGCATCCAGTATGGTAGATGGGTGGGTTTGGACCTGGAGAAGGGTGGGCTGCCAGGAAAGCTGGCTAGAGCTGGCAGTGACCTTAGGAATTAGGCTTGCAGATCCATTCACGTGGACAGTAGGGGCCATCCCTGAGATGGTGGGGAGGCTGGTTTGGGGGCTGTGAGGAGCTCAATTTCCACAGGCTGAGTCTGGGGAGCCCACAGAGCCCATGGGTCTGGACACTCACCCTCTGCAGCACTAAAACAGTAAAGTTAAAAGTGCCCTTTGAATCAGCTGGTCAAGTCCCCGTTTTACAGATGAGGAAACTGAGGCCCAGACAGCAGGAAGTCGTCCTGCCCAGGATACACAACCGGTAAGTGGGTGAGCAGGGACTGCCACTTAGCCCAGATGATATCTCCAAGGGTCCCAACAGTCACATTAGCTTCCTCCTGACCATCCTTAAAGCCCTCCGCTCCAGGCATCCCAGGCCTTCCCAGCATCTCAGCTTCTCTGCGTGATACTGAAAGATGGCAGGCTTGGGGTCTGAGACCCCTTCCTCTTAGCGCTACAGCGTCCCCTCCCGGGTCGGAGCATGTAACCCCGCCTCCCCCCGCCCCTGCCCCCAAAGACTCCTCCCGCTCATCCCCCAAGTTGAGGGTCCCCAGTGGACCAGAGCCCGCCAGGAGTGTTTGGGGGTGTGAAGGGGTGGAGAAGGAGGCGGGCCTCGGGAGTGGGGGTCCCGGCTGAGCCCCGGGTCTTGCGGCCTGCAGCCGCCCGGGGTGGAGTCCGGGGCGGAGCTGGAGAGGCCGGGCCGGCGTCTGGAAGGGTCGAAGACTCTGAGAGACCCCGGGGAGAGACTCGGGAGGGTGGGAGAGGGACGTGAGCCCCGAGACGCGGGCAGGGGCGGGGGCGGGTCTAGAGCACCGCGGACCTACCCACTAGGGAGTTCCCGAGGCTGGGGGTCCAGGCGAGGGCGGGGCGGGAGGGCGGTGGCGGTGGAGCCAGGCGCGGGGCTGGCGGCCCAGCAGCCTCCCCAGGGACCCGGGTCCAGCCCGAGCGGGAGTCGCGCGGGCGCACACACAGTGCCGCGGCCGGGGGCGCGCGGGGTACCTCCCGTGAAGAGGTCCTGCTTCGCGGCTGAGGGCCCCTATTCACCGGCCCCGGCAGGCCGATCAGAAAAAATAACGTCTGTGCTTCCCGGAGAAGAGAACGGAGCGGCGGCAGCGTCCCGGGCTACGTGCCCGGGCCCCGATGTCAGAGCTCCCTTGGCCCCGTCCCCTCCACACTCACATCCCGCCGCTGGCGACCCGGGGCGCGGCCTCTAGAGAAACGTCCCGGGGCAGGGGCAGCGGGCTCCGCTCGGCCGCTCCGCACACCCGTGGCGGAGGCGGCGCGGGAGAGGGGGGGCGGGGGCGGGAGAGGCCCAGGGAGGGCGCGGGGGGAGGGAAGAGGCGCCCGGCGGCGGGGGGAGGGGGAGCGGCAGACGCCGAGGCGAGGGACGCGCGCGGCGGGCGGCGGCTCCGAGCGGCGGCCGGGCGGGGGGCGCTGGAGGCCAGGCCGGCCAGAGGGGATCCCGAGAGCCCCATGAAGTGCCCCCGGGGCCGCGGACGGGGCGCTGTCCTGGGGAGGCTGTCGGGGGGTCCCCGACATCCATGGCTAGGCGGGGGCCGCGGCGGCGCGCTCGGAGTAAGTCGGGGTCGGGGGGCGGGAGCCCGGGGGAGGGGGCCGGCGTTGCGTAGGGGTGACTCCAGGCCTGGCCGGGGCGGGCGGGCTGGTCCGTCTCGGTGTCAGTCGGCGGCGCCTCCTCGGAGCCCGGTGGAGCCGCCAGCCCCGCGCCGCTCGGCTCCGTGGCTTTTTTGGAAACTTGCAAATGTTTTCGTAGAGAGAGAGAAGGGGGAGGGGAGGGAGGGAGCGAGGGAGTGACCGAAACGGAGCTCGGGGCTGCTGGAAGAACGGAGGCCAAGGCTGGGGGAGCTAGAGACGGACTGACAGACAGGCCGACGGGCAGAGCGTCCCGGCCGCAGGCGTGCTTCAGCGGCGCGGGCGCAGGCGGGGCTCCGGCCCAGGATGGGGAGAGGTTCGGGAGGCGGCCGCGGGCAGGATGGGGATCCGAGGGGGCTGAGGGGCAGAGAGCTGGTGGCCCGAGCACCGAAGGGCTCAGTGTTGTTGCAAAGTTGGAATCGCGTCCCTAAGCTGCACGCCCCGAGCGGCTCAAAACGCGCCCCCCGCCCCCCCTCCTTGCGCTCGCCGCGGAGCTAAAAATAACAGCCCGGTTCGCCCCCCGCAGACCGCGACCCCAACCCCTCCCCCGACCCCTCCCCCACTGGGCGTGGGGCGAAGCCACAGCTCCCAGTTCCCCAAAAGAAAAAAAAAAAAGAAAGAAAAGGCGGCGCGGGGGGGGGGGGCGCGGGGGGCGGGCCGGGGGCGGGGGGCCCGGCCATATGGATGTGATTTCTCCGCTCCGAGGCAGACGGGCAGCTCCGCAGCGCTCGGCGCCCGCCCGCCGCCCGCCCGGCCCCCGGCTGCCTCCCTTCCTCCCTCCCTCTCTTTCTCCTTTGCGCTCCCTCGCTCGCTAGTCCTCGGCGCATGGGCCCCGCACCGGGCCCCGGGGCCTCGGGCCGCCTGGCCTCCGGGGTCCCCTAGGCCCGGGCGTGGGCGGGGCAGCCCGGCCTGACGCAGCTCTGTACCCCACCACCACCACCACCAGGGCCGGCGGCGGCGGCTGCCCCGAGGGACGGGGCCCTAGGCGGTGGCGATGGGGGCCGTCCGGATCGCGCCCGGCCTGGCGCTCCTGCTCTGCTGCCCGGTGCTCAGCTCCGCATACGCGCTGGTAAGTCCCTCTCCCGCACTCCAGGACAGGCTGCGGGCTTGCTCTGCGGTCCCTGGGGTGGGCCCAGGGCGCAGAGGCTTGGGTTCCCTGAATAATCCGAACTTTGGATGAGCGTCCCCTCCGACCTGAGATCCTGGGTGCCTGCTGTCTTTGGGGTGTCTGGACTCGGTTCCAGATGCCTATGGTCCCCGTATTTCTGAAGCCTGGGTTTGGGGTCCCAGGTCTGGAAATCTGTAGTTGGGGTTCCTCTGTCTTCTGCTACTGTGAGCACCACAGCTCTGGTTATGTCTCCTTCAGGGGTGACAGTGTGATCTAGCAGCAGACTGGGCTTTGGCCCTGATGTAGGGTCCCACAGACTTTGTTCCGGGGCCTCTGTTTTCTGCAAGTTTTGTTTGCAATCCAGGACACGGTCGTGGGTCTGAGGTCAGCATCACCCAGGCAGGGGGTAGGATTTAGGGGTCCCCTCCAGCTCTCACAATCACATGCGTGCACACACACGGACACTCTTGCCCAGAGAGGCGGGTGTGGTGTGGCACAGAGGAAGGATGGAGGTCCCCTGAAGGAGACCGACCTCACAGAACCCTCCTCCAGGAGAAACATGCTGGAGGGGGACTCTGGTGAGTGAGGGACCCCCATGTATACCCTCCTGAGAGCAGAAGCCAAGAGGGCACCAGAGGGAGAAGAATTGGCAGTTTGGGAGATAAGGCAAGAGAGAGAGAGAGAAGAGAGACAAAGGGGCTGGAGATGAGAGCTCCCCAGAGCAGAAGGAGTAGACAGACCAAGAATAGCAGAGAAAAGTAGGGGACTGGCAGTGGCCAAGAGCTGGAGACACGGAGGGGAGCATCGTCCTCCTCCTGGGCCAGAGACTGGGGACCAGGACCTGGGGAGTCAGTCAGATCTCACAGCAGCCCTGTCCTGGGGGACTAGCCCATTGCTGAGGAGGCTGTCTGCCTGTGTGTCTGACTTCAAAGCCCCTGCTGCCTCCCCAGTACCTCCCAGGTGGGGGCATCTGCCTTCTAGAGAAACAAGCAGGCAGGCAGGTAGCCACTTTCTCCTGACCAGCTCCCTACCCAGGCAGAACCTGAGGCGGGAAGGCAGGAGCTCTGGGATGCTTCCAGCTCTGCCTCAGGCCCGTCTGACCTGGGGCTATCCTCCATACCTCAGTTTCCTCATCTGTTAAAAAAAAAAAAAATAGCAAGAAACCTTTGCCTAAGAATCTCCTGATCTGAGTGAGGCTCTCTTCTCCTCTGGGGCCTCAGCATGTCCCATTCCCTGGTGCCCAGGCACTCACGACTCTGGCTCCCCAAAGCCAGAGACCTCACGCCATATGAGGACTTGTAGATGGGGAAGTCGAGGCTCAGAGACTTGTGCAGAGGTACATGCAAGGACCCAGAGCCATTTCCCCACCCTCCCCTTGGGCCAGGCTCACCCTCCCCAGGGTCCCCTCCAGGGTGTGTGCAGAGCCAGCCCGCAGTCTGTGTGCACATCCCTGGGGTAGACAGGACGATGGGTGTGAGTGTGCTGAGAGCCATCTGTTTGCCAGAGCAGGGCTCGCTGGGCCTCTGGGCAGGCTGTTCTCTAGGTCCGTGTGAGCGCGTGTCACCTGTGAACACGTGTGTCCGAAGCGGTGGGTTTGCACATGACTTGCAGGGGCATAGTCGTGCATATATGTGTGTGTGTGTGTGTGCATTTGTGAGCACATGTGCACCCGGGTCTATTGTCTCTTATTTTTATTTAATAAATGCTTTTGTAGCGCTTTCTACTTGCCAGACACTGTCCTAAGCACTTTAGAGTATTAACTAGTTTAATCTTTCCAACAACTCTCTGGAAAGGTTTTGTTATTGTTCCCATTTTTTTTTTTAAAGATTTTATTTATTTATCTGACAGATAGACAGCGAGAGAGGAAACACAAGCAGGAGGAGTGGGAGAGGGAGAAGCAGGCTTCCCGCTGAGCAGGGAGCCCGATGCGGGGCTCGATCCCATGACCCTGGGATCATGACCTGAGCTGAAGGCAGACGCTTAAGGACTGAGCCACCCAGGCGCCCCTATTGTTCCCATTTTTAAAGTAATCTGAAGCACACAATCAATATGACCATTTTTTATTGCATGCCAATCTAGTGCCAAGCCCTGTGTCTCCAGGGGGAGGGAGTAATGGGTCCCCAGGGCCCCACACTGATTTCTGGGGAAGCTGAGGCACGTGCAGAGAATTTGCCTGGCTTCGCCCTGGTTCAGGTCTGAGGGCAGGGGCAGGAGGAGGGATGCCATGGCTGGGTCTGCCCTGCGACCTTGTTGGGACATCAGTGGCTGGACGCTCAGGCCGTGTGCGCACTGGGATTAGGGCTAGAGGATGTGGCCCAAGGATCACCCAGTACCCTGTAGGCCCCCTGGGCTCAGCTGGAGCCAGCGAGAGACTGACAGCCGGCTAGCTTCCTCTTTTGAACCCAGGGGCTGCCGTTCCCACCCAGATCTGTGCTGACGCCCACTAAGCCCACCAAACTCAGCCGATAGCCCCTGTAACCAAACCTGTGGGCTGCCTGCCCAGCCAGCCCCAGGAGCAGGCTCACACCTCCAGGGACCTCAGGGTTCGGGGACCAAAAAGCGTCCCACTGGGAGGACACCGGCTGTGGCCAGACTCAGCTAGCTGGTCCCTCTTGTCCTTACAGGGAATACTAGCTGTGAGCTGGGGGTCAGGTGGAGTGAATTTTGGAGGAAGGGATGGGCCCACAGATTGTGAGTAGGGGGCAAAGGGGTGGTCTTATCCTTGGGGGTGCCTCATCCTAAGGATGCCCTCAGCATGCACACATGTGAAGGAGAAGCCGCAGTGGGAGAGGCAGCAGGTCAACATGGGGGGCAGGCCTTGAGCGTAGAGATGTGAACTCGGGGTCTGACACAGAAGGGACTGTGGGGGCTGGGAGTATAGGCGACCCCTCCCCTGCTCCAGGACCAGTGTGGCCACAGGCCCTCTTTTAAAGACCAGAGAACCACCATGTATTGAACAATGACTGTCCTCCGATTCTGAGCTAGAAACCATCACAAATGTTTTCTCAGTCTGTCCTTTCACCCACCCATTTTATGGGAAAGAGCCCTGGGGTTCAGGCAGTGAGTCTGTGGTAGAGATGGGACTTGAACCCAGGTCTTCAGACTCTTGCACTGAGCTTCTTCCTCCAAAGCAAGGTGACGGATCGTGCTGACCAGAGATCCCCATGTCCCACTGTGGGTTTTTAAATTCTTCTTCCTTTTTTTTTTTTCTTTGTTTGTTCCTTTGTCTCTTTCTTTCTTTGTTTTCTTTCTTTCTTTCATAAAATCCTTCTGTTATTTTACTTTTATTTTCTTTTGTTTAATTGAACTAATACTTGAATATGTTCTTTTTTATAAAAGAGTCCTATAATACAGATTAAACAGAATTCATCCTTGATGACTCCCAAGGCCCAGTGTCCCTCTAGAGAAAACCATTTTTAACAGTCTGGGTGGGGGATATCCTCCCAGACCTTTTTCTGTTTATTTCTGAAAGATACCTTTTTGTGTCCGTACAAAGCAGACAGTTTTGTTCTGTTGTTTTCTGCGTGTTGTAAAATGAATGGCATCTGTTTGTAGGTAAGGCTCTGCCGTGTACATTTTTTTACGTAAAGGTGTGTCTTGGAGATCTTCTTGTCAGTAAATATAGATCTATTTTCTTTAATGGTGCGTAGTATTCCAAAATCTGGGATGCATTAAGCAGTCCCTAGAAAGGTACATTTAGATCTTTTCTGCATCCTTTGTGTGTGTGTGTGTGTGTGTGTGTGATTCCAGACAGTGGCGGGGAAGCTCCTGGAAATGCCGTCTTTGCCCCTCTGTGACCGTTTCCCTGTAGGGTATTTCTAGATTTTGTCATTGTTGGGTCTGAGCACACCACATTTTTTTATTTTATTAGACACGGCCACACTGCCCTCTAGAAAGCCTGTGCCCGTTAATACTCACAATAGCAGTAGGGACCAGGAGGGTCTTTCCCCCACACCCTCTGTCTCATAGAGTAGTATGATTTTCACCTTTGCCATTCTGAGAGGCGAAAAATGGTGTCTCTTGCCATTTTAATTTGCCAATTACCGGTGAGCTTTTGAACTTTACATTGGTCTTTTGTTCCTCTTCTAAGACCTTTGCCCAGAGCCATTACTCATCTTTCTATGGGTTATTTGTCTTTTTTTGTATTGATTTGTTGAAGCTTTTTATATCACCTGCCCTTAAACACCCCCCCCCAACACCCCAGCTCTGGGAACGGCCTGTGGACAGAGCAGGAGGAGGGGGGCCGAGCCCTCCCGGGAACTCGGGTTTTCTTCGGAATGTTTTAATGAGGCGTCAAGCGGCCTCCCCCAGATTCCTGTTGTGGGCCTTCTGGGGACACTCCCTGGTCCAGCCACCACACCAGGAAGGCAGCTCTTTCAGAGGGAGAGTCCCTAGGAAAAAGAAAGGGTGGGGTGAGGGTTTTGCAGACCCCAGAAATTGTCTGCAAAATGCAGTGTGACTGGGAGAGAGTGCAGAGTTTCGCTCAGATTCGCAAAGACGTCGGAAACCTCCAAACCCTAAAGAACCCCAACTCTGGGACCAGCCTTGTGCGGCGGTGAGACCTGGTGGGATCCTATTCTGCTGACCAGGCATACGGTTAGGTTAGGCCATACTATCCTTCCGGGCCTTGGTCCTGCAGGCCAGGTAGAGGCTGCCTGTGAAGATCCACCGGGTCCAGCAGCCAGCTCCACCATCCCAGGCTCCATCCCACCGCCTGCCCTGAAGGCGTCCACGCTGGCCAGGATGAGAGGCCTCACGGTGCCTCCCCCCCCCCGCCCCAGCCCCTCCCGGCCCTGAACACAGGCAGCCTGTTCAGGAAGGCCTGGAGAGGGGGAGGAAAAGTCAGCACTTGTCAGCGGTGGCGGGGCAGGAGTGTCCCCGGCAGGGAGCCCGTCCCAGCCTGCTCGGGCCAGCCGGACAGACGGAGGGCAGCAAGGGGCGGGGAGCAGTCCCTAGCCAGCTGGCACGGGAAACATCAAGAACCTGGAAAAGAGATGCAGGAAGGCCAGGAGGTCACGAGGGGGTCCCCTGTGAGCCAGGGTTTTCTCCTTCTGCCTTTTCTGGAGGTACAACCCCCCTCGC
>NC_138369.1:13445576-13500091 GCF_054177405.1 Leptonychotes weddellii
CCCCCTCTTGGCCACAGAGAGGGTAAAGCCAACAGCAGTAGGTGGAGGTTGAGCAGATGCCTCAGTCCTGCGAGAGAGCGTGTGTTAGTTCCTGGTCATCACCCAGCTAGCACACCTGTCCATCTGTCAGTCTGCCAAATGGGCCATTTTCAACCCGTGACTGCCTGCCTTCAGTCACATCGGTGGGCTAGTCTATGGGGAGGGCTGGTGTGCCAGTCTTTGGGGACTGGTAGAAGCCTCAGTCACTCAGGAGCTTTCCATCAGCTGGAAAAAATACGGTGCCGTATCTGCTTGTCTTGAGAGAGATGGAGGTGGGCAGAAGAAGGGGTGGGGCCGGGGCCATGGTGAGGGAGTCGGGATAAGAGGACAGCAGAGGCGGTACCGACAGTGGGTGTGGGGCTGGCGGCAATAATGGTGATGGCAGTGATGGGGTTAATGTTGCCTTCGGTGGTGACGGTGATGATGTTCTGCCAGTTGGGATGGTGCTCATGGTGGTAATGGTGCTGGTGCAGGTGGTGGTGGTGATGGGGGATGGTGATGGTTGTGTTTGGTGTTGGTCAAGGTGATGACGGTCGGTGGTGGTTATTGATGGAGGTACTCTTGTAATGATGGAAATGGTGGTGAAGGGGCGTGATGATGGGTCCGAGTGAGCAGGGCAGCTACGCAGGGACCAGACTCCTCAGCAGCCTGGATCCGCAATGCCAGAGGCACAGAGAGAACTTCGGGTTAATCTTGGAGCCCCTTGGATTAGGGCAGGTCCAGCTGTCCTCCCTCAAGCCCCATGGATGAATGGAGGAGTTTGGGGGCCCTGCGAGACTCCTTCTGCCCCAGTCCGCTGTAGCTGGGGGAGGAGGGCGCAGAGCCCCGAGAGAGGAGCCAGCACATGGGCATCTGCTCCAGTCCTTCCTGGGGGGCGGTCCATGGGCGCTGATCCGGCCGAGATCTCAGGGTCCAACTCAGACTCCGGGGACACGCAGAAGCACGGACACCCGACAGACACGCCTGCTAAGGAACAGCCGCATGAGACACTGGCAGACGCGCGCACGCACGCGGACCTTTGCCCAGAAAGCCACGTACACACGCGTGTTCCCAGACACCTGAGGCTCACGTCCCAGATGTGCACGCCGCACGGTCCCCACGTGAGAACGCACAGAGACGGGGTCCGCCCGAGCGCACCAGCCGGCCGGACGCGCCGCCGCGCACGCGCACGCGCACACACCTCCGCTAAGTGAAACCAGCGGATCCCGAGCCCCGCCGAGCCGGTTGGAGACTCCCTGGCCCTGGAAGCCACTGAGAGACGCGGTCAATTAACTTCACCCCGCCGCCGGGCTCCCTGACCCGCCCCGCCCGGCCAGCACGCCCCTTCCCCGGCCCGCCTGCTTCCCTCCCTGCCTGCCCCCCGCTCTCCGTCCGCCCCGCACCGCTCCACTCATAGGGGACCGGCCCTGCGATGCCTGAGGGGCGGCAGCTCTGCCTGTTGAGGGTGTGAGGGGGCCAGGCTGTGCCCTGTGGAATCTGAGGGGACACAGCCCTGCTCTGGGGCTGAGGGGTCTGAGGGGACAGACATGTCCCAGGCCTGGGTGTCCGAGGGGAGTCGGCCCGACTTATAAGGGGGAGGGGGATGTGAGGGACGTATTAACCTCTGTGGGTCCCACTCATGGAAGTGGCTAGGCTTGGTCACACTGAGCTGTCCCCAGGGCAGGATGCTGCCTTTACTCTGACCCGCTTTGAACTCTAAGTCAGGGGAACATAGGTTCAGGGTGAGACACACACCACCCTCCCCCCCCCGCGATGCCCATGATGTTCTCTTCCTCAAAATGATGCCCATGTATCCTACTGGGCCCGGGGTGTGCAGGCTGGAAGGAAGAGAAGGAAGCACATTCCAGAGGGAACAGCAGGAGCAAAGGCCTGTTGTTGGCACCTTCAGAACACAGGGTCTTCCTCTGCCTCGCGGGGGGAAGGAGCTTCTAGATAAGCACTGGGATGGGGTGACTCTGGCTCACAGCTGGCGCAGGAGTGCCCACCCCACCAGACCACTTGCCAGTGATTCCTCCGACCTCTAGCTCTTGGGACTGCAAGGCTGGGAGCGGCTGAGGCACTCCCCATTCACTGGGGAAAGCAGTGACTGGGGAGAGGGTCAGGATGGAAACTGGTGACTCCCAAGGTCCCCCAGGGCACTAGGGCTTGAAAGAATCCAGGCCTGGTTTATTTCCCCAGAGTTCACCGCTCCTTATGCACCCGCTCTCCCCACCAGGTCCCCAGCAGACGGGATCCTGTGAGGATCCATCCTGGGACATTCCTTCCCTTTCCCATGTACCCTTGGGGAACAGACTGGACAGAGAATATCAGTGGCTGCAGCCTACAGGGTTACTAGCGGGCAGGCAGGGGACATCCCCCCTCCCTCTTTTATCCTTCTGGCTCCACCCTTTGGAGCCGCAGCTTCCCATCTGTAAAATGGGAGCTACATAAGGCAGAGTTCCCAAATTCTAGACTCAGAGCCTTTGGAAAGGGTGGGGGAATCCGTCGGGGAGGTTGGGATGGTTGTGGGACCTGCCAGTGCGCTGGAAAGGCCGGCCTGCAGTCTGACGTTCAACTTGGTAGGTGGATGCAGATGACGTCATGACCAAAGAGGAGCAGATCTTCCTGCTGCACCGCGCCCAGGCCCAATGCCAGAAGCGGCTCAAAGAAGTCCTGCAGAGGCCAGGTGGGGGCGGAGCCGGGTGGGGCGGGGCCAAAGGAGGAGGGCCTGGGGGCGAGGTCAAGAGAGGGAGGGAGGGGCCCAATGAAGGTGCGAGCCTAGGATGCAGAACCAAGTGGCACCAGGAGAGGGGGCGTCCGGTTAAAAGGGGGGTGAGGTGTGATCAAAGTCAGCAGGCTGAAATGCAGAGCCTTCCCTCCCAGGGTGGGATCGGTCAGTATGAAGGCAGCCACAGTCCGAATCATCCCCAGCGGGCTTAGATGTGGCAAGGCACAACAGGATCAGGAGCCCTGAGTAGGGTGCCAAACCCCCCTGGGGTGCACTTGGGACAGCTTCCTGGAGGAGGAGGTATCCAAGGCAGGTCCAGAAGAATAAGTAGATCTTTGAAGAAGGCCACCTGGTCCAAGGACAAGGCTGAGGTGTCCAGGGTCAGGAGAATCAAGGGTCCATGGGACTGGATGGGGAGAAGGCTAGAGGGGTAGGGATGGGTATCATGACTCTGAGTCATGGTCACTGTCCGGGAGAGGGTGTTTGACCTGGGGTCGGGAGGGCCTCTGCACACCAGCACAGCATCTTCAGGGACCCCTGCCAAGGTCAAGGTGGGAGGAGCCCCTGCCTTTCCAGCTCCTGCCCCATCTCCAGCTGGTCTTTTCCTTGAGTCCACTTCCTGGAAGCAGAGGTGAGCGCTCATTAGCACCCATCCAGGCCTCTACCGCCTGTCTGATTAAATCTCATTGACCAGGAAGAGGCCCAGGCCCTGCCTGACTGGCCGAGGAGAACAGCTTCCTGTCTGGAGCTGGTTCCCCTAGACTGCTGGGGACCCAAGGGCATACGGTGACAAACTCTGTAGCACACGGACTTTGCTCATAGTCACAGGCACTCACACGGTCTCTGCAGTCCCAGCCCTGTCCACAGTGGCCCCGCTGGTGGCTCTTTGGTTCCCCGCCCCAGTCACATCAGGGTCTGGGGGTCAGGTGGGCCCCCACACTCTGGGTCTTGAACCCAGCACTCTTCCCAGTTGTGGAAGCCCGGAGGCACCTTCTGCCCCCCATCATGCCCCATCCTGATGGAGCCCCTCTCTTCCTGCTCCACCCCGTCCTGCTGCCCCCCTCCCTACTAATGCCCCAGGATCAGGCAGGATAAGAGGCATGGCCGTTCCGGCCCAGCCGAGGTGTCTACACTCAGCTTTGCGTTGCTGCCACAAACCCTGACCTGGGAGGGTTGGGGGCCCTGCTCGGGCTGTAACTGAAGGGACACGAGTCATATAATGAGGGAGACATTTCAGCAAGGTAGAGAGACCTCAAACAGCTCTCTAATGGAGAAAAGGCCAGCCCAACTCAAGAGAGCCTCCAGGGTCCTTCTGTGGACTCTGGGAACTCCTAGCTCAAGTATCTGAGGGCAGGGGACGGGTAGGTAGACTTGCCTGAACACCCTTGCCACCTGCACACTCTTGCTCACGTCGTCCACACCACCAGCTTCCTGAGCTGCACCGTGCCCTGGCTGGGCTTCATTTTCACTGTTGAGCCTTTGCGCTGACATCACCCCTACTTGTCCACTTCTGTCCTGCGCCCCCTGGCGGGGCCCTGTCCTCCTGCACGGGCTCTGACTCCAACTCCTGGGTCGGAGGACATTGCCTCTGCCCATGTCTTGCCCACACTTACCGCTCAGCCCACTAGTTGATCCCACACCTGCATGCTGTTCGCTCCCATTTGAACCTCCTGTTGACAGTCTCCGTGCTCTCCACTTACTTCTGCACCCGCCTGTTATCTCAGCTCTCCCAACAGCCTGGGCTCTCAGCAGGGCAGGGATTAACCCCCACCGTACAAAGAGGGTGCCTTGGAGGCAGGAGGGTGCCCTGGGTCTCCTGCCATAGCACAGCTGACAGCCGTAACTGCCCTGATTTCTCCAGCTGACATAATGGAATCAGACAAAGGATGGGCATCTGCATCCACATCAGGGAAGCCTAAGAAAGAGAAGGCATCTGAGAAGCTCTACCCAGAGTCAGAGGAGGACAACGAGGCGCCCACTGGCAGCAGGCACCGAGGTATGTCTGTGCTTCCGGGCATCCATCCGAGATGGGCAGGGACCCACCCACCCCACCGCTCTATCCCCTTTCTGTGAGCTCATGCTCTTCAGCTCTTGTGGAAAGGAAGAGGCTGTGGCCCCCTCCCCAGGAAAGCAGGGGAGGGGCTGGGAGGACACAGAACCCAGGAGGTATCATGTGCAAGAGGCTGGCAGCTGGATGGGGCCAGACCCCCAGGAGATTTGGGCAGAGAATTTGCCCCGCACTACCCCAGGGGTGGACCCAGGGCTGTGGCCCCTCCCACGGAGAGAGATGACAGAGAACCTGGGAGACAGAGGGGCAAGGAGAGATACAAAGAGAGGGAGAGACAGAGGGGACCACGAGGCATAAACTGGGACTGGGACTCAGTGTGTCTGAGGAGGGTGCACCCAAACACGTAGTGTGGTGGGCCATAGATACAGAGCAGGGGAGGAGGGTGGCCACAGAGCAGCAGGGCTGAGACAGTGGGATGAGGAGGGAAGGAGAGAAGAGAGGGAGGGAGATGCAGGGCTGTGTTGTCCCTCAGGAAGGTAAGGAGAGACAAACTCAGAGCCCAGGCGGCAGCCACAGGGCCGGTTTGAACCGGCTGGGTGGGCAGCAGATTCCAGATGGGCCACATCTGGGAGGCTGTGGTCACCCTGTGGCTCCCCAGGGACCAGAGGGAATTGTGGGCCTAGGCAGGCGGGGCTGGGAATATGGTGCCCAGGACAGAGAGCCTTTCACCAAGCTGGGGTGGGTCCAGCTATCAAGGCAGCCTTCCAGGATGGCTGGAGAGTCCTGTGGTTGGAGCCCTGCAGGGGAAAGAAGGGAGCTGGGGGGGTGGAAAGCAGAAGATTCAGAGGCTGGGGACCTTCCAAGGTCACTTAGTATCTCTGCTGTGAGACTGGAGCCCCAAAGTAGGATATGTCACCCTGTCTTGAATCGCACAATTGGCACTTAGATTTGGGGGATTATACCTCCTCCTATGAGGGGAGTCTCATAGCAGGTGCTTAGGGTGGTCTGGGATGGTGGTGAAAGCACAGGCTGATCTGGTCAATCCCAGCTACCCAGTGAAGAAACTGGAACACAAAGAGGGTGGACACCTGCGTGAGGTCAGCAGCTCTTTGGGAGTCCAGCTGGGACTGGAAGCTAGACCTCCTGCCTCCTACCCATGGATCCTGGGCAAGGGTCACATGGAAAGCGTTCTGAGCTAAGGGAGTTAGTCTGGGCACTTGCCCTTCCCCAGGGACACCTGGAGGTGGGACCAAGAGCAGAGGAAAAAGAGAGAGGCCTGGCCAGGGGCTGAGTACCTGAGGAGGGCAGGGCCCTAGGCTCTAGGATCTCGGCAAATCACTTGTCTGTCTTGACCTCCACCAGCCGATCTAGAAAATAGGGCTAGTGCCAGTACCTGCATACAGGGGCTGTGGGAATTCTGTGAGGCCAGGGATTCAATGCCGTGCAGGACACAGTAGGTAGTAAGGCTCGATACATTCTCTCCAGACCGCTCCAGGCCTGAGCGCTCCAGTCCTGGGGCACACCTGTCCCTGAGGGAGCCAGCGACCACAGGAGTGTTCATTCTTCTGGGTCACTAACCATGGACTTGACTGGTGTCCCCCACCTTGTCTGTCTGTCTCTGTGGGCACAGGGCGCCCCTGCCTGCCCGAGTGGGACCACATCCTCTGCTGGCCGCTGGGGGCACCAGGTGAGGTGGTGGCCGTGCCCTGTCCCGACTACATTTATGACTTCAATCATAAAGGTAAGGCAGGCTGGAGTAGGGTGGGGACCACAGGGGTGCCAGGACGGGGAGCTCAGGGCTCCAGACCTCTCTGCCTGCCCTGACCCTCCCCGTGGCCCTGCAGGCCACGCCTACCGACGCTGTGACCGCAATGGCAGCTGGGAACTGGTACCTGGGCACAACCGGACATGGGCCAACTACAGCGAGTGTGTCAAGTTCCTGACCAATGAGACGCGTGAACGGGTGCGAGCTTTCCCCCCCTCCCCAACCTGATCTGGATAAGGTCACCCCTGAGCGAGGCCTGACGCCTCCCGCAACCTTAACTGGCCTCTGACCCTTAACCTGAGTGCCAGGGCTCTGACGCTGTGTCCCCTCCGGCACAGGAGGTGTTTGACCGCCTGGGCATGATCTACACTGTGGGCTACTCGGTGTCGCTGGCCTCCCTCACCGTGGCCGTGCTCATCCTGGCCTACTTCAGGTGGGCGGGGCGAGAGGCGGGGCCGGGCCGGGGGCGGGGCCGAGGTAGGGTGCCCGCACCCCCCTCCGCGGGGCCGGGCGTCCCTCCCTTCCCCCCCCCGCCCGCCCCCGCCCCGCGCACAGCCTGGCTTCCCGGCCAACACCCCCCCCCCACCCGCGTGTCCCCGGGCCCCCACCCACGGTGTTGTCGCGCGCCCCGCAGGCGGCTGCACTGCACGCGCAACTACATCCACATGCACCTATTCCTGTCCTTCATGCTTCGCGCCGTGAGCATCTTCGTCAAGGACGCGGTGCTCTACTCGGGCGCCACGCTCGATGAGGCCGAGCGCCTCACCGAGGAAGAGCTGCGCGCCATCGCCCAGGCACCCCCGCCTCCCGCCGCCGCCGCCGCCGGCTACGTGAGTGCCCCCCTCCGGCGGCCCGCGCCTGGCCCCCCCGCCGCCCCGCCCCGCCCCCTCCAGCTCGGCCCCCACCCCCCAGCCCCCGCCGGCCTCCGGCTACCGCGGGCGTCGGGCCGCTCACGGCCACCCCACGGTGTCCGTCGCACCCCTCCGCCCAGCTCCCCGGCCCTACGGCCAAGGGCTTTGTGATTGTCCCCCCTCCCGGCGCTTTCATCAACACTCCTGCCTCAGCCCAGCAGCCCCAACCACCCCACCTCTTCACCTTGGCCCCGGCCACGGTCCTGAGTGCCCTCCTGCCCCTGGCAACATCCTCCCCTTCCGCCCCCCTGCTCCTCAGCTCCGCCCTTGACCAGAGAGCTGGCCCTTCCTCCCCGCCGGCCCAGAGCGATTTGTCCTATCTCAGGGGCACCCCCAGCCCATCCCCGACTTCCCCAGATGCAGGCCTGCCTTCCGGCTAACACCAGCTGCTCTCCTAGGCCGGCTGCAGGGTAGCCGTGACCTTCTTCCTTTATTTCCTGGCCACCAACTACTACTGGATTCTGGTGGAGGGCCTGTACCTGCATAGCCTCATCTTCATGGCCTTCTTCTCAGAGAAGAAGTACCTGTGGGGCTTCACGGTCTTCGGCTGGGGTACGCAGGCGCGGCGGGCAGCGAGGCGCAGGAAGGGGTGGGGCCGCGGGCGGCGGGGTCAAAGGGGCCGCTAAGGGTGAGGCGCCGCACCGCCTCTCCCCTCCCGGACGTGGGGCAGCCAGTGGGTGGCCTGCCCGCCCCCCTTCTCTGAGTCTGACCCCATCCCAGGCTCAGGCGACAGGGCTTGGCTGGGGTCAGAGTTCACCCCTGGGCTCAGCCTGGGGCTGGGGCTCACCTGGGGGCAGATTCACCTGGTGTTGAGGTTCAGCCCCGGAGAGGGAGGGAGTGTTCTCAGGTCAAGATTTCAGCTCGGGATCAGAGTGGGATGGTGGGTCAGAGGTCACCCTAGGGCGGGAGCTGAGGTCTGGGACACTCCCTGCACCGTGAGCCCTGCTTCCCTACCAGTCCCCTCACTGCGTGGGGCTGTCCACACCACTGCCACCTGGCCTGCAGGAGCCGTGACCCAGAGCCCCAGGCCCGACTCTCGGCATCCTCCGTGCTTCGGCAGCCCCTCTGCAGAATGGGTTGCTGGGGCTCTGCACTCCTCTCCCACGGGTTCCAGGATGGAGTTACCGATAATTGTCCATTATTGTTGGCAGCTCCCGAGCTTGGCTGGGCTCCGGGGCAACTGGCCAGACTGCAGAGGGGTAGGCCTGGTGGCTGAAGCCCTCCCTGCACTCGGCACCCAGAAGCTCTCGGGTCAACAGCCACAGCCCCTTGGCACACACTCTGACCTTGACCTCACCCACGGCAAGCCCCAGAGTTGGGGGAGACCTGGGCCTTGTCCCGGGGACTGACCTGTGGACTCTGGGGCTAGAGGGTGTCGGGATGGGCAGGAGACACACAGATCTGGAGCAACAGAACTTGGTGACACAAGAATGTCATAGCTCTTCTTCCCACCGTAAACCCGGGTCGCACCCTGCCCCTCCCAAGGGTGCACCTCACCCAGAATGAAGTGTGAGGGGCTGGAGGGTGGAGGCAGAGCTCACTCAGAGGTACCATGTGCCATCTGGGCTGACTCAGGCCTGGGAACACCAAGGTTCCCCTGTGGCTTTTACTCAGCCTGGAACAACTGTCATTCCATCCAGCCTCATCCATGGGGGCTAGGACCTTTCAAACTGGGTGTGTGTGTTGGGGGGGGAGGTGTTGGGGCAGAAAAATGCTGGTCCTAGGCCCCTCCCCCACAGGAACTCCCAGTCCAGAGCCTAAAGGGAAGGGGGGATTGGACTGAGCGTGGGGAAGTTAGCGATGCCCTGTTTTCCCGTGAGCCCGACAGGCCCGCGTGTGTGGGTAGGAGATGCAGAACCAAGATGAGGGCGGAGGGCTGACGGGTCCTGAGTGCGGGAACCCAGGGAGGAGGCCGTGGGGGAAGCAGAGCGGCCCCCACCAGCATGTGGCTCTGTCACCAAGCAGCCCATGGGCCCAGGGGGACGGGGCTCAGGGACAGTGAGGGGGTCAGCTGGGGGGTCATCGAGGATGAGAGGAATGGGCTGGCAAGGTGGGCTGAGGGGAGAGACACCATGGGCAGCGCCTGCGGACCCTCACACGCTGCCCCCTCTGCGTCCACAGGTCTGCCCGCTGTGTTCGTGGCTGTGTGGGTCAGCGTGAGAGCCACCCTGGCCAACACGGGGTAGGTCCAGGCGGAGCAGGGGGCCGCGGGGCCAGGCCACAGGCCAGAAATACCGCTGGCACGCCCTTCCTCTGTGAAGCATGGCAGGGGGCGGGGGTGCTTCCTGTGCCCTGGCCCTGAGTGGGCCCAGCTTCAGTTTTCTATCCAGCCTTGAGCCAGGCACCCCCTCAGGGTCAGGCTGCTTCAAAAGCAGTGTCTGAGGGGGGGGCCTCAGGCCTGGCCCTACCCAACACCCCCCTGTCCTTTGTCCCTCCCAGCTCTGGGGCCACTCTGTGGGCAGCCTCAGGGTGGGAACAGGGGGGTGGGAGCTGATGCCTCGGCTTCCCCCAGGTGCTGGGACTTGAGCTCCGGGAACAAGAAGTGGATCATCCAGGTGCCCATCCTGGCCTCTATTGTGGTGAGGAGGGGTGGCAACAGGGCTGGGTGGGGGCGTGTACTTGGGGGGCCGGTGACCAGCCCCTGACAGGGACTATAGAGGCTTCCTGGGACCCCAGGGTTGGAGCCACGGCCCTGAGTCCAGTCGGGGAGAACAAGGGCCCACTTGGAGACGCAGGGGCAGAGCAGAGCCTGGGCGGGTCCGTGGGTCCCTGGGCCCTCGCCCCCACCCTGCTAGGGAGCAGCTCGAGATGCAGCCCTCCCTCACTCCCACAGCTCAACTTCGTCCTCTTCATCAACATCGTCCGGGTGCTCGCCACCAAGCTGCGGGAGACCAATGCCGGCCGGTGTGACACACGGCAGCAGTACCGGTGAGCGGCGCCCACCGGGCCCGGGGTTCCTCGGAGCGCTGGGCTCATCACACCCCAGCACCACGTAGCAAAGCAAAGGCAGAGGCCCCAAGAATGAGCCTGTGTCGAGGGAAGCACCCAGCCCCTGACTCCCTGGCTGGCCCCCCCCGGCAGTCATGGGCTCTCCCCCGGTGTCCGGGGCCACCCCGGAGCCAACCTGGGCACCCGGACGACGCTAGGGTCTGCAGGGGATGGGGGGCAAACCCAGATTTCTCCTCAAAGAGCTGATTGTAGCGAGTCCAAGGGACAGGTAGGCAGTGGGTGGCTTCGAGGGGACCTCAGCCCCGCTGAAACCTGAGGAATGGGCTGTGGGATGAAGACGTAAAGCCAGGGGGAAGTGAGGGCCAGTAGGGGGACCAGCGGGTGCAAGCTCCGAGGGCCCTTACGAACGCTTTGTCCCAGGTTAACTGGGTCATCCTCGGCTCTAGCCAGAGCCACAGGCCCCTTCGTGGCTCCTGGAGCCTAAGAGCTTGGGGCGGGCAGGTGTGGGTGGCTCGGTGCCCCCCCAGGGGAAGTGGCCTGTCCCTGAGCCACCTGCTCTGCTGGCCCAGGAAGCTGCTCAAATCCACACTGGTGCTCATGCCGCTCTTCGGCGTCCACTACATCGTCTTCATGGCCACGCCGTACACCGAGGTCTCAGGGACGCTCTGGCAAGTCCAGATGCACTACGAGATGCTCTTCAACTCCTTCCAGGTGCGCAGGCCTGGCCGAGGCCCGGCGGGGGAGGGAGGGCAGGGTGGGGCGGCAGGTGCGGCCTCTGGGCCCTGACCTCGAGCGCCTCTCTCCGCAGGGATTTTTTGTCGCCATCATATACTGTTTCTGCAATGGCGAGGTAAGCAGGGTGGGCAGCGCTGGGGCAAGGCAGGGGGGCTGCGGAAGTGCCAGGGTTCCCCAAGTCCTGTCCCTCCATTCTCCTGTCCAGTTCCTCTGTTCCTCCGAGAACATCCCTGAGGACATTCTGAAGGCAGAGAGTCTTTCCAGATGATTCAGGCTCAGGATGTGCTAGGATCTGCGGGCTCCTCAGGCTCTGGCAGAGCCCGTGTCTTCCCAGCCCCACGGTTGAAGGCTCCGTAATCCAGAGTGAACGACTCAGCCACCCCTGGGGCCATTTGAGCCTGGTAGACTCCGGGTGTGTCGGTTGCCTGCAGCCAGGCACCACGTTCTGAGGATAACGGGATTTTACTTGGCCTTGGAATTTTCCAGTAACATCCCACGCCTCCGGTTCCGCTCGGGAGCTGAGTGTTGTAGGGGCAGGGATGAGGGCACGGCTGGGGCTGGGGGCCATGTGGCAGAGGGCTGAGAGGCCTACCTGACGCCCCGCCCTCCTGCGGGCCATGGCAGGTGCAGGCCGAGATCAAGAAATCCTGGAGCCGCTGGACACTGGCCCTGGACTTCAAGCGGAAGGCCCGCAGCGGGAGCAGCAGTTACAGCTACGGCCCGATGGTGTCTCACACGAGCGTGACCAACGTAGGCCCCCGCACGGGGCTCGGCCTGCCCCTCAGCCCCCGCCTGCTGCCCGCCACCACCAACGGCCACCCCCCGCTGCCGGGCCACAGCAGGCCGGGGGCCCCAGCCCCCCAGGCCACACCACCTGCCGCGCCTGCTCCTAAGGACGACGGGTTCCTCAATGGCTCCTGCTCAGGGCTGGACGAGGAGGCGTCAGCGCCTGAGCGGCCGCCCGCCCTGCCACAGGAAGAGTGGGAGACCGTCATGTGATCCGGGACCCAGGCCAGGGTTGGACCCGTGGGCATAAGGGCTGACAGACGGACCAAGAGACGGGTGGTTGGACGGTTGCCCACTCAGGGCTGGGGCTGGGAAGACAAAAGAGGAAAAAAAAGAAAAAAAAAAAAGAAAAGGGAAAAGGAAGCAGTGTGTAGCTTCCTATGGTCTGAGCTGGGGCTCAGGAGGGGAGAGGCAGGAGCCATGGAGCTGTTCCTGGGGTTCACCTCTGGAGGGGCTCCAGGGGCCAGGGGCCAGTCCCTGGGGGCCGGGCACAGTGCAGCAGGAAAGACCTGGGAGAAGCAAAGAGTGGCCCAAGTTTGCTGGGGTCACACGGGGGCCCAGAGGAGCCATGCAGGAGCTGGGCCACAGCCTCTCCCCGCCACCAGCTGCCACCTCCAATGCTTCTGCTGAGGTCCCGGGGTGGGTGGGGGGGACCCCGGCTCCTCTCGGCCAACTCTTCACCTGTTGCCCCGTCACTGTTCACCAAGGGCCAACCGCGGATCCCTGGGTCCCTGGCCCTGCTCCAGGCCCCTTCCTGCCTGTCTGGTGGCCATGCTGTGTCCCTTGGGGCCTGGGGCACTCAGGGGGCTCTCCACACAGGATCCCCAGCCCCCACCATGGATTTGACACGCCTCTGGCCACCAGACTGAGAGGGCAGGGAGCGTGCTGAGGCCATCAAGTGAGACGTGGGCTGAGGTCCACGCTCGGGCTCAGGAACTGTAGGGGAGCCTGGGGTCATCCCACAGGTCCGGCCGGGGTGAGGGCCTGCAGGACTCAGCACATCCACCCACCGTGGATCTGAGCCTGTCACTAAGCATCCCTAGCCCACACCCACCTGCCACATTAGCCACATTACTTGCCCTTCCTGGCCTGACGCTGAGAACTGACCCAACTGCATCCCCACCCCAAGCTCTGACCGGAACAAGCTTTCTTCTCAAGTCCGAGGACGGCCTTGCCCCCGGGCCTATACAAACTAGTGCCCCTGCCTGGCCCCGCCTGTCCTCATCTCCAGCGCAAACTTGTTCTTCTCCGTGGACTCAGCATCTGGAAAGCTCCCCCCATCTCGAACAGCACCCCCACCCCACTGGGGACTGGGTGAGGCATCATAGGCAGTGGGTGGCACAGATGTACTCTGAGCAGCCTCAGGCCCAGCAGTGCCTTCCCTTCCAGATGGCAGGTAGGGCAAAGAGTTGCCCAAAGGCCCGGTGCACCCATGGGGCTCCACGCGGTGTGACGTGCTTGGAACGCTGAGAGAGACGTGGGCCAGGACTTGAAGGGCCACTGAGCCAGTTTAAGCATCGAGGATTCCTGTGAATGCTGGGAGCTATTGGAAACTGTACAGGGAGAGCAACCCAGGTCTGAGCCACATTCAGAAGAGTCCCTGCTTCACTGGAGAGGCCAGAGGAGGTTACTCAGGCCTCAGGGGAGAGGTAACCTTGTGGGAGGAGGTAGCAGGCAGGAAGGACCCTGCATGAGGCACTGGCTGGGAGAAGGAGACCCAAGTAGAACAGACCCCCATCCCCTTCCCAGGGGTGTCTGTGTGATGCCACATCTTCAGGGCTCAGAGCTACGGGACCTCTGGGAACCTCATCCCCCCCCACCCCACAGGCAGTCCCTGAGGCCACTAGCTGGCTGGGCCCCAGGGCCCCATCTTCCAACCCAGACTTCTCCTCAGGAGGCTTCTGAAGTAGAGTCCATGAGGCCCACTCCCCCTGAAACACTCAGACTGGGTACCCCTAAGACAGGGCTGTCTTCCCCCTCAGACTAGGTGCCCCCAGGACAGAGTTGAGCCTCTCCTCTCAGACCGGATTCCCTCTAGGACAGGGTTTAGTCACTTCCCACAGACCAGGGACCTCCATCCCAGGACAGGACTGTGCTCACCCCTCAGAGTGGGTGCTCCCCCAGGACAGGGCCGTGCTCCTCACACAAGATGCCACCCCCCAGACAGGAGTGTGCTCACCCCTCAGACTGGATACGCCCCAGGACAGGGCCAGGCCTCCCCCTTTAGACTGGGAACCATTTCTGGGATGTCCAGGACAGAACTGGACCTTACACCAGTCCAAGGCCCTAGGCCAGGACCCTCCTCCCTTCGACCTGGAGCCCTAGGTCAGGGCCGGCCTTCCCGCTCAGAGAGGCCCCTGAGCAGCGCCTGGGCCATCCAGGTGTTGGCAGAGGAAGTGGGAGCCCTCAATGGGCCTGGCAGGCAGTCAGGACCTTGTTTGCTTGAGCAGGAGCTGGAGCCAGGTGGTCACTTCTCCCTTCAAGGCCTCCCAGCCCAGCCAAGCCGCAGGGAACACGTAAACACCAGCCGAGCTGAGCGCGGGCAGGCAGGGAGGAGGGCACCGAGAGACCCCAGCTCCTCAGCCTCCTTGGCCAGGGTGTCTGCCACCTCATGTGCTGCCCTGAACTCCAAGTGGGGCCAGTAAGGCGGGCCTCAGCTCCCACCTGTCTTGGGCATGTGAACAGGCCCTGCCCTCTCTGACCGGTCTTCCCTCAGCTCTGACTGGGAGAGGAACCTCTGAAAACCCTTGGAAGGAATGTACCTCCCGCTGGGGGCCTCTGGAACCCAAGGCCAGGCCCCAAGGCTGGGTGAGATCATAGATCCCAGCTCAGAATGGGGCCTCCAAGGGGCAAGGGGCATCAGATGGCTCTGTCCACCCTCAACCTGCAAGCCTTTTGAGAACAAAGATGCAGCTGGGCCCCGCACGCCCACCCAGAGTGGGCAGGCTGACAGCCTCACCCTTCTGCCCTCACCCTAGGGAGGTGGGAGGGAACAGCACAGACACAGGGGAAAGGAGACTGAGTTCTCTGGAAGTTCAGAAGGGACATGACCCTGCCCTAGGGGGTCTTAAGGGGGACACAGCCCTGCTCTGATGATGTGTGAGGGGCCATGACCCTGCCCGGGGGCCTGAGAGGGTCCAGGCTCTGCCTTGGTTGTTATAAGAGGTCTGGCCGGGGTCGGGGGATGCGGTCCATCAGAGGGGTCGGTCAGGAGCCGTGGGGCTTGCTGCACAACTCCTGCACATGGACTGGGGTGGGCCCAGCTGCTTGACCCTCATGCCTCCTCAGCCAATTCCAGAATGATCCCAGCCTGAGGTTCCCATGGCCAACGGCAACAAGCCCTGGCTGGGGCAGAAGAGCCTCCTCTTGGGCAGAGGAGGGGACTCCAGAGCCAGGCAGGGGCCTGGACCCTGGCTGGCTCCCGGGTGTGCTGTGTGATCCTGGGCAAGCTGCCTTCCCTCTCTGAGCCTCAGCTTCTCCTCTGAGGTCAGGCCCTTGTCCAGGTCTCCTGGCCTGTGTGGGCTCAGCACACAGCATCCCGCTCCTTAGTGGGCCCCTAGGACACAAGGCCAGGACATCCCCAGTGACAGGTTCCCTCCTTCTTCAGTGTCACAGTCATGCAGGCTGTGGGGGCCGAGAGGTGGTGGGTGTGGATTCTGCGTTCCTCCCCGTCCAAGGGCTGGGGATGGAGTAGAGGGGCCAGGGTCTGGGAGGCAGAAGAGGCAGAAGACCAGATTCCAGCCTTTCATTTTGGCCTCAGCTTTCCAAATCTGTGGGCGAGGGGAAGGAAGGCGGCTGCATTAATTATGCGCCTACTGTTTAGGCCCCCTTCCCCCCACCCCCAGCAGTTTTAGGGGAGATAGAGAGGTTTCAATTCCCCTAAAGGCTTCCGATCACATTTCTCAGACGGAAACACTGGGGTGGGGGCTGTGGGGAGCTCTGCAGATGAGCAGCCCTCATGGGGTCCTGCTGGCTTTGTTTCCCAATGGGGAGGAGGAGGGGACAAGGCCTGGCTGGGAGGATGGGGGGCAGGGCAGGGAAGGGCAGGCTTGTGGCCACCCCAAGCTGCCTTCCCAGAGCTCCAGGACCTGTGGCTGCAAACTCTTCAGCTCCCGAGGCCTTGCCCCTGCTCCTCGCGTTCCCCTCGGCTGGAGACCCTCTCCTGGGAACCCTCTCCCCAGCATGTATCAGTCAGGGGACGGCCTTGATGTGAACCGCCCAGAGGCCACACGGGCAGGCTCTGCTCCCCCACCAAGCTCACCCACATCAGTGAAACAAAGGGATGTGTGTGGGGCTGCTGGGTGTGTCTATTTGTATTAGTGTATGTATACTGGTGTCTATTTATTTGTATTTATGTATGTATATGTGTGTGTCTGTTCATATATGTGGCTGTTGTGTCCGTCTGACTGTGTCAGTCAGTGGATCTACCCGATCACGTACCTGTGTCTGTGTGTACGTGTATATGGACGTGGATGTCCATTTGCACGTGTCTACCTGTGTGACTGTATTGTGTATCAGTGTGCCTGTTTGTATTTGTTTGCATGTGTGTCTGTATACGTGTGTGTCTATTTGTGTGTGTGTGTGTGTGTCTATGTGGACCTGTGGTCTGAGAACGCCGCCTGTGGGTGGAATTTGGCCCGGGGACGTGTTTGGTTTGGCCCTCACAGTATTTTCAACATCTTGAGCCAACATTTAAAAATCAGGATATTTCACATAAAAACTCAGCTTTCCAGTTTCTCTTAAAAATTCAGAAGCCCTGGCAGCCCTGGCCCGTGTTCCCATGAGGCTACTCTCCTCCAGAGCTCACGGGGGCTGCCCAGCCGCCTGCCCCCTCACCGCTCGTCTCGCCTACCAGAGCCTTGAGGATGACTGAGTTTGTGACCCCGGAGTGTGTGGTCACAACTGCGTGTAAGCCGAGCTGTCAGGGAGCGTGGGCACCAACTGAGTCTGCGCTGGGGGGTGCGTACTTGTGATCGCACGTGCGTGCACAAGGCACATCTGAGTGCAGGGGAGACATGTGGGGGCCTGCACGCGCAGGGGTGGGTGGGAGGCACTGTGCGTGCAGGGGTGTGCGTGTGAGAGTGCGTGCGGGCACACGTGTGTGTGCGTGGGGGTGTGCGTGGCCGTATTCGTGGCCATGTGGGGTGTGTGGCCCACTGTGGTCTGGCACGCTCTGCGCAGGCACCTCTTCCGGCCTTTGATGGGGAATTGGATTCCCGGCTTCTGGCTGGGCTGCCTTGTGGGATTTATTTCTGTCTCAGTGCCGACCAGAGGCCTGAGTAATGGGAACATTTAGGGAAAACCAGTAAATACATAGAGAAGGGGCAGGCTGGCCGGGAAACTCTGCTTGGCCACCCCTGCCCAGCCCACGGCCGCCAGAGGCCCTGAGGCCGGGCCTGAGCCAGGGAGGGAAGCAGCCTTAGGACCCGGCATGCGCACTCATGCAGAACGCCCACTGATGCCCATGCAGGCCCATCAAGGGGGGTGAGCCCCCCTATGCCACCTGGATGGCCCCTGGGACAACAGGCATCTTGGGAGCTTGGCTCCAACAAGAGGTGCTCAGGACAGGCTCCGAGGATGCCACGTGAGGTCTGGCTTAGGGGCTAAGGGGCCCTGACCGTCCCACGCAGACGACAGAGGGTCCACATCCCTGGGTATTCTGTCCACAGATGCCTCCCACAGGTGCAGACCCTCCCACAGGAGGCCTGAGGCTGTCTGTGACTGGACAGGGCTGGTGCTGCCCCCAGAGTGGAGGGCCTGGTGCCTGGAACCTGAGTAAGGCCAGCGGGGGGGTGGGGGGGGGCAGGAGGTGCCGCAGCTCTCCTAGGACACGGCCCCCACTGTTCTGGGTTTCACGCCGACGGAGCGCCACTCGGGATCATCTTTCATATCAGCCGCCTAAATGACACAGGCCCCATGGGGAAGGACAGACCGCTTTCTCTGGTGGGGTGATGCGCATTACGGAAGACCCAATTGAGCGGCAGGAAAATGGGCTGCGCCGACCCACACTCCCTTCCAGGGGCCCCGGGTCGGTGTCTTCTGCTGCCCCCCAGCGGCCATAGGAAGAAGTGGGGAAATGAGGCTGCCCGAGCCTTGTCCATGCAGTCTCCAGGCTGGGTGGACTCGCAGGGCCCTTGAGGCCCCAGGTCCCAGCACTCACGATGACCCACTGTAATGCCCAGCCAGACGGCTCTAGGGGAAGCGAGGTCTTCCAGGCTGGTCTGAGGGAGGGGCTCGCCTCCCACCACCTCCCGGAGGTCAGCTCCGGGAGGGCAGGAGATCATCGGATTCACAGCCGCATCATCAGCCCCTAGTGCGGTGCCCCGCGCGAGGTAGGTGCTCAGGGAGCAGATCTGAATCCCCAGCTCTTATAGGGGTGGGCAAGCTTGCAGCTAACCCTGGACATGGCTCAGAGCTCCACAGAGGGGCCCCTGAATGCAGGTGAGCAGGCATCTCACACTAGAGCCCCAAAGGTGGTGAGCAGAAGCATGCACCCCAACAAGGGACTTGGCTGGGAGGATAGGCAGACTCCAGGGGACTAGACTTGCCCAAACTGGGTGCCTTCAAACTCTTGACTGCAGCCTGCTGGGCTAGACAGAATTTCGCCTTGTAACTTTAGGGGCTGTGCACTTTCTCTGACCCCAAGCCTGCTGTTCCTCACCGTGGTACAGGCCCTGTACCAGCCCCTGGGGGCCTATCCCCGCGATCCCAGGTACAACTTCCTCCCGGCCCTCTTGCTGCACCCTTTACCCAGAGGCACCAAGCCTTGGTCTCTGGGCCAGCAGGTCCTGTCCTCCTGTCCTCTGCTGGGGAAGGGCTGTTGCTGAACAACCCAGGCCTGACACCTCTCCAGAGATGACCCGGAGGCCAGATGTCCCCAAGGATTTCAAGCAGGAGGGACCTGAAGTGTTGGGAGGTCAGTCGGGGCTGTCCTGGAGAAGTGCCTGGTGAGCAATGGGCACATGAAGGCTTCCTCCAACCACAGAGGTGGGCACTGGTCCTTGCTCATTCCCTCAGCCCTGTGACAAGGGGGGCTGCTGGGGCCTGAGAGCCCACGCCCTGCCCCTGCAACCAAGGCCAAGACTTGCTGTGACCAACGCTGAAAATCTGATGTCACAGGACTCTAGAAAACTTACTGTGTCTTATTTTTAAAATACTTTTTTAAAATACACAATTTATTACCATGTTTTACCATTCTTTGTTCACTGCTGAAAACATCTCAAAACTCTTTATTTTGAAATAAATATAGATTCAGAGGCAGTTAAAAAGGTAATACAGAGCAGTCCTGTGTCCCACTCACCCAGCCTCCCCCGACGGCTGCCCCTTCCTAAACGGCAGAATATCAAACCCAGGATCCTGACGTCGGCACAATGTGTGCACAGCCCCCTCCCAGTTTATCACATACACAGATTTGTGTCATCACCAGTGCAACCAAGAACTATTCTATCCCCTCCAAGAGCTCCCTCAGCTACCCCTTTATACATAGTCACACTTGCCCCTACCATTCCTAACCCCTGCACCCACGGATCTGTTCCCCAGGTCTAGGATTTTGCCATTTCAAGGATATTACAGATAGGGAATTGTACGGGACGTGATCTTTATATATAAAGTTATGTATGTGTCTGCTTCACTCAGTGTAATGCCCCTGAGCTTCACCCAAGCTATCCGCTTTAATCAACGGTTGTGTTCCTTTTTATTGCTGAGTAGTATTCCACGGTACAGATGCAGCGGTTTAACGGGGCACCTATTGAAGGACATTTCGTGGTTGGTCTGTTTCTTCACAGAATAAAAACTTAATTTTCCACTCCATTACTCCCTAAAGTACAGGACCAACCGAAGGAATGCCCTCGTACACTGTTTCCCGTATGTCAGAAATTTATTACCATACTTATTTCACCCATTTTTGTGTAATATTTTAATTCCAAAATGAAGGATGGGAAATTATATGAAGACCATGGTTTTCATCTGATGATGACTTGGAAACCTCCATTGAACTAGAGATGGGGGCTCTTTTGTTTTAACTGACGTATCCTGGACAAGAAATGCAAATTATCTAGCATTCAATAAGCAATAACACATATGACATTGTTTTCTCCTAGCTTTTAGTGATCATAAAGAAAGCGGTTATGAACATTTGTGTAGACAGTCTTTATTTCTCTGGAATAAATGCCCAGGAGGGGTGTGGTTGCTGGGTTATACGGTAAGCATATGCTGGTTTCTTAAGAAACTGCCAAACTATTTTCCAGAATAACTGTATCATTGACAGTCCCACCAACAATGTACTAGAGATTCAGCTTCTCTACATGCTTGCCAGCATTTGGTATTTTTTACTTAAGCTGTCCTAATAGGTGTGTAATGATGTCTTATCATGGTCTTCATTTGCATTTCCGTAACGGCCAGTGATGCTGAACATCTCTCATGTGTTTATTTGCCATTTATATACCCTGTTCTGTGAAATGTTTCTCTTGCCCATTTTCCAATTGGGTCCTTCCATTCGTCCTTCCTTCCTTCCTCCCTCCCTCCCTCTCTCCTTCCTTCTGTTGTGAAAGTTCTTTATATATCCTAGATTTGAGTCCTTTATCAGATACGGGATTTGCAATTTAGTCTGTAACTTTTCATTTTCTTAATAGAGTTTTTGTTGGAGAAAAGCTTTTCATTTTGGTTAAGTCAAATTTATTTTTTTCTTTATGGATGTGCTTCTGGGTCTGGTGTTCAAGAACTCGTCACCAAGTTCTAGGTCCTGAAGATTTTCTCCTAAAAGTTTTTATAGTTTTACACTTCACATTTACACCTATGACCCACTTTAATTTCTGTATATTGTCTGGCTGGGCTTTAGGTTGGGGTTCTTTTTTTGGCCTATGGATATCCAATCACTCCAGCACCATCTGCTGAAGCCTATCCTGCCTCCCGTGAGCTCGTTCTGCACCTTTGTCAAAAATGAGTTGGCCGTACTTGTTTGGGGCAACTTGAGTTCCCTACTCTTTTCCATTGATCTATGTGTCTACCTCTCTACCAACATCCCCCCCACCTTGATCACAGGGGGCTTAAAATCATGAATTCAGGGGGTGCCTGGCTGACTCAGTAGAGCATTACTCTTCACCTTGGGGTCGTGAGTTCCAGCCCCACATTGGGTGTGGAGAGGACTTTAATAAATAATAAACTTTTAAAATCACAAATTCAATATCCTTAGTAGTTATGGCTATGCAAGTTATCTATTTCATCTTGGGTGAATGGTGGTAGTTCGTGCTTTTCAAGGAACTGGACCATTTCATCAACTTTTCAAATTGATGTGGACATCTACAGTATCCCCTTATTGTCCTTCTGAGGTCTGTGGGGTCGCCAGGTTTGCCTTACTGCATTCCTAATATTCGTAACTTGTGTCCTTGTCAGTCTTGTTAGAGGTTAGTCAATTATTGATTTTTGCAATGTTTACCAGTTTCTTTGCTCACCACTTCTTCCTGCATCCTGCTGGCTGCCTTCCCAGGACTCTTTTCTACCCTTCTTCCTTTCTCGTGGAACCTCAATGTCAATCACGGTGGCAGTGTGCCCAGCTTAAAATACCCTTACTCCCCACACGTCTGCAGCGAGGGCTGGATGTGACACAGTCATGGCTGATCAGATGTTAAGGCGAGCCTGGGGGACTGACTGGGCTTGAAGCCACCGTTCCCTCAGCTGGCTTGCCCCTTGCCCTTCCCCCTCCTGCCAACAGCTCCCACCTGGGGGTGCGTAGGCTCCTAGGGGAGCTAAGGACAGCAGCTGGGGAGACAAAAGGGACCTGTGTCCTTCAAGCCACTGTATGGCCATGGACTTCACACAAGAATAAAGCCCTCCTGGTCTGAGATCCTGTTTGTGAGCGTCTGCCAAATGTAGCCCTGATTCTCCCACCCCTCTCCGGGCTCCCACCACGGCTCCTCTTGCTCGGGAGCTTTCCCTACTAGTTCCTCCAGCAAAGATCTGTGCATAGTCAACACTTGGTATCAGAAGCCCAAAAACGTCTGGCCCTGATGATGGACGATAAGCAAGAAGACTGACATTTCTGTTTCCTCAGCACTCAGGAAAAAACCTGTCTTGGGAGTGTTTACTACTGATGAAAATGGAACTCATTCATTCATCGGTTGTTGGTATTTTTCCCACGTAGCTTGAATGGTTTTTCTCTTCACCCTCACTATTCTAACCCGGACCACTGTAGCAAAACTGCAGATGTGGCCATTTAAAAAAATCCCACTTCACACTTCCCGAGTAATTTAGGTTGTGAATGCTGGAGATTTCTCTCCTTAAAGATGTATGCGTGTGAGGGGCGCCTGGGTGGCTCAGTCGGTTAAGCGTCTGCCTTCGGCTCAGGTCATGATCCCATGGTCCTGGCATTGAGCCCCACTTCGAGTTCTGCATCGGGCTCCCTGCTCCGTGGGGAGCCTGCTTCTCCCTCTGCCGCTCCCCCTGCTTGGGCTCTCTCTCTCTGTGTCAAATAAACAAACAAAATCTTTAAAAAAAGAATGCATGTGAGATATAGCATATATACCAAAAAAGTGTATAAAATGAATGGACGGAGAATAAAAGGTATTCCCGCCAGTCAAGCGAAGCTTTTAAAGAACATTATCAGTACCTCAAAAGGCCCCTTCCCTGAGCTGACTGCAAGCAAGCCTGATGCTGAGGGCCATCACCTTGCTTGTCTGCACCGTCTCTACCATCCATGTGCCGACCCTTAGAGAGTACCCTGTTCCACTCTGCCCGTTTGGAACTTCACACAAATGGCTCGTACTCCCTTTCTTCCGTGTTTTAGTGTGTGTGCGTGCAAGTGCACGAGCAGTGCGGGCACGTGTGCTGTTAACGAACCACGCTCCTAAAAGCACCCCGGTCCCGGTCCCAGTCCCTGGTACACTGTGCAACGGTTCCCTTGGACACTATTGGCGGAATTGCTGGTCATGGCGTGTGCACGTAGTCCAATTCTCCAAAGTGGTCGCACCACTTAGCATTTCCATGTGCGGCAGGTGACACCCCGGGGCTGCGGGGCACACCATGTAGCTAATCACACTTCCAGCCCAAAGTCTCCCTGGCTGACGTTACCCCAGCCACTTCGGCTTCCTTTGTTGGTTCTGAGCTTCACAGAGCTTTCCTTTTTCTGTTCAGATTTTATTTATTTATGTATTTGAGAGAGAGCACGAGCAGGGGGAACAGCAGAGGCAGAGAGAGAAGCAGGCTCCCCACTGAGCAGGTAGCCCGACACGGGACTCGATCCCAGGACCCTGGGATCATGACCTGAGCCGAAGGCAGACGCTTAACTGACTGAGCCACCCACGCACCTCTTCGTAGAGCTTCTCTAATCCCTTTACTTGCAATCTTTCTTTGAGTTTAGGCTTCTTTTAAAAATAGCATCAGACTGAGTTTAAAAAAAAAAAGGTGGTTTAATACGCTGATTGTAATTAATGATGTATTTGGATTCATTTACTTGTCTTACCTTTTTTTCCTCTACCTTCTTTTGGATAATTTTGTGTTCATTTTTTTTTTAACTGCTTTGGAAGTGGTACACTGTTTCTATTCTGTTAGGGCTACCCTAGAAATGTCCGCCTGCCTGTGGAGCAGTCTAGAGTCTAGACTGAGTCTTTTCTCTTCCCGAGTGAGCTGAGCTTCGTAGAGGGCTATAATCCCAACCACGTCTCACCTCAGGCAAGACTGCGTAACTACTGCTATTGTTACATACTCTAGTAGCCCTAGTCTTACTTTTACTCCATAGAACGTTTTCATTTCATAAGGTCAATACCTATTTATATTTCACTTTCTTTCTCTTCATTCCTACTTGTATCTCAGATTCTCCATCTGGAATCATGTCTCATTCCAATATTAAGACATAGAGCTTTTTCCTTTTTTAAAGGAGAAGGCTTATTTCATTTTCTTTAAAAACAGCTTTATTGAGATATAACATACATCTCATACACTTTGCAAGTGTACAATTCAACGGCTTTTAGCATTTTCATAGATTTGTGCAACCACCACCACCATCCACTGTAGAATATTTTCATTACCCCAAAATAGGCTTTCTTTTCATGTGAGTCTGCTGGTGACAAAATCTCTGAGTTTGCTTGTCTAAAAATATCTTGTAAGATATTTTCTCTGGGTATAGAATTTTAAGTTGACAATTTCCTCTCGTCTAGTTAACACTGGTACCAGAAGGGATCGTTCCAGTTAACACTCGCTATGGCTGAGACATCTGCTGTCTTGCTCCTTAAAAAGTAATGTATCTTTTCTAATTTTAACATCTTTTCTTGCTCTTTTTCTGCCAACTTACTGCACTTAATTGTCTAGGTATGCGGTGGTTTTAAAATAACACCGACAAATTCTTAGACCTCCCTTCCAGAGGTAGAACCTAATTCTCCCTTGAACGTAGCCTGGACGTTGTGACTTGCTTCTAACAATATAACGTGGCAGAATATCACTTCCAAGCCCAGGTCATAAAAGGCTCTAAAGCTTCCCCTTGCCTTCTGTCTTGGATCACTCATTCTGGGGAAAGCCAGCTGCCACAGCGTGCGCCCACGTGCACGCGCACGCACACACACACACTCACACAAGCCTTATGGAGAGAGCCACGTGGCAAGGACTGCGCACGCCATGCTTCCATGAGCCTTCCCGGGGGCATAAGGCATCCCAGAAGCACATCTTCCAGCCCCGGCCAAGCCTTCAGATGACTGCAGCCCTAGGGGACATCTTAACTGCAATCTCAGAGACCCCAAACTAGAACTGCCCAGGTAAGCCACGCCTGCATCCCTGACCCACAGAAATGGTCTGATATTAAAGGTCTGTTTCAAGCCACTGAGTTTTGTATGAAATGTGAATACAGTAATTGACGATTAAGGCAAGATATAAAAAAAGTTTAAAGTGAACTTGTTTATTGAGGTGTAATAAACATACAAAAAGTGTACATGTCAGATGTATGGGGGTCAATGAACAGTCAAAAACTGCATATACCTAACTAATCACCATCCATACCAAGAGATGGAACATCTGAGTGTTGATTTCTTTTTGTTGCCTTGCTTGAGATTTGCTGACCTCCTTGAATCTGTGGATTGGTGATTCTGAAGAGCTGCTCCCAACCATTAAAAAAAAAATGTATTAGGTCCGCTTCATTTTTGCCTTTTTTCCCTCCTGGAACTCCAATCACGTTATGTTGGCTCTTCTCACTATCCTCTGTATCTCTAAAGCTTCTTGTTTTAGGTTATCGGTCTGTTTATCTTGCTGCGCTGCATTCTGGAGAACCTCTTCGGGCCTAGCTTCACATTCATGAACTGTTTCTTTAGCTCTAATTCACAGATCCAGGGCTTCTAACTACTATGATAGTTATTTCCAGAACATCACTTTGGTGTTTTTGGCAAATCGATTCCTGTTTTCAAGCCTTTTAGTTCTTACATCATTTTTCAACATTTAAATCATGTGCCTGGTAATCCTAATGTATGAATCCTTTGTAAGTCTACCGTGTCCCTGCCAATGTCCTTTGCTCTTGGTGCCTTTCTGCCTCGTAGATCTGGTGACCTTTCCCAGAAGCTGCTCACTTTTCTTGGAACTTTATCAATGGGGCTTCATCGAGGACTGTGATGAATCGAGGTTCATTCAGGTAGGATCTGCATTTTTTTTTTTTTTTAAGATTTTCTTTATTTGACAGAGAGAGCAGGAGAGTACACACAGGGGGAGGGGCAGAGGCAGAGGGAGAAGCAGGCTCCCCGCTGAGCACAGAGTCTGATGCGGGGCTCGATCCCAGGACCCTGAGATCATGACCTGAGCCGAAGGCAGTCACTTAACCAACTGAGCCACCCAGGCACCCCTAGGATCTGCATTTCTATCAAGCATCTGAGACCACCCCTTTCTGATGATGATGACCACATATACTCCTGGCTTGAGGTTTCTCATGTGCAAACCCACGTGGGGGCCGGCTCAGTCCTCAAGGGAGACCTTCCTTCACTCCAGTCAATGGCAAGGTTCAGTTTTTCTCTGTGATGCCAAGGGAGCAGATCTATTATTAGTTCACAGAGGGCCCTGACCTTTGCAGCCCCAGCCTTCTGGAGGGCTCTCGTACCAGGCCCCTCATCATGCACGGGTACTGGGTTATCTTAGTCCCAGGCACTGAGGACCCCAAAAACCAATGCTCAGTTTCACCTCGTTTGTCAAATACCTTCAAGTCAAAGGTCGGGCTTCAGCATTCTGCTGCTTCTCCTACCTTCTGCTTGAGTGTTCCTTACTTTCTTGCCTGGTCAGTGAGTATTTGTTGTAACTATTTATTTACCTAGTATTTTTAGCTATTTGCCAAGGGAGGATCAGTTCAGGCTGCTGTGGCCCCATGATACCAGAGACAGAAGTGGTCAGCCATTCCTTCTTTCTCCAGTTTTCTTTTCCTGATCTCCCATCCGCTCAAGGACACATGGCAGTCTGTCAGCTTTGTGACCTACCATCTCTCTCTGCCGTCTTTTGGGGCATCAGCTTTAACTTCCAATTGATCAATCCCTTCTTTGACTGTTAGTATTTAGCTCCTCAAGGGAGCTGCTTATGTTCTGTGTGTGCGTGTTTCTTCTTTTAATAAACATTCTTTGTTTCCAAGATTACTAACCAGGTCTTCCTCATACCTAATCCCCGTTCCTGAGTTATGGGGCTCAATGCCTCTTTTACTTCTCTGGTGAGAAAACAAAGGCTCATTTTAAAGCCTGGTAGGATGTCACAGTTTCAGTTTCCTTGGGTATCAATTCTTCCACCTGGTGGGGTGGGAGCCCTTCTTCAAGGCACAGATCTCCTCATATATTTTGTAACTTTTGTTCGCGTGCCCATCGTGAGTGATGCTGTTGGTTTTGCTCTCTCCCTGCACGGCGGTTTTCTGTTGGCACACGGAGCTGTCAACGCAGGAAGCAAACCTTTCCTCAGCTCTCGGGGCTCCCGTTCTGTGGGGCCGCCGCAAGCTAGTCCCAGCGCCGGTGCGGAGTGGGAACCTTGCCGGGTGTCTGAGGCCTGCACTGCCACGGACGAGCACCCTGCTTCCTACGGCAGTCCCAGGGCAGGGGGCACCTTCTCGTCCTTTATTCCCAGGAAGGGAAGGCCAGTCCCAGACGCCACGATGCAGAGGGAGTCTGGCTCCGGCCTTGCCGCCCGTGGGCATGTGTGACCCCTGCTCGCGTGGGAACCAGAGTCCTGGGCCTGACCGCTGCTCAGCCAGCCACCTACCGCTTTGGCCCTCAGTCATGCCTGCTCCCTTCCTGCACCAGTCACCTTCTCAGGGTAGCTGCGTACTTCCAGCTGAAAGCATTTGCTGTCGCACACACCCGCTCCAGCCCTCCGGCCCGGGTCCTCGGCACCGTCCGCCAGAGTCAGGCCAATGTGTTCCTCCAACTCAGCACAGAGGGAAGGGCGCACTGGGATGACACAGGGTGGAGGTGGGAGACTCAAGGGGAGACCCTGAAGGCAACTCAAGCATGTTATCACTTTGGAGATGAAATTCTAGTTGCCCACAGGGACCTGGAGTCAGAACTGTGGCCAGTCAGTCACTCTGGAGAGTCAGCCCCACAGAGGAGGCTCATGGTCCTAACGCCAGGACCTTGGGGACCCAGGGCCCAAGACCACACCCCAAACCCAGGCTATAATATCCTAAGGAGCCACCCTCCCCAATGCAGGGGCCCTGTCCCAGGGAAGCCACGGTCTAGCTCTGACTCGGACGTAGGGACTGGGGGCCACCAGGGGTTGTGAGAATGAGACACAACAGCGCCAGGAGCCTTGGATCTGGAGTGGCCCGGAATGGAGGCTTGTCAGGGCACAGCTCACCCGCTCCTCACACCCAGCCTCTCCCTTCTCTCTCTCACACTGTGAGGGGATCTACAGAGGACCAGGCTGGGAGCCTCTCCAGGCTGACCAGACACTCCTGCAAGGTCCAGGCCCACGGGAGGGCTTAGAAAAGCCTCTCAGACTCTGTCACCCACAGGTTTTGACATGACCGCCTGACTGGACCAGGACCTGGCCTCAAAAGGTTGGGCCTGGGCCTTCTGCACCCCTCCAGCCTCGACACGCCTGGCCCCACACAGGGCTTACTCCTTGGGGCCCAAACCCACAGCGCCCCAAGGACCGAGAAAATATTTAATAGGTTTCTGCCACGCACGTGGGTCTGCTTGCTTCTATTTCTAGAGATAAAAGAAAGTTCCAAATACATACATATGTACACACAGCAAGCCCACACGGTTGCTACTGGCTCTGGCCCTCTCAGTCTGCTGGGGACCACTTAGGAAACAAGGAGCTGACCTCACCCCATGGCAAGGGTTTCGGACTGATGAGGCAATGTGGCTCTGGAGCCAAACTGGCGGTAACAGCAAGCCCAGCCCCGCCCCTACCCAAGGCTACCGGCCCACAGGCCAGGCCTGGGATACGGCGTGCCTCAGTCGGAGTCGCAGGCCTCTTGCTCGGTGGTAGCGTCCACTGCAGAGGCCAAGCTGTCCTCCTGGCCTTTCAGCCTCTCACCTGGATGGATGGCAGACAGAAGGAGTGGGGAGGGGCCCTGTGCTTGGGCCACCACCCAGAGGGCAGGGACCCCACTTTGCTAGGCCCTGTACTTACGGATCAACTCGGCGATGGCCCTCTGGGTCCGCTTTTCTAGTTTCTCCAGCTTCTTGGCTACGTCTCTCTTGAGGTCCCTGTAGCAGGCAGGTATGAGGAGGCCAGAAGCTAAAGGCTGGCTTGGTGTGGCCTTGGGACCCTCCCCTCCCAAAGCCCCTCTGGCATTAGGTAAAATCACGCTCAGCTGCCTGAGGAGACCACCCTGGGGAGGAGGCCAGGACGTTCCTCTCTGTACCCTCCCAAACCCAGCATCAGCCACCCCGCCCCGTCCCGCTGAGGCAGTGACTGGTGCTGCAGACCCACCAAACGTGGGACTGAGTCAAGGTGTGCAAGGGTGGATGGTTTCTCAGAGTCGCCCTCTTGGTCTGGTCCCACTGTGGGTCCTGCTCCCCCTCGCCACCAGGCACTTCCAGAAGTGCACACACAGCCCACTCCCCCTACTCAGGGACTCCTAGGATGTATGCCCCATGCTTTTGTTTCAACAAATAACACCTTCAGTGGTGCCATGCCTGCCACAGGATGGCAGGTGAGAGGGATGGGGCCCATGCCTCTGGCCCGAGGTCAAGTATACCACCAGCCCCAGGCCACACGGCCCTCTCTCACTCTCTGTATCAGCCTGGTCATAGGGGCACCGGGGAAGGACGATTAGCCCCACTTCACAGAAGAGGAAACTGAGGCCAAAGTAGAACAGGCCAGCTGGTGGCAGAACCAGGACAGGAATCAACGTCTGCCCTTCCCATCACCTCGCCTCCATCCTGTGGTTCCCTGAGGGCCAAGGCTGGCCTTGCTCAAATGCAACTGAGGTGGGCCGGAGCCTCGCCCTTGCAGAAGGGCCTTCTGGAGGGGACGGCTGCTCCTCGCTCTCCCTGAGCCCCTCCTCACCCTCCAGGCGTCACCCCCCCACAGGCTTCCCTCTCGCTGTCCTTCTACGTCCTGTCAGGAGGTACTGTGGACAGTAATTATCTTGTGTAGCTGCGCGTCCACACCATCCGTCTCCCTGATGTGAGGGCGGGAAAGGCTCAGCCTGAGGGCCGTGCCCGGCACCACGAGTGGCCACTCAGTCCACGCTAGTCCTACGTGGCAGCGCTCACCAGTCAGGCTTCCGGGGCGCGAGGTTGGCCAGGTCCTGGGAAGGGAGGAGACGCATGTCAGGGCTGGAGGGGCCCAGGTCCAGGGCACAGAGGTAGAAAGCAGGAGAGAGGGAGGGAGGGAGGAGGGGGTGTGGGGGAGGAGAGAAGGGCCCCCAGTGGGCCCCCGGGGCACTCAGGGTGCTCACCACTTCCTCGATGATGGGCTCGGGCTTGGCGGCCTCCAGCTGCTCCTTCACCTTCTCTTCCACTAGAGGGTGCAAGACAACAACACAGGCCTGTGGGAAAGGAGCCCTGCTCTCCCTGGGGTGCCTGGGGGAGGGGGAGAGGGTGCGGGCGGGTCCCCGCGGAGACCCTGGGCTTTCTTGGCCCCTCTCCCGGGCTCCCAACTTCCAGAGGTGAAGACTCTGCAAAGGCTGCCCAGGAGGAAGGGCTTGGGTTTCCCGGGATGAAACAATCCTGGGGCGAAGGAGAGCCTGCAGGAGGCAGACAGCCAGAACAGATGGAGCCCAGACCTCCCGCCAGACGCATGGCTGCTACACTCCCCTGGGAAATGGGAGCACCACCCGGGTATTGCCACGGTACGGTTTTGTGAAGAACCACGAGGACCGGCTTTCCCATACTCTACAGGGGCTCCTGGATTCTGAGGATGTCCTCTGGGCCATGGACCGGCCGGGACATAGGTGGCTCTTCTTCCCATCCCACTCAGATACGTGCTCCCAAGAGCAGGGGGACAGTCACTTTGGGGAGGCGCTACGGCCCGCGCCTGACCGGACACTGGGCCTCGGGGTGGTGAGACCAGGAGGGCCTCGCCCCTGTGGGCACAGAGACCAGGAACACTAACAACAACTCTGGGCTCCAGGTGCTTCCTGTGACCCCGTCACTGTTGCCATGTGCTGCCTCATGGCCCGGAACCACTCCCCACCCCTCTCCCCTGGCCTGCCTCACTGTCCCCACCACAGTGTGGCCCACACCATGAAGCAAACCACCTGGAAAGCATGTGAATCTTGGGGCGAAGAACGTGGGGAAGCAGACTGGGGTGTGGCTGAAGGGGTAACACTTTACTCTTTTCAAGATAAATGATTATTCATTTAGAATTTGTAGAATTCAGAAATAATCACAAAAATGAAGGCTAAAAACAGGGCCAGGGGTCTCCAGGGTAAGAAGTGCTCTGCGTCCCCAGTGTGGAGCATCTCCAGGAGCTCCCAGCTGCTCGCCCCGACAGGAACGCCTCTCCCATCCTCTGTGCCTGGCGGGCGTCGGCCCGCCCACGGCTCGCTGAGTGCCTGAACGCTCAGCTCCTCTTCAGGGACTCACTCGGACCCCCAGGACGCTCCCCCCACCTTCCCCCTGCCCTTGCTGTCCCAGGGCCCCAGGGCCACTTCCACTCCTCAGCCCAGAGAGGTCCTCCAGGGGGATGCGGCCTCTTCCCTCGCAGGCCCCTGGAAGGCCCTCGGGTGCCCTGACCGCCTCTGCTGTCACTCAACGTGGGTTACTGCCGCATGGCTGTGAGATGGTGCCCGAGGGTCCTAGAAGCCCACCTTCCAGCCCTGGCGCGGCTGGTTACTCTCCAAGAGAGCGCGACACCTGCCGAGGTGGAGGCGTCCGTGCCTCCGAGCAGAGGTGGAGTGAGGCGGTCCACCTACCCGCGACTGGCTTGGCCTGGGGCACCCTCCTCCTCTTCAGGTCCTCATCCTCGGGGACATAGTTCCGCAGCCTGAGTTCCCTACGAGAGCAGAGAACAGGCAGAGATGGAGCGGAGGGCCTCGTTCACCTCACACACTGGCAGGTCAGCCCGTGAGGAAGCCGCGCGAGCTGGGCTGTGGCTTCTCTACTTCCCTCCGGTCTCTCTGGAGACAGCCTGGTGAAAGGGCAAGCGCAGGAACAGAAGAATCACTGGGACAGGCCCCCGTCGCCGAGCCCCGTCACCTGCCAGGTGGCAGCTGGGCAGGCGGCTCTGCCACAGCCCCGGCTGCGCCGTCGGTTCTCACCCAGAGCTGGGGCCAGGTAGGCCCCTGGAACATTCCCTGGCCGTGTCTCCCGGAGGAGCTCCATCTGACAGTCAGGGGACCTGAGGGTCGGAGGGACTGCACCACTGTCCTAGGCCCCACAGTGGTGGCCACAGCGTCCGACCTGGAGTCAGGGCCAGAGCTCCCGGGCTGAGTTTCTCCTAAAGGAGAAAACCGGTGGTCACCCACTGGTTCTCCAAGCGCGGCCTCCTCCTCAGAGCCTTTGCAGCCCGGCGCCGCCGGGGCAGACCTCAACTCTCGGTGGCAAGGCTGTGCGTGTGCTAGGAGCAGCCAGCAAGGGTGAAGGACGGGCACGACAGCGTGCCACGCTGGACAAGCCGGACCCCTGGGACAGCCAGGGGAACGGCCCAGCCCCGTGGCCGCAAGAGCTCTTTAAAATGCTACCAGGTGGACCCCAAGAGCTCTGAGAAGGAGCCACGGGCGACCAGGATCACACACTGGGCCTGGCCAGTCTCCTCGGGCAGGGCTGGGCATACCAAGCATTTGCTGGGGCCTCCCGGGCTCAGCAGCTCACCAACCCCGACCCCCACACCCAAAAGCCTGCCCGCAGGAGGAGGGGCCCTGGCTAACCCCACAGGGTGGCAGAATGACAGTTCCGGGGGGTGCTGCTTACTAAAGGCCAGAGACAGTGGACAGACCGTTTCATCCTTGGGGGAGAAGTGGTCCCTGACCCGCCAGCCAGGGGAGCCTGGATGTGGGTCCTCCTTCTTCACTCCCTCTTCGGAGCCCCTCAAGGACTGCTGGCCCCTGAGAAATCCTGGGCCTCCAGGATAGGGCACATTTTCCCAGCAGGAGGGCTCCCACAGTCCGTCACCTACAGAATCCTGTCTCTGCCAGGCAAAAACGCTGCCGAAGTCCCCAGCCCCGGGCGGCCAGCTTTTCTAGGGCTGAGGCAGCAGGTGTCTGTGGCCACACACCTAGCAAGTGGCAGTGGTCTGAGTTTGGGAGCTCTCTGAGGCCAATCGTCCCTGAATTCACCAGCTCCACCAGCCCCTTCTCTGCCAGGGCCCCGAGGGGCAGTGTGGGCAAGGCCTACGTGCGGGAAGCCGGCTGCCCACTCCCACAGGCTTCCTCCAAGGAGCAGGGACACCCACCCTGTCCTCTACCCGCTAGTGCCTCCCTCGGGCCTGCTGCTAAACGCCACTGAGGCACCGGGAGGGAAAGCAGAGCATGATTTGGTGCACTGACTTTCGTTCACAACAGGGTGGGGAAAAAAGCGGAAGAGAAACTGGGTATGGACAAAAAACTGCGGGGATTAGTGAGGGAAAAAAAACCCTATCACTCTCAGAAACCAGCTCCAAGGTTTTCTGAGCAATGGGCAGGAGAGAGGGGAGGCTGCCGGGAACCGTACCCAGGTCTCGCGGCAACATGGGCCCCTTGCTGCCCAGGCTTCAGAAGACACTGGAATGGGGAGGCCATGGCAGGGGGCCGGGGGGATAGCCCCAGCACCCCCAGTGCCCACAGCAGCCCGGCTGCCCACTGTCCCCTGCTCCCCCTGGAGCAGTCGTGAACACCTGGGTCCCGGTCACTGTGGGACTGGCCCATCCTGGGCCTCAGTTTCCACATCTGTAAACAAGGAGGGTCTGCCAACTGTGTCAAGCTAGGTCCAAACCCTCCCTGCTTCACTCGGTGAGACCTAATGAAGAGACTGCCTCTCACTAATGCCTAATTAACTGGCCCTCCCCCACGCCGATCACCGCCAAAAGGCAAGAGTCTCTAAGGGCAGGTCACGGGGGCACTGGGTTCTGTTCGGGGGCCTGGTCTTTTCAACACGGGACCAAGGTTTAACCCCCTGCTTCTGCAAACAGCTTAAAAACCTGACAACAGATGTATTTTTTAAAAAATCTAACTGCTAGCCTTGGAGAAGTACCAAGGCAAGCAGGGTCAGAGGGGCTGCGATCAGGGAGGGAGGGGCAGTGTGACAGGTGAGTCTAACCTTGGGCGCCTCTTCTCCCTTAAAGCATCTACTTACACGCAGAGGCTGAAAAGCGGAGACCCCAAGCAGAGCTTCCTGCCAACCCATGGGGCTGAAGAGACAGAAGTTTGCATCAGTTCGAGGAAGGAAGCCCCTTCCTCAGTCCTGAGAGGGTGGGTGAGGGCACCTGTAGGCTAACTGCTTGCCAGAAGCTGCAATACATTTTCTCCGGAAGAAAATAAATGATTCGGAACCCAAATTATCCCTAGGACTTTTCATACACAATATCCAGGATTCTACCAAAGCCATGAGAAAAAAAATAAATAAATAACAGAAATACACTTAAAGGAGATCCAAATAGCACAATGATTAGAAATGAAATATAAAACAACTGAAATTAATGAAAGTTCAGGAAGGTGTATCACACGACGGAGAACTGCAGCAGAGAATGTGAAACTACAAATTAATTAAATGGGAATTCTACAACTGAAAATATAACCAAAGTCAAGACCTCAATAAATGGGTTCAACAGCAGTTTAGAACAACTAAAGGGGGGGTTAGCGAACCGCAACTTAAGTCAGAAAATATCCAGACCAAGACACAGAGGGAAAAAAGTTGGGAAATACGAAAAAGAACATGAAAGACCCATGGGACATGGTGGAAAGAGCTAACATAACATGTAATGAGAGCCCCAGGAGCAATATTTAAAGAGATAATAACTGAAAATTTCACAAAATAAGTGGAAAACATCAAGCCAAGCCACACACAGATTAAAGAAACACTAGGAGCTCCAAAGAAGAGCACACTTAGGCAAATCATTATCAAACTACTCAACACCAAACACAAAGAGAAATTCTTTTTTTTTTTTTTTTTTTTTTAAGATTTTATTAATTTATTTGACAGAGAGAGATAGCGAGAACAGGAACACAAGTAGGGAGAGTGGGAGAGGGAGAAGCAGGCTTCCCGCCGAGCAGGGAGCCCGATGCGGGGCTCGATCCCAGAACCCCGGGATCACGACCTGAGCCGAAGGCAGCTGCTTAACCGACTGAGCCACCCAGGTGCCCCCACAAAGAGAAATTCTTAAATTAGATAGACACCTGGCCTTCAAAGGAAAACCTAAAACAGACAGCTGACTTCTCGACAGAAACAATGGGAACCATAAGACAATGGGGTGATACATGGGCAATGCCCAAAGTAATTAGAATGCCACACCAGAATGATAAATCTAGATAAAATAGCCGTCAAAGAGGGCTGCATGGGTGGCTCAGTCAGATAAGCGTCTGACTCTTGATTTCGGTTCAGATCATGATCTCAGGGTTGTGAGATCGAGCCCCACATCAGGCTCTATGCTCAGTGGGAAGTCTGCTTGGGATTCTCTCTCTCCCTCTCCCTCTGCCAACTTCCCATCCCCGGCACTCGTGCTCTCTTTCTCTCAAATAAATAAATAAATCTTTTTAAAAAAAAAAACAGCCTTCAAAGAAAACCTTGGCCAGAAAAAGAAAAATTGGCGAAACTGGTCATCCGGGAATCTGTCAAGAAATGCTAAGGGGAGTGCTTCTGACTGAAGGAAAATGATCTCAGATGGGAGCACTGAATTGCAGAAGGAATGAAATGCATCAGAGTAAATATGCAGGGAAATCTAAAAGAATACTGACTGTACAAAATACTCATACTTTTTCTGGGATTTAAAATGCAGCATCAGGGGTACCTGGCTGCATGAGTAATGATATGGTAGTCCCTTTTTTTTTTTTTAAGTAGGCTCCATGTCCTACGTGGGGCTTGAACTCATGACCCTGAGATCGAGAGTCGGATGCTCTACCGACTGAGCCAGCCAGGCGCAAATGCCCTGGGCCACCCCCAGTCCCCTCCATGTGGGCAGCCACAGAGGCTACCTGGTACCCCCACTTTCACCCTCTCTGATCCACTGTCCCCTAAACAAGACTCAGCCTCTTCACACAGTCCTGACCTCATTCCTCATTGGTCCCCACAGCCTGCTTTCCAATCAAATGTCCCCTGGGTCATTGCCAGTCCGGTCTGCTACACTTTCCTGCCCCTTGGCCTTCAAGAGCTAGCTTAACAAGACGGCACTGTGGGCAGCCCAAAGGTTGCCACCCACCCCAAGACACAGCTGACGGCTCCTCTCCTGGGCCTCCTCTTGGCCCTACATGGCCCTCTGCCCTCTCCGCAGCAGCCCTCACACCCCACGCACGTGGTCCCTTCGTGGCTGCCCCACAGACCCTGCCCCACAAGCTCCTAGAGAGCCAGCCCTAGCACTCCGCTGCCAACTCACACTTGTCTCCACTCCACAGAGGAATTCAGGGAGGGCGCATGGCGGCGACCTGGGGCTCTCTGGGCCTTTCAATGCTTAGGAAGACAACCCCGGAAGCAAAGAATTTGTGCTCAGGAGATTCACAAAGGGCAGGAATGTGGCCGGGCCAGGGCAGCCAGCTCCTAAGGGCCTTTGTTATCTCTGAAGCAAAGCAGCAGAGTGATGTCCACGTTTACATCCTACTGAGTCTCCTTAAACTGGGGAAATGTGTTTTTCCATCTCCTCTCCTCCACTCCCTCCCCGGGTATCTGAGGAGACCAAGCAAGTGCCTGAGCAGGTTTGGTGACCACTGTGAGGTCTCCCTCAAGGCCAGCCGCGGGGACCCCGGGTGTGGGCTGGCCAGGGAGATCCCGGGAAATCACCTTCCACATGTGCCCCTCAGGGGAAGGGGGAGGAGAAAGTTGGTATTCTCTGTAAAATATGAAACTCTACCCAGGAGTAGAGTTCTAGAATGTCCAAGTGAAAGGAAGTTTCCAGATGATCTGGTCCAACCCCTTCGCTGGCAAACAGGCCTCTGAGAAAGCCTGATGCTCATGGAGGGCTCCCAGCCCTGGCCTACTTCACCCTCATCCGTGCTCCCAGCCTTACCCTCGGGGACATGAACCCCTCATCTCACCCCTTCGCACTCAGCCCCTGCCCTGGGCCCCTGGAGAGAGGCCAACATGAGGCAGTCCCACCTGGCCTGTGCCCTAAGAACACGGCCCACCCCACCCGGCTACCTCAGTCCCCCCTGCCAACACAGGCTTCTCCAGGACCAGAGAAAGGGGGGAGTCTTGAAGCTCTCCTCCCAGTAACTGAGCACAGGACAGGCCAAGCCCAGGATAGGCCTGGGAAGTCCTGGAGGCCAGCCCTGGCTGAAGACAGCAGCTCTGACCACAGACGGCTTTCAGCTTGCACATCCGGGGTACAGAGTAACGGGGCTCCTCCAGGGACAGGCACACACCCCCAACAACCTTCTATATGCTTTGGGCTCTGCACATGCACACTCACCCCCGTGTCTCCAATGTAGACAAAGCCTCGTTTGTGGCTGCCAGAGGCCAGACAGGCCCGTGAAAACAAGGGGATAGGCAACTGTCCCAAATGGTGCTCACAAGTGCTCCAGAGGCTGGTGGTCACTTCCTTCAAGACAGATTAGAGCCCTCAAACCCATGACCTGATAAGCCTGATCTGGGGAAGTTACACCATAGAAACAGTACCAAAACAGGGTCAAACAGAACCAAATGTTGCACACAGAAATGCTTCTGGCAGCATCACCTCTAACAGCCCCCAGCAGACACTTCTGGGCTCTCTTCTGGCGGAATCCCCCAGGGGAGGCTGCGAGCACCCCTGCAGAGGATGAGCACCTGTCCAGACAATGACCACGATGGGAGTGAGGGATGGTCCAGCTCAGGACAGTGCCATCAGAACACCTGGAAACTCCACCAGAAGTCGAGTACAAGGTTGGTATGGAACACGGACACCGGAAACAGATGGGCTATGGCGATGTTTTTGTTTGGTGGTTGCTCAACAGTTTAATTCGGGATACTTGATGGTTGGCTTAATAGCAAATGGAACTTTGGAAGAGCCCAGCGGCTTCCCCACTCATGGGCAGAGGGCCACGCTGGCCACACTATGGGGACGGGTACAGATATAGGGCAATCAAAGCTCCCTCCCCTCCTACCCACCCCAGGTCTCCTGTCCTACAGATAGAGAAAATGCGGCACAAGAACAGACCACGTGCTGGACAGGGCCACATCCCATGGACATAGCCTCCCAAGCGACCCCTGGCCAACGCCTCCTCCAAGGGCTTCAGGAAAAGGGGTGGGAACTCCCGCATCCTCTGGACCTTGATGTCCTGTCCCCACCCCAAAGCGCAGGCTGAGATGAATGGGATAATGCTTCCTTCTCAATAGGAACACGCTCCATATGCTGCCTCTCAGGACTGCCCTTCAATGTAAGGTGGCTACTGACATCTTCCAGATGTGGAAAATAGTCACAGAGAGACTCATGGATGTGCCCAAGAGCCTCAGAGTTAGGGAAAAGCGAAAGCCTGAATCCCAACCCAGGTCTCTGGCCTTGAGGCGGACCCCAGTCCCCGTCACCAAGCTCCTTAGGGACCTGCAGTCATGTGGAAGAGTAAAGGCTATCTGACAGCACGCCCAGGAGTCCTGCCCAGGGCTACAGGTGGGTCAGCCATGCTCTGGGCCCTTGGTGTGCCTTGAGGGAAAAAATCATGCTGGGCATTCCCTCATCCTCCCACTCTAGGAGTCTGGCTGAAAGCACCATTCTTGAAACTCCTCCTCCCTCCTCAGATCCCATCCTCCCAGCTAGCTCCCCAGCCTCCAGGACCCTCCCTCAGCCCCTGATATCACGGTGGGTCACAGGCGTTAGATGAAGGGGCTTTAGAAATCTGGAATAGAAAGGCAGTCAGGCCTTGCCTTAAAAACAGGGAGGCCAGAAGCGCCAGAGCTGGCCGGGGGTGAGACCCACATGGAAGGCCCACCCAAGTTCACCCAACTGCGTCAGCTCCAAGGCCCGTCAAGATCACCAGGTGCCCAGCCCCTGATGGTTCAGAACAGCCAGCAGCTGGTCAAGGCCATGCCCAGGGCCAAGCGTGAGTTAAGTCAGGCCCCTGCCCAGCCCTAGCTGCCCTCACATCTGGCTCATGTGGTCTGTACCCACTGCCACCCTAGACTCTGAAGGGCCCAGCCCACGTTCCCTAGACTTCCTAGGGTTCCCTAGGCTCTGCACCCATCCTACCTGAAAATGCACAGCTGACAGGCACTTGAAGTACTAGAAACAGCTGATGTACCAAAAAATCAAGGACTGAAAAAGAAATGACAGATAGTATTCCCAAAGAAATATTAAGCAACCATTGAGAATTTTGTAGAAGTGTTATTTATCAAAAGATGATCAGAACACAGTGTGTGAAAAAGGTCATGAACAGCAGAATACGCTCAGACACGTGTTAGGCTGTATTTTCTAAACTTTCCACAACTGAAAAAAATCTATACTTTAAGTACTTTAACTATCAATTCAAGTTTTAAAAGAGGAGGGGGGCAAAAGTTTGGACAGCTGAGCTGAATCCCAAAGGGCACACAAGATGAGACCTGAACTCGCCACACTGGCTGTCTGGGGCCAGATCGGGGTACAGAGACAGGAGCCTGCACAGCCCACTGCCCCCCATCCTCCTGGGCCCCACCTGTCACACAGGCCACGCTGGGGAGGTGGATGGTGCTCAACCCCATGGGGCTGCCCTGGGCTGTAAACCGCCAGCCCCCGCTGCAGGCTGCCAGAGAAACCTCTTTTCACCACACAGCTGCCCAGCCTCCCTGATGCCCACCCCACCGGCCCCAGCCAAGAGGGCACAGAGCCAAAGGCCCCAGCGCCTCCACATTTGGGAGCGGCACTAAGGGTGAAGGTGGCGGAAGAGAACCAAGCAGGGCCTGCCTTGGCAGCCTGCAGGCAGAGGGATTGGGGAGGACTCCCAAGGCTGGTCCCCTTCCTCTCAGTTGGGAGATCGTGGACAAGTTGCTTCACCTGCATGAAGTGCGGTTTCTTCACCTCGCGGTCGGATCACACCTACTCCCGGAACAGGGAAGGGGATTTCATGAGAAGGGTTTTGGAAGCACTGACGATCATGACCTACAAGATCAGGACTTCCTTCTGGGCAGAGAGGACCCAGCCATCCTCCCCGCTTTCCCCTGCACAGAAGAGAAATGCCTGGCTTGCTTGCATGGTGAACGCTGCCTTCTTAAACCAGTCCTCTCATCCTCTCCTGATTCATTCTCACGCGATCCAGGGCCTACTCCTGAGCAGCGGGGTCAGGAGAAACAGGGCGACTACAGGCCGTCTCAGCACGAGCCATGGAGCCACAGTCCATCCCACTGCCACGGAGGGGAGAGCCCCGGGCCCGGAGCGCGGTGAGGTGACTCAGGAGGAGCGGGTGAGAGCTGCCCTGTGGTCATCACGACAGTGGGATCAAGCTGACATCATGGATGTGCAAGCACACGCCGGACACAGACACCGTCCCGGGGACCCAACTCGAAGATGAGAGAAGGCCTAGCATTTGCCAACCTCTGGGGTTTGGGCACCGGGCAAGGCCTGGGCAGGGCCTCAGCTGGGGTGGGACCTCTCTCCACACGGAGTTGGAGAACTGGTTTCTCATCCTGAAGAACGAGGGCTAGTGGCCCAGTTTCTGCGGCAGCAGTCTGTGACACTCACTCCAGAGTAAGCCACTGTCCCTGCGTGGTGACTGCCCCAGCTGGGTGCACACCTTGATCCAGAGCGGAGGGAGGTGGTGGTTGTGGGGGCTGAGGGCTTGAGGCTTGCTTGTTCAAGCACTTAACAAGACACGCTCCCCTGCCCCCTGCCCACTAGGGTGTGCAGCACCTCCCCTCTCCTCCCTCCTGCCAGGGTGGCCGTGACTGTCAGCCGCAAACCCGCCCCCAGACACCCCTCCGTGGCACATGTATCAGCTGACTTGCCATCAGGAGGAAGCGACTGAGGCCTTAAAAAAACACAAAAGCAGCCAAAAGAAATGCCCCTCTCTGTGGGCCACCTTTCCATGGCTGCCGGGCTATATCTTACCAAGGCCGTAAGCGGGGGCTGTGTTAGAGAGAAGTCTCCGACGCCCCTCAAAGTTAGGTATAGGGAGGGGTGGCTGGAAGAGGGCAGATCCAGCCCAGATGACAAGCCGGGCCCCTCTGGGAAGGCAAACATGTCTTTCCTTCCCACAGGGTCTGGCTTGGGCTGGTCCACCTTCAAGGGACACTGACTCCTCACCCCAGTGGGGATTTGGTTGTATGGGGACAGGGCAGGATTTATCCTGGAGAGAGTCCTACAAATTTTAAGAAGGAATGTGGATCTACAGATTCCATGCAATTCCAATCAAAATCCTAGCAAGCTTTTTTATAGATACTAACAAGCCGATTCTAAAGTTTATAAGGAAAGGCAAAGGAACTGGAACAGGCTAAGATTCTGAGAAGTGTCCTTAAGGCAAATGGGCAGCAGCACGGGAAGAGAGGAAGATGGCGATTCTCCAGCATGGCTGGTGAGGGGCGAGGTCCCAGGGTGCCTGCCTCCGATCCTGCTGGGTTTTCCCGTCTCCTCAGCCACCTGCCCTGGCCCCACACTGCATCTGCAAAACGACGCTCCTCAATGACTTTGCTGAGGATGAACTCTATCAAGGAGGGGAGGTCCCACAAACGATCCTAATGATTCATTTCTTGGTCACAGGTACTTTTACTTCTTCTCTCATCCACCGACCTTGCTGTTTCCCCAATTTGCAAAGTGAGCACAGCTTGTGTGAGAGTTCTGCCTTCTCCACGTGTGTCTGGAGTCCTTCAACTCTCTCAGGAGGGCCTAAAAGTGTCTTCTTTCTGCCCAGAGCCCAGCACTTGCCAGATAAAAAGTGATGTATTTGCTGTACTCATCAGGGAAGCAAGCTGCTATCTTTCTCCCCCTCTTTAGTCGAAGATACTCGGGTGAGGCTCACTGAGGCAGTAACTTGTCAGGGCCAGAAGGCTAATAACAGGCAGGCCTGGCCTCACACCCGGAGCTGCTTCCAAGTCCCGAGCTTTCTCCATCTGCCTGGTTTCTACAATTTTGGGGCCCGCTGTTGCACAAAGAACTGTCTCAACTTTTATTTTGCTCAGTCCTGTCGGTGTAAACAAAAGTGCATGAGGAACTTCTGGGAAGTTCATCTGGGAAGTTCATCACCAACCGAAGACACGGGCTGGGCTGCCCCACAAGCTTGTGCAGCGCCGATGGGGCCACATTGAATCTCCCTCCCTGCTCCAGTGACCCGTACAAAGCCCACGCTGGGCTTTCCAAGCCATGGGTCAGAGGGTGTCTGTGCATGCCTCCCCAACAAGCGGTTACCCCACTCTCTCTTTCACCCTGCTGGTTCACACCTCTGGGCCTTCTCTGCCCAAATCCTACCCACTAAGATTCCAGACCCAACTCAAAAGGAATGTTCTTCATGAGGCCTTGTCCTGTTGCCCCTGGCTGAAGGCAGCCTGGAGTGGGCCCTGCATTCCTCTCAGGACACCTCAGAAGGGCTGGTGCCCACAGGGGTGCCCACCTGGCACCTGGGCTCAGTGTGGGCTGACCTGGACCGAAGCAGACTGTTCTTACCTCCCAGGAGCCAAGGAAGCGAAGATGCTCACTGGTAACTGGCCTCAGAGGTCATCCCTGCCCGCCCCCCAACTCAATGGAGCTGGAAGGCTGCCCCTTTCCCCCCATCGGCAAAGGGGGCCATGGCAGGGGCTGTGGCCTAGGGGCTCCATGGAGCCTGCTCCCAAGCCATAAACATCCTGCTGGGAGTCCCTTTCCAGACCTGGAGAACCGATGAGGAGAAAGGCCCCCTCTCTGCTATGACAGACACAGAGTCTGCTGCCTCAGGCTCTTCCTGGAAAGCCCACACCCCAGCCCTAGACCCTGCAGTCTGGGGTTAAACCCACAAGGGTCTGGCCACTTGGTACAGGGACTGAGGCTCTGCCCTGCCTTCCCGAATAATCCAGGCAGCACCTTCACTCTAAGCCTGTTCAAGGTAAGAGCCCCTTTTCCTGGGGCGCTACAAATTCCTGCACAACTCCACGCCCGGCTAAGGCGGGCTTTCCTGACAACCGAGGCGGTGACTGAGCAGCGGAGGGACGGCCACGCAAGTGAAGCTCCTGATTCCCAGGCCAGACCCGGCCCCCACACACCCAGCCTTAACCGAGGCGGGGTCAGAAAAGTGGAAGAACAGGAGGAGCTGAAGCAGAACTCCATCCAGTGCCCCACGGGTTTGGTCCCTGGGCTGCTGTGAGCAGGCCCTCCGACCCCCCCCCACCCGCCCCCACGGGTCCAGCTGGGCGGGCTTGGCAGGGGATTTCAGAGGGGGTCTCGGGCTTCGCCACAAATGACTCGTTAAGGCCTAGAAGGTGAACGGGGGCTTTTTTACCCAGAGCTCCGGCGGAGGAACCTGGGGCCCTGCACCTCTTTTTCACACTGTTTTCGTGATGAAACCTCTCAGGCACACAGAAACATTCAGAGAATAACACAACACTTGTGCTCACTTCCTCCAAAGTCTACAAAAGCAACACTCTGCCGTTTTTGAGACAGGTTTGCTCCTCCCCACTCCCCCGTTTTTGTTATAGAAATCCTATGTTGTGGCCGGTCACAGCCTTTCCCTAAACCTGTTTCCTCCCCGATTCCCAGCAGCTAATCTGAGGGCAGGAGTGGGTGCACGGCGGAGAGCATGGTCCCATGTCTGTAGCTTCCACTTCAATGCCCTCTTCCCACACACTTGTTTTTCTGTCCAGTCTGTCGGCCTCCAGAGAGCATCCGCCCCGTGAGGGCAGGGACTGTGTTTTGTCCTCTGCCGCCTTCCAGGCCAAATCAGACAACCAACTGAGCCAGGGCTTGTGGAGCTAATAACACCTCTATCATCATGTGGGTTTCTGAAATATATATATAAACGTTCCTGCCCTGTGTGTTCTCACTTCTGAAGCCTGCTCTTTCCTCCACTGACAACGTGTTTGAGATTCAATCCCATGGCTCAACAATCAAGTGTTCTACCGTATGACCCACCCGTCTGCTCACCAATGCTCCTTCTCTTTCTCATCAGGGAGGAGGGGGATGAGAGCAGGGACCTCCCAGCAAAGCGAAGACAGCCCAGAAACCAGGACTCAAGGCTCTAGCCAGCGATTGACCAAGAATCTAAGTAAGAACAAGCCAGAAGAAAATTGAAGGTCCCCCCAGCAGGTCCCACAGAACAGGGGAAACTGTGCAGGCATGCACCCCCAAACCACACAAGTGGGGTTGCTTGGCAAAAGAGCAAGGACCTGGCCTTCATCTCTGTCATCGGTGAGGGCCCCTTGAGGGGCTGGTGGAGGGGGCCAGACCCAACAAGAAAGCAGAGAGCCCAGCACTAGGGTGGCGGGGGTCCCAGCACCACCACTGAGCACAGAGCCGTTCCCATTTCTGGTAATAGGTGAGGTGGCAAGGACCCTACAGGGCTGCCTGTGGGGATGGTGTGAACCCACTCTGTAAACTGTCATGCAGGCGAACACACACAAGCACACACACACAACCCTGTGGACTTGAAAAAGCCCTATCTCCTGTGAGATCAGCTCCCGATGAGGGGCCGGCACCCGGGGAGGTTCCACGCATACTGGTAAAGTTAAGTGGCATCAGGAAGTCCTCCTTCCTCCTCCGGGGAGGGTCCTCCACCTCCTGCTGTACCCCTCAAAGCACAGCCCGTCCAGGGAAGTTTACTTCAGACATCCAGATCCACAACCCCATGTGAGCAGACACCTTCAAGCCCTGAGCCTGAAGGAAACTGCTCAGAACGGAGGACATCAAGGTGACCTGTCCATTCAGAAACCAAGTCTGATCCCAAGCACAGTTCCCCCGCGGCCCTTGTGGCCCGAGTTCAAGACTGGGCGTGGGAGGGAGGGCACAAGACCCCGGAACTCTGGTGTGGAAGTGCTGGGCGAACAAGAAGGTTCTCCCCAGCTCACAAAGACCATCCACACAGCGCCTGCCCACCCCACACTTCGGATTTGCAAATGTTTCCCAGGTATTTTTGATGCAAAGCAGCACCCAAGCTGTGTGGAGGTGCCAACCCTCGAGAAGGGGCGAGGGGAGACTGTGTGCCCGCAATCACAGGGAAGAGCACCGTGTTCGGGCAACTGAAGTGGACTCGACCAGATGACAGGATCTGGCAAAGAGAAACACTCTCCACGGCTTCCTGAGGGGGCCGGGGAGCACAGACAGGGAGGAAGCAGCGGAGACTCAGAGCTGAGCTCCACAAGAAGACCGAGCTATGGAAGGTGGAGAGGAGAGGACAAGGAATCCAGGCCGAGGGAGGAGCACACACAGAGGATGCCATCAGGAGACTCCAAAGGGTCAGAGGGCTTACGGGGAACCGGAAGGGGCTGGACGAGACCAGGTGGCCCAGGCAGAGCGAACACGCCAGGCATGGTTTGGACCTGATTTTGCAGGTGCTGTGGACCCACACCACGCAAGTGGTTTGGAGATAAGCCTTCATGAGGGTCGGGAAGAAACTGCGGTGGCTGAGTAAAAGGTGGCTGGCCAGTGGGGGAAAGGGAGCAAAGAAGGCTCCGGCTGGGGAGGGTGAGCTTTTCATGCCTGCACAAGGCAGCCACGGGGCGGTGGGGGAGGCACGGGGTAGAGAATGTCAACATCGAGGTGGGATGACAGAGAGCTGCACACGGGCCTCACCTGTGCTTCTCGCCTTCCTCCTCCCCTTCTCTGAGCTGCTTGGTCTTGGGCTCCCCATCTTCCTTGTCCTGCAAAGGAAGGGAGAAAACCACTCGCTCAGACGGATGCTCCTACTTCCAGTCCTTGATGCCCAGGGAGCTGGGGAAGAACGGGACACCTCAGGAGCCTCTCACCCTGGCAAGGAGCAGCTTGGTGTTGCAGCCTCCAAGGGGTGCACAACACTGGAGCCTCACTGCCCATCCTTCAACTCCCCCCCCCCATGACGCCCACAAAACCTAATAGCCGGTGACCCCAGCCCGGGCCAGGCCCACGGTGACCCCCAGAGAACACTAGCAGGAGGAGCTAGGTTTGAGTGGTGAGAAATGCAGGTGGTCGGTGACCCCTCAATGGGTCTGGATGGAGCCACCCACTCAGCTGGGAAGGGCAGTCACCAGCGACCAGGGTGGGGCAAAAGCTCGGGCCTCCTGACCCCCACTTCCAGGCCAGAGGCCTCTCTAGGAACACCTACTTGCTTACCTTAAGGAGTAGCAATAACTCAAACTAGAACCAAGCTAAGAATAAGACTCCTGCCATGTATTCAGGGGATGGAGAGAAGGCGAACTAGTTCGAAGTTTCTATGGGAAAAACTTCTGAATCTTTGTCTTCCTCCTGCCCCCCATCTCTTCTCGTTCTCCAGGGACACCAGGGGCCGCAACAGAGGATACCACCATGCTGCTTCCAGCTGCAGAAGCAAGTGCTTCCTGGCCTCTCTCCCTGACTCTAAGATCGGACTGGCCCTGGGGACAGACAGACATGCAGGGTGTGTGCCCATGTATGTGCTCACATGCATGACCGTGTTCTCGACGCACGTGCTAAGGCACTCCAGGGTCTCTGTGCCTGCTGGGACCGGCCCTCCAAGGGTGTCACTGTGCCCTTCCTTACTGGCTGCAACGTGCCTCTCACCATCGGGCTGGAGCAGCGTTCTGAGACATCAGTAAGGCGCTGCCATGGGGAGGCTGCTACAACGTAAGAAAGAGCTACAGGGGTGCCTGGCAGGCTCGGTTGGAGGAGCATACAACCCTTGATCTCGGGGTGGTGAGTTCGAGCCCCATGTTGGGGGTAGAGATTACAAAAAAAAAAGAAGAAAAAAACTAAAAAAAAAAAAAAATCTTGCCATTTCCAACAACATGGATGGAACTAGAGGGTATTATGCTAAGAGAAATAAGTCAGTCAGAGAAAGGCAAATACCATATGATTTCACGTAGGGGAAGGGAAAGAAGAAATAAAATAAGATGAAATCAGAGAGGGAGACAAACCGTAAGAGACTCTTAACTCTAGGAAACAAACTGAGGGTTGCTGGAGGGGAGCGGGGTGGGGGGATGGGGTCATCGGGTGACGGGCATGAAGGAGGGCACGTGATGGAATGAGCACCGGGGGTTATGTGCAACTGATGAACCACTGAATTCTACCCCTGCAACTAATAACACAGTATATGTTACCTAAATTGAATTTAAATAAAAAGTTTACAAAAGGAAAGAGCCAGAGCTGACATATAAATTTTAAGGAAGACAGCTCTGTGTGCCTACTCTCCTCCAAGTTTGTTTATACCACTGACAGCTGCCTCCGGAGAGTGGCATTTATGAATCCCTTCCTAACAGTGATCATCACGGACACCTGAGAACAACCAGACCCCACCATTTCTTGGCCTCACACTTACAGGGAAGGAGACCCCCCGCCAAGACCAGCATAGAGGCGTTTGGTCCAGCGAAATGCTTTTATGATGTGAGCGGATCAAGGTAAGCCCTTGCTCTTTCAGTCCAGAGCAGCCTAGTCCCAGGGACGAGGCAGCAGGAACAAGTGACGGCAGCCACGTGAGAGAGGTCAACATGGTTCTGTGGGGTGGGGTGTGGAGGGATGGAGAGAATGTGGGGGTTACAGGAGTAGGAAAGGCCTTCCTGGAGGGGGGGGCACAGCTTGAGCAAAGGTGGGTGTGGTCTGCAGAACACCCAGGTGGTTGGAGTAGCAGACGTGGTGAAGGTGAATGCTGGTCAAGTTGTCAAGGCAGGTGGGGCCGGTCTCAGAGGGCGCTGCCCAGGGTCCTAAGTAAGGCAAGAGGAGCCAGAGGAAAGGCTGGGGGACCTGTTGGCAGAAGGACCTTTCCTAAGGGCCTGGCCACCTCGCTGGACAAGCAAGCCCTAGGGCAGAGAGGCTTTCGCCTGGTGATGGCCAAAAAGGGAAGGGAGGACAGAGTACAAATTCCTAAATGAGAAACAAGCTAGGGTTCTCGGTGTGGCCTCCAGGGCGGCGGGAGCCTGGGTAGGACCTTCCACGGAGGCCCAACGGACACACGCTCCCCTTTCTCTGACGAAATGCCAGTGGATTAAGCAAGCCATGAGCCTGAACAGTCAAAAAAAAAAAAAAAAGCTCCTTCCCAACTGCCCGTCAGCAGGCTCCCAGATGGCCTGCCTCCCCTTGGTAAGTAAGGACAGAGGTGGAAGGGCAGAGAAAGGCTCAGCTCTCCCCAACGTGAGCTGGTGGGCAAACCCCCCAGGAAGGCATCTTTCCACAGGGCTCTGTTAACCTGGACCTGCTGGCAGAGGAGGGTGCAGACGACAGGACCGGCCTCTGGGAACCAGTCCCTTGCAAACACCGAGCCCCTTCTCGGCAGCCACCGCCACCACCGCCACCCTGGAGTCCCAGAGACACTCGAGTGCCTTGGCACAGGCTGGTTATTCATTAATAAATGAGAAAACACGCAACCATCTCTGTGACATTTTACAAAAATGCCCAGCAGTCTGGTGGGTGGGCCGCACCATTAACTGCCCACAGCGTGAGGTTAAGGATGATGCCGGCCTGGGCTGCTGTGTGAAGAGCAGGTGCTCAGGAACGATGAAGAGATGCGTGTGGGGCAGAAGGCGGGTAACACATACACAGGCCACAGAAACGCAAGGACGAGGTGCGCTCCAGGCTTCACGCTCAACAGCAACTCAGGACAGTGAGCATTCGTGAGCAGGGAAACAGCTTCTGGGTGATCCTGGCCTCGGTCCCAAGGCAGGATACTCATTACGTGGGATGGCGACAGGAGGTGGAGACCACCCTCATGGCCCACCCCAGCCTAAGGGCCTCAAAGGGCCCCCAGAATGGAAGGTCCTCAGTTGAACCCACAGGGAGCCTAGCAAACGGCCATCAGGCAAAGGGAAAAGATTTGCCCAAGGCCACAGAGCCCATCCATGGTGACTGCAGATGTGGATCAAGGTCTTTCCGACCCCTGCCCAGTGTTCTCACCAAGGAGAGAGATGAGAGAGTGTATGAAGAGTGGCACTCAGTTTCTAAAAACAGCTCTGACCCCAGCCACCTCTCGCCGGCTCCCCCACGGTTCAGCCCTGGTTCTGACCGGCTGCAGCCAGCCCGAGTCCAGGTACAGGCCCTGGCGCACACCCTCGGAGGGCAGGCAGGGCCTGAGGGGAACAGCATCCCCAGCAATCCGGAGACACCCCACCCACCCCGAGATAGTTAAATCTGACTCACTGCTTTAACCCCTCCCCCCACACACACCCTTCCCCAAATTTCCCACCTTTCTCCCTCCTTCCCAGTCCCTGTTCTCCGGTCCTTGCCCTCTCCCTCGCCACCGCCACAGGTGCCCACCGCAACCCAGCCCCCAGCTCTTCCCCCCCTCGCCGTGCTTGCCTGCCAGCCTGTCAGTTGGCTGCCCCTCTGCCCCGGAGAACACCGCTTCCTGCTGCACTTGCCTCCTTTTCCTCTTCTACCTCCCCTAAGCCTCCCTCCACTTTACCATCCGTATCCCAGGTGCTGGTCATATCACACCGCTCCTCTGCTCAAAGCTCTCGCTGGCTCCCCAGAGGCTCAGGACAACAGCCATTCTCCTCAAGGGGCAGCCTCATGAGGCCCCAACACCTGCCCTACAGCCCATTCACACTCGCCCCTGTCCAGAATACCTTGACACCATAGCCTCTGCCTCTCAAATCCTGATATGCCCATTCTCATAACCCCGAAGAAAACCCACTCTCTGACCAATTCTGGAGGTCAGCTCAAAGGCCACCTCCTCCACACAGCCTTCTGAGGTTCCCAGACAATAGGCAAATCACTCCTCTGGGCCCAGGCATGTGGTCATTCCTGTTCATATCCAGGCCTCCCTCAAGTCCTTCATGTCTTCCTCAAGTATGGGGGCATCTCCTGGAGCCCCTCCTGGCGTGGACTAGACAACCTTCACCAACTGTTTGCCAATTTAACTACTCTCTCCACCAACTCCAGAAGAGCCAAACTCTTGGAAACAGTGGTGGCGGAGGGCAGGAAAGCCACGTCCTGGACCAGGGTCCTCTTGCCTCTTCCTGGAAATGCCTCCCACAGCCTGCAGGGGGAAGGGGTCTCTGATGCAAGACTTAAGGGGCCTCAGAACAGCCCTGCCCAAAACAGAGACCAACTGAGCTGTTTGATACTGTTTGAAATCCTTTTGCCAGAAACCAAATTTTTGCAAATAAAGTAAGGGTTGTGCAAGATTGGTATTACTTCTTCCTTAAATCTATGGTAAGACTTCAGTGAAGCCATCTTGGCCCAAAGTTTTCTTTGTGAGATTTTAGATATGGGGCTCTATAGGTTTTCTATTTTGTCCTGAGTCAGTCTCATTAATCCGTATCTTTCAAGGAGTATCCATTTCACCTAAGTTACTAAATGTATTGGCATAAAACCGCTTATAACATTCTCTTATTATCCCTTTAACATCTGTAGGATCTGTAATGATATCCATTGACGCTGACAACCTCTGTCTTTTCTCTCTCTCTTAGACCAGCTGGAGGGGCACCTGGCTGGCTCAGTCAGCAGAGCATGCAACTCTTAATCTCGGGGTCATGAATTCAAGCCCCATGTTGGGCGTAGAGCTTACTTAAAAAAGTAATAAAATATCAGACCAGCCAGAGGTTTATCAATTCTGGGACATTCCAGACTTGGTGTTTTAAACAATGTGTTTGCTCCTCAGTCCCTTCCCAGAAGAAGCGCTCACTAGCTGAGTACCCCTGCAGGGAATGGGGGGAGCACATCAATCCATATTTGCTGTCTGAGCCCCATGAGAAACTCTAGTCAACCATCAGAAATGCAGAAGGTGGGGGGAGAAGGGAAGTTACTGCCTCTCCTCCCGCTCCCCTCCCCATCCAGGCAGACTGGGTCCCTCTTCCCTCGTAACTCCGCTCCCCTTTGTGCGCTGGGTCCGCCCTGGGCACAGAGATAAAGGAAACAAGAACATTACCCTCAAGGATCTCAAATCTACTTAAAAGAACAGACTCAGAAAACGTAACTCTGTGCCATGTGTGGTTAGGAAGACTTTGTTCCATGTTTTGTACACCTGGGGAATTGGCAAGGGATTGCCAAGGTGTTGTCGAGAAGGAGGTAACCCTTAAACTCAGCTCTGAATGTCCAACAGGAGGTTACCAAGCAGCTAAAGAATGGTAATTGCCTGGTACAAAGCCATGAGAGCAGAGTAAGGGCACTGTCCAGACCTGTGGGGCCATCCCACAAGGCTGGTTCAGCCAGGACTGGGGGAGGTCAAGGTTGGAGGGGGCTGACAAGGCCTTCCTCCAGGGCTGTGGGCGGGCTTAGCCGAGCCAAGGCCAACACTCTCAAAGGGCATAGTGGCAGCCTGGAAGGGGAGTCATGGGAGATAGGGAGACCAGAAGCCAGGTGCGACGGTCCACTCCCGGCCTGGACCTGTCCCAGCCCGCTGCTGGTTAAGAGTAAATGAGGGTCGGGAAGTGCCTTCGGGGGCACAGCAGTGCTGAAGGAGGAGCTCCTGAGCTGAGGGGACAAGGAACAAGCCCCTCCCTCATCCCAAGAGGAGCTGCTGCCTAGGGTTCTTCCTTCCAGAAGAGAAACAAGGACGCAGGAAAGGGTTCACAGAGAGACACTCCTATCTCTGATCTAAGTTCCCCCTACCATTAGCCCATAACTGAAGCAGCTGGAGACCCGACAGGAACTCACAGGTACAGAAACCCTTTCCAATGCCTGGGCAAACATGCCTCATTAGCTCTGGGGATGCCCGGTGAGCCGTTCATGGAAATGGCCCTTCTGGTCAACAATCAAGAAAGAATAAGGCCCAAACCTAGTCCCCTGAGAAGAGGGGAAGCTGGCCCCAGCTTGCGCCTTTCCGGTTGATGTGGGCCCAGGGTGGGGAAAAGTCAAGGCGAGATAGGCACAGGAAGGGGGTGAGGGGGGACAGGAAGGGACTGATGCTGCCGAGGACAAACCTGGCAGGTTTCACAATCTCACCCTGTTGCCTATCCTCAGAACCAGAGTAGCCCCCCCGTTGGGTGGAGGGACTTCCTGTCGGGTGCGGCTAGGACAGGCGCTATGCTCCGAGGGCATTTAGGGGGCAGGGCAGGCACCCAGAGTCTGACTCACCCTGAAGATGCAGTGATAAGCCCGGGGCTTAATGCCACCACCTGGGCACAGACACTGCAGTCCTCGACTGCCCAGAGTGAGGGGAAAGGGTGGGAGGGAGGTTCTGAGTCTCCCGGGCAATGATCCTGGCAGGGCCCCCGACTCGGGGTCTCCAGCACTCAGTTTGCTGCAGGGACTACCTGGCCTATATGTCCACTCTGCTCAGCAGGTGAGGAGTCCCTCGAGGGCAGGTACCTGCCTTTCTCGTCTGTACCCACGAGCCTGACCCCACCTACAGCTGGTACAGTGGTGGAGCTCACAGGCTCTGGGCCGGACCCTGCCTGGCAAAGCCCAGCTCCATTTCAGCCTGCTGTGTGACCTTGGACAAGTTACTTGACCTGTCTGGCCTCGGTTTCCTCTTCTCTGAAAACAGACACTGTCACCTGTATCACGGCACGGCTACAAGAGCGGAATGGCCAGGGAGGAAGGAGAAGAGCCTGCAGCCCGGTGGACAAGGCTGCAGCCCCTGAAGGGCAGGGAGAATGGGGCCAGGGCCGGAAGGGCAGGGCTGCGGAGAAGCCGCAGGGCTGCAGGCCCAGATTGCCTGCAGCTGACAGGTCAGGATAAGCTTTCACTTTCATCAATCCTGAGAGCAGACAAGCAGCGCCACAAAGTCTGCTTCACGGAGACCTCAGAAGACGTGTCTGACCATCTGTGCAGGGGGACCGATCTTCTGATTCCACATTCAGCGCGGCACCGAGAATTGGACTCGGAGCGTCCAGGAGGGAGGGTGGGGACCGACATCTGAGGGCTGAGAGTCACTGCTCTCCTGCGGGGCAGGCGTTCCCTAAAGGCTTCTGAGCCGAGAGGACAAAGTGCCGGGGAACCGTAGGGAAGCTGGAGATAAGGCCTTCAGATAAGGGCCTGGAACTAGGCCAGTGGCACTGCGACAGAACAAGGGGTGCCCGAAGGCTCTGGGGGACAGGGAGGAGTCAGACGGCCGACTCCAGGTTCTGACCGGGACTCAGGGAGAAGAAGGCGTCTGGGGCCACAAAGGTGGCAGTGCTCCGGGGACCGGGAGCAAGGGCCCAACAGCTCTCAGGTGGACGAGGCTCAGGCGGAGGCCTGGGGTCTGACGGAGGCTGGTGCAAGCACAGGCCAGGGGTCCAGTGAGGTGTCCCCGGCAGCAGAGAAGAGGGCCGGCTCCTCCGCAGAGGCCCCACCACCTGGCCTGGCTGCAGGATGGCGGCTGACGCCCTGCATGGGGCGGGGCCCCAAGCCAAGCCTGCTGCTGGTCCTGCGCAAGCACAGCTGGGGCCCGGGCTGTGTTCAAAGGAGGCGGCACGTAACCCCTCCAGCAGATTATTGGTTCACAAATACTGACTGGCTCCCTGTGCTAGGGAACGCCACAGCAGGTCCCGAGGAGGAAAAAGAACAGAACAGAGGGCACCTAGTGTTCACAGACCCGGGGTGGGGGGGCACTTTTAGCCTGGGGCCATGGACAGGATCCCAGAGGTCAACGGTCAGACACACACAACAGGCCAGGTGTGAAAAGGCTCCTTTCTCTGGAGTAAGAATCCACAGCTCTTCAGATTCCCAAGGGGGTAGTGCCCCCGAGGAGGAAAGGGAAGGTGTCAACAGCATGGCGGGGGTGTGGGGGTGGGGTGGGGGGAGTTCTTTGGGCAGCACGGGGGGGGGGGGTATCTGGGAGGCTCTCCAAAGGAAGTGCCACCTTCCTGTACCTCAAGGAGTGGGGGTAAGTACACAGGCTTGGCAGGGCCCCCGTGGTCCCCCACCATCCACAGCAGGAAAGAAGCCCCTGAAAGGTCATGCTGAGGGCAGGGCAAAGACCAGTGCCCCCGCTTTCCCTCACACACAGCCGGCCTGGACCAGTTGCTCTGGGCTGCCAGCAAGGCTCCAAGCTCCGACAGGGCCCTCCCTGTAGGGGACACTGTGGGCCGAGCACAGCCAGGAGCAGGCCCGGCCTGGCCCAGACTGCACCCCCACAGCTTATCAGAGCTGGTGCCCAGGCCAAGCCACAGGACCTCTCTGTCCCCTCCCCTGTGGAGCAGGGCCGGCGCTACTTCAGCGGGGACACTGAAAGGAAGGGAACCTGGGTCCACCTTTGGGTGCAGGGTAGACACCCTGCTGACACCCACGGTGGGCGAGAGCCTGCTGGCATCCTGGGGTCCTGCTGTCCGACGGCAACGGGCCTGACCTGAACCCCGCCTCTCACCGCACAACACTGGGGAACCAGCTGGTCCCTCTGTTTTCACCCCCTACCCCTTGCTCCGCCTGCACCCCCACAAACAAACAAACAAGAAAGCGGAGAACCAGTTGAGGTCTAGGAACCAAAACAGACCTAAGAGGGACCCAGGACCCAGGGCCCAGATCCAGGCTGGGAAGCAAAGGACGGGTTACGGTCAGTCCAACCCACAGAGAGACTGCTCCGCTCCCCAACACTGTAAAAGGTAGTGGCCTGGGAACGGAAGACATCATCCTTTTCTAACAGTGCTTTATTTTTTGCCAAGTTTCTGCAGATGACAAATGTGCAATTTTTAAAAATTGAAGCTCAAATTAAGAATGACCTGTCCGATTCCCTGGGGGATGAGGGACAAGGGCCCCAGGCTGGAAGCATGGGCACCGCGGGCGCGAGGCTTCCCCAAAGAAGCCTTCATTCTGCACACGCCACCACACGGCACAGAGGCAGACAGACGGCGGGTGAGCTTCAGCCCCTTCCCGGCCCTGTGGCCTGAAGGTTACACCCACGTTCAGCAGAAGGGCTTTCTTCCCAGGTGAGCCCTCCACTGAGAACTGTCCCAGACGTTCAATTTTACCTGGACACGATTTTGTTTGTCATCTGTCTTCCCTCTTTGACTGGAGGCTCTGAGGGGCCTGTCCGTCGCTGTCCCCCAGCACCTGGCACCTAACAGCAGCTGGACTACCAGCAAAGGAGAGGAGCAACCCAGGGGAGGCAGGACACACGTGCTACTTCGTCCCCTTACAGACAAGGCTCTCATCCCTACAGCTGCATACACCAGGCATCACTAGGCCTCCCGGACGGGAGGACTGAGGCTCAGTGGCACCTAACTCAGGTCTGTGCGT
>NC_138369.1:13500591-13626107 GCF_054177405.1 Leptonychotes weddellii
TTAATTGAAGTAATCATTACTTAATTAAGCATCATAAAAACCGAGGGGCGCCTGCGTGGCTCAGTAGATCAAGCGTCTGCCTTCAGCTCAGGTCATGATCTCAGGGTCTTGGGATCAAGTCCCGCCTTGGGTTCCCTGCTCAGCGGGAAGCCTGCTTGTCCCTCTCCCTCTGCCCGCCCCCCCACCATGCTCACACTCTCTCTCCCTCAAATAAAAAAAAAAATCGAGTAAGGTCAGCACTGCTTTCTTTCTTTCACAGATTAGAAAAACGGAAGTCTAGTGCAAGTAAGTAACCCACCCAGAGTCACACAGCTTGGGCTGCCAGGGTCCAAAGGACAGGGTGAGCGTCAAGCCTAGGCTGCTCCCCCGTAGAAGCCAGCCCTCTGCTCTGGCCACGCTCCCACGCCCACTTCAAACACACAGTGTCGAACGGCACGTCAGCATCAGCATCACACCACCTCGCATCTCCTCCTGGCATCATTTCAGACAGACATGACCAAACCATCAGGAGCCTGAGATATGGCCATTTTTGGTTCAGGAACTTCAAACCCAGCAAAGCACAAGGAGATAAAAGAGCGATGCACGGAGAGGAGTTCACAGCTGTATTTCTCCTAACAGGGAGAACTGGAACTGCGAGGGGAGTCCGACGTGCTCATGCACCTGGCCTGTGTGGTCACAGGAACAGCACCACGACACAGAACACCCAGGACCGTGAGAGGCACCGAGCCCATGCACACAGCCATGAGCCAAACCATGCCAACACGACACGTATGTGGCCCAAAACTTCACAGGCTCACACATGACTGTGGGTAGTATTTTTTCCATTTCCTTTCATTCTGCTGTCAAAATGATTTAATAACAAAATGATCTGAAAACAAAAGCAGCTAGAGGAACCCAGTTGCCTGTGGCTCACTGTCTTGACTACTCACACCCTAAACAGACTCTCCTGACCTTCACCTGGCTCAACAGGAAAGCAGGAAGCCACGGCTGGCCCCCCGGGGCCCAACACAGCCCAGTCAATGTTTAGTGACCGTTCTTGAGCTTAAAAACACACGAAACCCAAAGGACCAGCACGCTGCGGGGCAGGGGGAAGGGAGACTGAGGCCTGCACATGCCAGCGTCCGTCTGCAGCCAGGGACTGGGCCCAGCAGCCAAACCAGCAGCTACAATGGAGGTCAAGTGGCCTCCAACCAGGCCAGACAGCTTCCCCGTTCTGGACAAAAATTTCAGTTAAGAAACGAACTGATGGTGAACGATGAGGTTACCTCCCCACCCTCTCACCCTGCCCCGCCACAAAGCAGAACTCGCAACCACCAGGACTTCCTCACCATGGTAAAGCTCACAGCTGCAGCAAGGGCAACCGAGTCACAAAGGCCAACAGTAAGGCCCACGAAGCTTAGAAACCCCCCGCCCTAATAGGAGTCAGCCCCGTGTGGCACTTTGGGGCTGGCCTGGAACCCCCTTCCCGTGGCCTCAACGTGGACAGCTGGAGTCAGGAAGCCGCACAGGGGACCCAGCTGGCCAGTTCTGGGGAATGGAACAGCCACCTAGAGTCTCTGGTCCCGAAGACATGTGGCTGGATCACCAGATCCGTCCCCTGCACGTGAACTCTGGATGGTGGACGGGATTCTCCGCCTGAGCCCGAGGGAAGAGGGAACCTATCTATAGCATGTTCACCATCCTTGGATCCAAGGGAAATAGCAAGCAAGGGACTGAAAACCCCAGTGAGTGGCCCTGAAAAATCACACCCTTCTCCCTCCCTGCCCCCACACTAGGCCCATGTGCCCATTCACAGCAGTGCTGGGTCTCCAAACCGTTCCCTGACAGCCACCAACAACAGGACCACATCAGGGCTCCTGTTATCCATGTGACGCCACTGGCTTGCTCAAAGCCTGTGATCAACAAGGTGTGCAGCTCTTTGCCTCATGGGCAGGTATCAAACTGCCCCCAGTCCGTGCCTGAACAACTGATTTTGGAAACCTCACAGTCTGGATAGACTTCGTACCCAGTCAAGTTCATCTTGCTGGGTCTGGCTGCAGACTACAGACTTCTAAGGAAAGGCAAGTCGGCTTCTCCCTGAGAAAAATCTCAGCCCAGCCAACTCCCAAATCCATGTGCCTGTCCAGTTGCTTCATTTCTTCGTTCAAATATTGTCATCGGGCGGACAGAAAGGTGATGAAGCCATGACTGTGGCCCTCAGGGGGCTTGGGGCAGATGAAAGGGGAAGCAGACAGGTGAACGGAAAGTCACCATACAGCACGTCCCAAGTGAGCGCCCTGGCTTCCAGGGTGCTGCGGGAATGCCCAGTGACTACGAGCTGACAAGATGAAACCTAACTCACCCGGAAGAAGTGTGGACTGTCCGGGGAGGGCAGAACGGGCAGGGCAGGGGGCTAGAGTACCTGGGAGGAGCAGGTATACGGAGCCCGAGCTCTGTGTCCGTGGAGAGGAAAGGAGGAGCCCGCATGGGAAGGCTTGCCCCAGGGGCTACCGACTTTACCCAAACCCAAAGCTCTGAGAAGCCAGCAAAAGCCAGAGGACAGGCAGGGAGGGGGCGACAGCGGGACTAGAGTGTTATTTATAGAGAGCATGAGGAAAGGACCAGAAAGGGAAGGGCAAGGTTGAAGCCGCTGAGAAACGAGTCAGATATGGGTCAAGAGAGCCACTTTCTCAGCCCCAGGACGGCAGACGGAAGCTGCCTGTGAGTCTGGGCGGAGGGACAGCCCCGTCCCCCTGCAGTGCCATGTGGTGCTCACAAAGCCGAGCACCCTTCCCTCTCATGCACACGGGGCCTCTGTCCCCACCCACCCCCGCCCGGCTTCCCCGGGGTCCCGTACTGTCGTCCCAGCCGCCAACGTCGTTCAGAACAACTCAGGGACGTACTCGATGGCCCACAGCTGATAAGAGATAGGTCAGCACTTAAGCTGAGGTTTTCTGATTGCATCATGCTTCTAAAACTCTCGCAAATAAGGTTTGGGCATGCGTTCTGCACAAGAGCCAGAGAAGTGTGACCACGTCCATTCTTACCAAATGAGAAAAGAAAAAAAAACCCCACAAACTGTCAGGGCTGCAAAGGCCTCAGATAACATCTGGTACGGGATGAACTAGATCCAGTGGCCCACAGAACGTGTTATAAATAGAACCTACCAAATTGGAATCTTCCAGGCTAAGACCTGAAGTCTGAATGTTCCCAGAGCCTGCCTGCCCCCGGGTCACGCTTCTACCACACTGTCCAATTGAGGAGGCTGTGAGTCGGACCACATCCCTCCTCTTACAGAGGCTGACCCAGGGGAGGAAGGGACCTTGTCGAGGCCACACCAAGCTGCCTGAGGGCTCCTGTGGTGACCTGGGAGGGCTCTGGACACAGAGCAGGCAAGGTGGGAAGAAACACGGAGAAAGCGCTCACACAACAGAAACATCCCGAGGGCAGCAGGACGTCCAGGGAAAGTGTGCAGGGCAAGAAGGGCAAGAGCTAGCGCTAGACCCCAGGTCTCCTGACTTCAAGGGGGCTGGTCTCTCTAGGTTACCGTGTCACCCACAGCCCTGGAGGAAGGAGATGGAACCCGAGTGCCCAGCATTCTATGGGCTGCCCCGTGCCTGCACCCCCTCCCTTACTTGGGGAGCTCTGACTGAGGCTTGGGGAAGGAACAGCCAGCTGCAAGTACAGAGGCTGAAAGTGCCCCACACTCGCTTTCCCAGCGGGGCAGGACGGGGGGCCACTCTCTGGTAGCAGCTGCGGCATGACGGACTCCAGGAGCCCACTGCAGGGTCTCGTACCCGGAGGCAGTAGGGCTTCCTCACTGAGCCACTTCTGAGAAATGCTGGGCTTCTTTCTGGCTGCGGACCTCCAAGGTTGGCTCTCTTTTTAAATTTTATTTATTTATTTTAAAGATTTTATTTATTTATTTGACAGAGAGAGACACAGTGAGAAAGGGAACACAAGCAGGGGGAGTGGGAGAGGGAGAAGCAGCCTTCCTGACGAGCAGGGAGCCCGATGCGGGGCTCGATCCCAGGACTCTGGAATCACGACCTGAGCCAAAGGCAGACGCTTAAAGACTGAGCCACCCAGGTGCCCCTCTCTCTTTTTTTTTTTAGAGAAGGGGAGGAGAGGGATGGAGAGGAAGAGAATCTTAAGCAGGCTCCATGCCCAGCACAGAGCCCAACTCGGGGTTCCATCTCACAACCCTGAGATCATGACCCAAACTGAAATCAAGAGTTGGATGCTTAACCACTGAGCCACCCAGGCACCCCTGGCTCTCTTTTTTTTTAAACCAACCAACCAACCAACCAGAACAGATTTCTGTTGCTCGCAACTAAGTACCCTGGCTACACATGACCTTTTATAGCAATAACCTAAGAGCAAAGTATGTGCAGTGCTTTCAAGGCTCAAAGCCATCTTAGGTCCCACAGCTCATCGGATCCACAGGGAGACCCTGGGATGCAAGCAGAGCACAAGTTCTGATGCCCACTTTGCAAATGGAGAAGCTGGGCGCAGGGTGTAAACTGTTCTGTTATTTGGCCCTGGCATCCCCGTGAAGTACATCACAAAGGCCAACCACTGACACAAGCCAGGAGCTCACGTGGCCTGGGGTCTGTCTCCCCATCCCTCCATCCCAACATGGAGTTGAGCCCCAACACGGGCGCCCAGGCTGGAAAAGCAAATTCTTTGGGCATCAATTCCCAAGCAAGCCAGAAATTCACAGAGCAACAAAGTGTGCTGAGGCTTCTAGGAGACTAGAAGCTATTTTAACCTCTGATCAGCTGCTTCTTGGAGTGTCACAGTCTGGGGAGAAGTAAAGGTAAGACAGTTGTCTCCTCTCCGGTGTGATCCACAAGTGATAAAATCCTAATTGGAACCAAACTTAAACTACAAGTCAGAACTGGCACATCTATTTGTGGGAGGAAATACTGCTTAAACAAGGTCTTTTAATCCTCACCTACACATATTTCGAGAAGCCAAGTGTACTTTTTTAAACCCTGTGCTGGGCTGAGGGGCTGAGGGGCTGAGGGGCTGAGAAGGCAGAAGCGCACAAGGAAGCAGCCTGGTGCTGACCAGCGTCATGTGGAGGACTTGGGTGACCAGCGTGCTGGGCTGTGCCGTGGGGTGGACCTGGGCGACTGCAAGCTTCTTGGGGCTGCACTCTCCTGCACAGAGCTGCTAAACGAGAGTGGAAGTAGTGTGAGGAGCCCTGTGCGATGGCCCGCACAGAGTAGGTCCTCAGTGGGCAGGCACCAACCATGGTGATGACGGTGATGACAGGGGAGCCTAGCATGAGGCCTGCGCCCTCTGCATGAGGCCCATGACATCCACCCCCCAAGCCATGCTCACTCCCCCACCCCACTGCAAAAAGGGTCACAGAGCAGATCCCCACACGAATGCCTCTTCCCTTCCCTGAGTTCACCCAGAGCGGCCACCAGCGTCACCCAGGGGACGACCCGGCCCTTGCCCTTGGGTGGACCAGTTTCGAAGGGCAGATCCTACATGCATGAAGAAAATGTGAGTCCGGGCACCTGGGTGGCTCAGTCGTTAAGCGCCTGCCTTCGGTTCAGGTCATGATCCCAGGGTCCTGGGATCGAGCCCCACATCGGGCTCCCTGCTCAGCGGGGAGTCTGCTTCTCCCTCTCCCACTCCCCCTGCTTGTGTTCCCTCTCTCACTGTGACTCTCTGTCAAATAAATAAAATCTTAAAAAAAAAAGAAAATGTGAGTCCAAATCAGAAAAGGGTAGCCACAGGATGTGGGGGCCCTGGAGGAGGCAGGGGGCTTCCACAGGTGGGCTTCCCAAATTCGGACTACCTCCCCACCTGCCTGCTCTGCCCTGCCATGCCTCCAAAGAGCTATCACCTTCCATGCCCTGCACTCAGTCCCTCCTCAGAGAAACTCAGAACCCCCGCCCCATCGGGCTCCATCTTAAGAGCTGTGCAGCCTGGGGCACAGAGCCCAAGTGGGGACATGTCCCATAAGCTAACCAAGGAGATAAAGTGGGGTCAGTGCATTCACAGCGGGTTCAGAAGCTCTCTCCTCTACGCAGTGTACCTTGTCCTACTGTGTACAAGTGCGCCCACTAGCCCTCCATCCCCAGGATGCTCACAGTTCTAGGATACCCCTCCCCAGCATACCGCAGTGCACTGTATTAGAATTACAGTAGGTGGTCCGCGAGTCCACAGTCTCCCCACTGAGCCCCAGTCCGCCCTTGCTGACCTCAGTCCCCAAGCTCTTCACAGGCCCTGGGACAGAGCAGGCACTCAACAGGATGCACAAGAAGGGCTCAAAGGGCTCAGTAACCTACTCCTTGCCCCAGAGAGCCCAGTGCGCTCTCCCACTCCTGACCAGTCCCAGGCTCCTGGACTCAGGGCAGGAAAGTTCTGCTCTCATCTGATGGCTTCCTCACCCAAGTAGCAAACACAGGTGCACTTTCTTTAGGACTCAGTGACCTACAAGAAATCTAGTGGTACCCCGCCCAGAACACAGTGTGGAGGCAGGAGGGAGGGGTTGTCCTTGAAAGGACAAATGTCTTCTGCTCCAGCCACTCATATTTTCTCTAGACAGAGCGGCTCTTTAGAAGCCGACTCAAAACAGCTCTCGAGTGTGGATTTTACTCCCCACAGGGCGTCGTTACCACAGTGACTGTTTTTCCTCTTGGAATTCTTTCAAGAGTACAAGCTGTTGCTTCCCTCCAAAACAAACCCAGGGAAAAGCCAGGGCACCTGGGGTTAAGGGAAGGGCCCCGAAGGAAGCAGGCCGAGCCACATGGAGCTCTCCAGCGGGGACTCCTGGACCTCTGCAATGGCGTAGAAAGACAAGCCCCTCCCAGCTGCTTCGGGTGTGTGTGTGGGGGGGGTGCGGTTGCTGAGGGTATGGTGGGGTTGGGAGTATGGGGGGTTGTGTGTGCATGTGTAGGTGTGGGTGGAGGGTGCTGGGGGCTGGGCGTGTAGTGGGAGTGGCTGTGTGGTGTGTGGGGATTGGAGAGTGGGCAGGTATGTGTATCCAGACTCGCGCTGGAGGTGGCTTGGGGGCGTGCGGGGAACATGTGAGGGACATGTGGGGAAGCGTGTGGGTGTGGGCTGGGGAAGTGTTCCCCGCTATCCTGAGGTGAAACATGGGTCACATTTTGCCCTGAAACAAGAACATGAACTGCATTTCGAATCTGCATTACAATACTTAGTACTACAGATCAACCACATCCTGGCCCAGATGTCTCCAGCGGTCCATTTACAACATACAGCTCAAGGCTGAAACAAGTGACCTAGAAGCAATTGTTTGAGGCAACTCAGATTTCTAGTCAGAACACCCCTGGTCAGTTGGTCTAGGGCCTGGACGGCAGGGCCAAGAGGCTCTGGAGGAACTGGCGTGGCGGGTCCCTGCCTTCCCTACAAGCCCACTGTAAGTCCTCTGGTGGCACACAAAGCCTGGGGGGCTCAGGGTCCAGGACACAGAATACCCCATATGGGGCCACTGCCACAGGCCCTCGGAAATGTCTGAATGCTTTGTTAGATAAGTTTAAGAGCTGTCTGGGGCGCCTGGGTGGCTCAGTCGTTAAGCGTCTGCCTTCGGCTCAGGTCATGATCCCAGGGTCCTGGGATCGAGCCCCGCATCGGGCTCCCTGCTCAGCGGGAAGCCTGCTCTCCCTCTCCCACTCCCGCTGCTTGTGTTCCTGTTCTCGCTATCTCTGTCTCTGTCAAATAAATAAATAAAATCTTAAAAAAAAAAAAAAAAAGTTTAAGAGCTGTCCCTGCCTACAAGGAGCTGCTCGTCTACTGCGCTGGACTGAGTAACATCCCCAAAAAGGGAGGAAAAAAGAAAGCCACTACTCTTACTACTTTCATAATAACTACAATGATTATCAAGATGTTGTAGGAGGTCAGCAGTATTATGAAGGATGCTGCGTGCCAACCATTCACAAGAAAACAGTCTTCTTTCTAAAAAACAAGTGCCAAATAATAAATAGTGCTGAGTCACTGATACCCACATTGGGGGGATCTTGATGCCTACCTCACACCACGCAAAAATAAATAAATTCCGGATGGACTGGGGGCACCTGGGTGGCTCAGTTGGTTAAGTGTCTGCCTTGGGCTCAGGTCATGATCCCAGGGTCCTGGGATGGAGCCCCAGTTGGGCTCCCTGCTCAGCGGGGAGCCTGCTTCTCCCTCTCCAGCTCCCCGTGCTTATGCTCTGTCTCTCTAATAAATAAATAAATAAAATCTTGGGCGCCTGGGTGGCTCAGTTGGTTAAGCGACTGCCTTTAGCTCAGGTCACGATCCTGGAGTCCCTGGATCGATGAGTCCAGCATCGGGCTCCCTGCACGGCAGGGAATCTGCTTCTCCCTCTGACCCTCCCGACCCTCCCCCCTTTCATGCTCTCTCTCTCTCAGTCTCTCTCTCAAATAAATAAATAAAATCTTTAAATAAATAAATAAAATCTTAAAAAAAAATTCCGGATGGACTGGAAATCTAAAGGTGAAAGGTAAGACAACAAAACCTGTAGAATAGAAAAAATAAAACATGAAACCAGAGGGGGAGACAAACCATAAGAGGCTCTTAATCATAGGAAACAAACTGAGGGTTGCTGGAGGGGAGGGAGGTGGTGGGATGGGGTAACTGGGTGATGGACATTAAGGAGGGCAAATGATGTAATGAGCACTGGGTGTTATATAAGACTAATAAATAACTAACCTCTATCTCTGAAACTAATAGTACATTATATGTTAATTAATTGAATTTAAATTTAAAAAATGTAAAAAAAAAAAAACCAACTTCTAGAATATAACATAAGAGAATGTCATCATGACCTAGGAGTATGCAATTATTTCCCTAAGCAGACCACAGAAGATATTCAGGAAAAAAAAAACAAACAAACCCTGATGAACTGGATTACATAAAAATAACGAACTTCTTTTGTTCACCAAAGAATGCAATTAAAAGCGTGAAGAGTCAAGGCCCAGAAGGGGAGAAAATGCAATACATATACAGAACAAAGCACTTACCCAGGTCTCAAAGAACTCCTAGAAATTAATAGGAAAAAGTGTCAGGCAACCCAACAAAAATGGACAGGAGGCAAAAAGGCTTGAGCAGGTACTTCACATAAACATATGAAAAGATACTCAACGGCATCAGTTAGGAAGGGAATGCAAATTTAAACCACAAAGGGATAACCACCTACACCTCTACCAGCAGGGCCAACTTGGAAAAGACTAACCAGGGCTGGAGCGCTGGAGAGGAACTCTCATTCACTGCCGGTGGGAGTGTGGACCGGTATGGCCACTGGGAGAGCTGTATGGCAGCGTCTCCCCTATGACCTAGCAATTCTACTCCTAGGGATATACCCAGCAGACAGACGTACACGTGTTCACCAACACACGGACAAGACCAGGAATAGAAAACTATGGTTCCAGCCTGAAAATCTGGAGTAGGATGGATCTAATGGGGTATGTTCACACAATGGAATACTGGACAGCAGGAAGAATGAACTGATGGCCACACCCAACGGCTCACAGACACAATAATGAATCAAAGAAGCCAGATCCCAGAAGAGTACATAGGGTATGATTCCATTTATCTAAAGTTTGAAAGAAAAGCCGACCTCTGGTGTTAGCAGTCCCAAGTGATTACTCCTGGGGCTTAAGCACCTGGGCAGGGAGCAGGAGGGGGATGCAGGGATGCTGTTGCGTTCCTTGATCTGAGTGACTGATGACATCGTGTGTTTACTTAGTAAAAATCACTAGGCTGATGTGTCTACTTGTCTCTATGCACAGTATACCTCAATTAAAAAGGGAAGTTTTCGGGCGCCTGGGTGGCTCAGATGGTTAAGCGTCTGCCTTCGGCTCAGGTCATGATCCTGGAGTCCCGGGATCGAGTCCCGCATCGGGCTCCCTGCTCGGCGGGGAGTCTGCTTCTCCTCCCTCTGACCCTCCCCCCTCTCCAGCTCTCTGTCTCTCGTTCTTTCTCTCAAATAAATAAATAAAATCTTAAAAAAAAAATAAAATAAAAAGGGAAGTTTTCTTTATGCCACAACAGAGTTGTTAAAAACAGAATTTAAGCCCATGTAGAAACCGAGATTACTAAAATCTAAAGAGAGGACGAATTCTGTCTCAAGGACAATAAGAAGTCAGTCCTCTTAAGAGAGGAAGACCTCAGGACCCCAAAGCACACCCAGAAGACAGCTACTTGGAGGGAAGCAGGGTCCCTCCTGCCCTCCTGGCTCTAGGGAACAGGCGAAAACAACAGAGAGATTCGCCATCAAGGTCACAAAAATTCTTCTGCCGCAAAAGCTAACAGATTAAAAACCAGCTTGAATTTCAAGATTCCTTTGCTTTCCAATTCCCTGCCCCCGATCAGTGAGACCTTGCAAACAGCTTGTTAGGTCTTGTCACAGGAGTGACTCAAAGGAGAAGCTGAGGCCCCAACACCGTGTCAGGAGCGGAGCAAGAAAGACGTTGCCTCATGGCCTCCTGTCCAGAGGTGCTTCAGGCGGCTGCCTCGGCCATCACAGGCGAGCTAAATAGTGAAAGATCCAGAAGAGCATGCATCTGCCTCGAGAAGCCCTGCCCTCTGAGGGAAACTGAGAGAGAGGCCCACCCCTAGCCCAGGCCGGTAGGTTCCCCCCAGGACAGGAGACCAGCTGAAGGGAAGGCCCTCTTCCCTTCACTGCAGCCCACTGCAGGGCCCTCCCTGCACAGCTCCAGGGGCAGCCAGCGCCACAGGGACAGCACCCTGGGACTCAGCCAGGAGGTGGGGGGCTCCCCAGTGCCCAGCTCCAGGGAGGGGACCAAGGGGGTGGGCCCTGCGGGACACTGTCTAGGTCTCCGCTGTCACATCTGTAAAATAAAGGGGCCCTCCCCAGGGGTAAAATGAAAGAACAGCAGGAAGAATAAATGCGCATGCATACTTCACCGCTTCTCAACTTCCTGCGCACACCATCGCCCTTCATCTTCATCCTGGGAAGCAGGAGTTACGGTGGCCACTTCTGGCCAAAGGCTCGTAAGGCTCAGGAGCACGAAGAGCCTCATCTACCTACTGGTCCCAGAGTCAGCGGAGCTGGGTGGCAAAAGCCACCCATGCAAGCAGCCCCCAGTGCAGGGAACGGTGAGTGAAGTTGCTGGCCTGACTCAGGGGAGGGGCAGCATTCAGCTCATGTGGGAACAGTCCACCTGCAGGGAAGGGGGCAGGGGCGAAACACCAAACAGCGAACAGCGAGGGAGCACTCCAACACAGGGAGGGAGCACTCCAACACAGCAGGGGAGCACTGCAACACAGGGAGGGAGCCCCGCAACATAGCGAGGGAGCCCTGCAACACAGGGAGGGAGCACTCCAACACAGGAGGGAGCCCTGTAACACAGCGGGGGAGCACTCCAACACAGCGAGGGAGCCCTGCAACACAGGGAGGGAGCACTCCAACACAGGAGGGAGCCCTGCAACACAGGGAGAGAGCCCTCCAACACAGAGGGGGAGCACTCCAACACAGCGGGGCAGCACTCCAACACAGGGAGGGAGCCCCGCAACACAGCGAGGGAGCCCTGCAACACAGGGAGGGAGCACTCCAACACAGGAGGGAGCCCTGCAACACAGCGGGGGAGCACTCCAACACAGCGTGGGAGCACTCCAACACAGGAGGGAGCCCTGCAACACAGCGGGGGAGCCCTGCAACACAGCGGGGGAGCACTCCGACACAGCGGGGGAGCCCCGCAACACAGCGAGGGAGCCCCACAACACAGGGAGGAAGCACTCCAACACAGGAGGGAGCCCTGCAACACAGGGAGGGAGCACTCCAACACAGCGAGGGAGCATTCCAACACAGGGAGGGAGCCCTGCAACACAGCGGGGGAGCACTGCAACACAGGGAGGGAGCGCTCCGACACAGCGTGGGAGCACTCCAACACAGGGAGGGAGCCCTGCAACACAGCGGGGGAGCACTGCAACACAGGGAGGGAGCACTGCCACACAGCGAAGGAACACTACAACGCTGGGCCAGCCCACAGAGCAAAGCCACAAGAGCACCGCCGCGGCCTGGTGCTGCCTCTCCTGAGATCACTGAGCCTCACAAGTGAGGGCTGCTGAGGCCTCAAAGCAGTGCGAAGGCCCACTTCACAGTGCGGCTGTGGCCGGGACCCCACTGGCACCTTCCCCTCCCCACACACTGCCCACAAACAGCTGGACCCAGCTCGCCGCCCCAAACCCACTCCAGTCCTCACCCGGCTTCTCTCAGCCCCACTGCCCCCCGCCCCAAGATTCCTCTGCCCCTTCCTCCTGCATACTGCAGGGCGAGCCCCTGGGCGCCATCTGTCCCCCCACTCCCCCCTCTCCGCTGTCTAAACCCTGTCCCCAGGGGACCTCATCTGGCCCCAGGGCTTCAGATCCTACCCACACAAACCTCTGCTTGCAGTCCCGACCCCTGCCTGATAGGCCCAATGTGGCCCACACCAGACTCCTGATTCCCCTTCAAAAACCACTCTCCCTGCACCTCTCATCTCAGGAACAGGCCCCGCATGCCCCCCAGCCCGCCTGCCGAGACGTCCTGTAACCCTGAGTGCCGCTGCCTCACAGCTGAACTAATTTAGCAGCCTCCCGCCTCCACACACACTGAGGGCAGGAACCAGCACTCAGGCCTCCAATGGCTCCCCAGCCCCCTAAAGCAAGGTCCTGCCCCTGTGGCCCCAGCCTGCCAGGCCATTCTACTCCCATCCCCACCCTACCCCCCAACCCTTCACTTGACACCTGCCATGAAGGGGTTCCTTCTCTCCCTCAAACAAGCCAAGCTAGTGCTCCACTCAGCTTGGAATGCTCCTCCCTAGATCTGGATCCCATCCCTCCCCTGCAACCACCACCGTCTCCAACCTCCCACTCAGAGTGGCCTTCCTGTCTTAGGGCAGTTGCGCCGGCCTTCCTTCAACACATGCACACACCCACCCCAGCACTCACAAGTTCCTGACACTCTCTTCCCTGCTCACATGTATACTGTCTACCCACCCCTCCCATGGAGGCCCCTCGAGACAGAGAGGCAGTCTGATTCACAATCTGGATCTCCAGGCCTGGCACACAACAGGGGCTCAATAAATACTTGTTTGATGGCTGGTTGCAGAGTTCCCACGGTGAGGATGAGCAACGAATGCTCCAGGGAAAGGAGAGGTGTTTTACTTCCTTTTGTCAAGGGAGAAATGTCAAGGAAGCGATTAGAGACTTGCAGAAAAATGAATCATCTGCGGATCTTGAAAAATGCATGATTTCTAGGCTCCCTACCAAGATCCCAACAGGAGATCTGGGGTGGAGCCAGAGAAAAGAATGCACATTGTCGCCCCAGGTGATCCTGACACACAGGTAGGTCTGAGAACCTCGGATTGATCCAACATCTTCATTTCACACATGAACAAGTTGAGGCCCTCCGAAGGGATGACTCAGTGAGAAGTTGCAACACTGGTTCATCAACAGGTGTCTGTGCTGGGAGTCCCAAACTTCCCACCCACGAGGTTCTCCCTCTCACTGGCTCCCAGACCTCAGGGTCTAAGCAGAGCTCGGGAAGAGAAGGTCAGTCCTTGGGAAGAATGGGGAACACACACCCCACCTTGGCTGTGGCTCTGCAAATCCACTTTTTTGTTAATCTAACACTTTGCACTACAAGTGAATGCCACCTTCAAGGAAGCAGGGCTAGGCTGAGGAAAGCCAGGTGACCAGCAAGATGTCCTTTTTTTTCCCCTTGGAAACAGGGTCAGCTCCACCCACTGTCACCCAGTAGGGAGAGCTGGAGGACCATCCAGACTTCCTCACTTCAACAGGGTGGGTGAGAAAAGACACATGTCTACGTTTATAGAAGGCCCATGGGCAAGACCTTGAACTAGCCACTTCACAGACATCTTTCTCTGTTCTTCCAGCTACCGATGAGGTCAGAAGCCATGTCCTGATTTTACAGACAAGGCTAGGGAGGTATAGAGTTTTAAAGACCTACTCTGGGTCCCACCGATGGGATGAATGGAGCTGAGACTTAAACCAGATCCATCTGGTTCCAAAGCCCATGCTCTTCACTACGCCACCCAGCTCCCACCAGGCAGCCTGATGGCAGTTTCTGTGTGGGACGGGAAGAAGACCCCATCCTGGGGGCTGCTTCTTCCCAAGCACCTGGGCGTGACAAGTGGAGAGGGATACAGGGCCCAGGGCTTCAGGGACCATCTCTGGTCGGCAACATCCCAAAGCACAGCCATGAGAGGTCCCTTCAGCCCAGGCTTCCTGGTCTATTAAACAGGGATAAACTGTTTTAACCCACCTCAAAGCGCTGCTTCTGGATTGAGCAAATCATGAGATCCCATCACAAAACGCCATGTAAATGTTATGAGAGCTGATTTGTAAGAGGCTGTCAACATGGGGGCAGTGACTCTCCATTGACTTAGCCATCAGGCTGCTGGGCATGGGGACATAGCCGCACGCGGCCAGGTCAGAGGCAATTTCCTGAGGGATGAGCAGGACACGGACCAGTCTGACTCCTCACCCAGACCACTGGGCTCCTCTCCACCCCCACCTCCCCACACCTCGCTGCCCCTTCCTCTCTGTCCCCCGAACAGTTGCCAGCCCTTCCCTCCAGCCCCCCCTTTACAGTGGCCAAGCCTCTCCCTGGTGCACCCAAGTTCCGAGATTATCGATGAGCTCCCCTCCACCTTGGCACTGCCCCCACTCTCCAGACTGCCCATTTCTCAAGTGTATAGATCATAACTGTCAGCATTTAACTCCACCAGATGCACACACAGAAGGCCAGAAATAAGCATCTGCCGGAGACACCGGCCATGAAGACTGACTATTTCGAAGCCCTCTGCTCTAGCTTCGAAGCCCTAGGCTCCCCAAGGCTGAGCTCGTGGTCATCTGGGTTTCCACCTACCCTCTCCTTCACAGCTCTCAATAAATGAGAGTTCAGGCAGACACAGAGTCTCTTACAAGCTAGGCAGGAGGGAGCAAGTTCTCCAGAGACGCGCTGTCCAATGAGGCAACCCTAAGTCAAGTGTGGCTGTTTAAATATAAAGTAATTAAAATGGAATTAAGTAAAACATCACATTGGTCACATTTTTCAAGGGCTCAAGAGCCACATGTGGCTCCTAGCCGTGGTACCGGGCAGCACAGATTCTATGCAGAACTGCACAGCACTGCCCTGGTCCCGAGAGCCAGGTGGGAAACAGCAACTGCTGCACAGCCTGCAAGCTCACAGCCAGAGCCTGCTCCGGAGTTCAGGCGCAACCCCGGAGGGGTGGGGGCAACCACCCGCCCTGTCCCAGGGCGCAAAGAGACAGCCCAATCCAGGCTAGATGCTGGCGAAAGCCGACAGCCAAGGGCAAGTGTTTGTGCCAAGTTAACAACCTTTAGGAGCCTCCTCTGGCTGCTGAGAAAGAAGTCAGAACAGGATGAAGTGGCCTCACACTGCCCTCCTGGGCAGCACTGTAAAGAGAGGCCCCAGAGCTTCGTCTACACAGCCTGGGACGGTTCCCCTACTCACCCAGCTTGGAAGTTCTGGATGAGCACCAAGAAATGAGGTTCAAATACAATACAGAAGTGTGAGCGGCTGCCCTCCCCGCTGCAAGGCCGGGCTCCTGCAGAACTTGGCCACCAAGCACCCAGCAGCACTTTTAGACCTCACCCCTACCCCAATCACTGCCAACTGCTTGCTGTCAAACCCTCTGGAGCATCCCTGACTGTCCCCTCTGTGCTCACCGAATGTTCCCACCTCCAAGCTGCTCCCCTGGAATATTCCTTTCCAGCTACTTCAATATGTGCTTCCCGGTCCCATCCTCCACGGTGCAGCCCAAATTCCACTCTGCCTTCTCATGAAGCGTCCCCAGGCCCAGCCTGGCTTTCCCAGGAAATGACAGCCAGCAGGACAGTCTAACAGCCTATGTGCTCTTCCCACCTATCATGGGGCTGGCTGACCTCCAGGCATGCTGCACCCTGCAGAGAATCCCCCTCCTCCAGGGGAGTAAGCCTGCGGGAATCCGGAAGTCACTTATGCTCCTCGACCTTGGGCATCCCAGCACCTCGGAACCTCATGGCTTGCGCCCTCACAAATCAGTCAGGTGGGCTGGCGTGGAAGTACCCTGCAAGACTGCCAGCCACACAGCTACAACTGAATGTCACTGTGGAATCAAGTGTGGAAACCTTACAGCCCAGATCTTGTCTCTCCATTTGTCACAATGTCAGGATTGGCTCCTCCAAACTATCACTAAATTGAGTTCAGAGTCCGGTGCGGGGAGAAGAGGAAGCTAACACCATGAGGGAAATCAACCCCGCGCATGAGATCTTCATGTCTCCAGCAAAACCATGTGTGTGGTAGGCATCAGCGAGGGAGGGGCCGTCCCCCTGGGGCAGACAGGGACTCTCCAGCGGCAGGGGCAGGCTGAGAAAGTGCTGGACCCTGGAGTCTTCACATCAGACGACAGAGCTAAAAATGGGGAGCCCCTTCCATCCGAGGGGTGTCTGCCCATAGCAGGCCGGCCTTACTTCCGCTCCAGCCTCCCCACTCATCGGTCTCCCAAGAAATGACTGGGCTGGAAAAGTAACTCGAACTTGAGACCTTTGACTGTCTTTCTCTCAGGCACTGACCCTAACAGAAATATCACTCAGGAGCTACAGAGATTAAATATGACGTGAAAAGCACTCTTACGAGAAAAAACATAACTTGGGCTTCTCCAAAATTAAAAAAAAACTTTTGTGCATCAAAGGACACTACCAAGAGAATGAAAAAACAGCCCACAGAATGGGGAAAAAAAATACCCAGAAGTCTCCTATTTAATAACAGTTTAATATCCAGAATATATAAAGAATTCAACTACAACTCAACAACAGAAAGACAAACGACCCGATGGAAAAATGGGCAAAGGATATGAGTAAATATTTCTCCAAAGAACATATACGAATGGCAAATAAGCACATGATTAGATGCTCAACAGCACTTATCATCAGGGAAATGCAAATCAAAACCCCACTGAGATACCACTTCACACCTACTAGGATAGCTATAATTTATTTTCTTTTTTTTTTTAAAGAAAGGCAGACTGCCACATGCAGCACCTCATTTGGATGTGTCTGGAGTCTTAGAAGCTTGACTACCCTACATTCTCCTACAAATGGACCTTGAGAGCTTGTTTGGAGGTTCCAGCAGGGAAGCACAGCTAACTCGTACACCCTCGATGGAAGAATGGTCCTCCTCTATCGGAAAAGGTCATCCTCTTCCAGCAAGCACACAGTTTTGGGAGGGATGCACGTGGAGCGGTGAGGGAGGAAGGAGACACCAGCCTAGCCAGCCAGAAGAGCCCATCAACCCTGCCAATCAATGGCGTGACAGATGTTGCAGCCAGATCGCCCCCCAACACCCTGTAATTTTTTTTTTTTTTTAAGCAGGCTCCATGCTCAGCATGGAGCCCAACGCGGGGTTTGAATTCACAATGCTGAGATCAAGACCTGAGCTGAAATCAAGAGTTGGACGCTTAACCAACTGAGCCACCCAGGCGCCCCCATCCCATAAAAGAAAAATAAGTGTTGGGCAAGGCTGTAGGGGAACTGGAACCCTCGTGCACTGCTGGTGGTAGTGGAAAATGTACAGCCACTGTGGCAAACAGTTTGGTGGTTCCTCCAAAAGTTAAACACAGAACTGTTACATGACCCAGCAATTCCATTCTTCCTATATATATATCCAAGGACTCAAATAACACTTGTAAGCCAGTAAGTACACCACCATGCCAACGACCGCGTTAGTCACAATAGCCAAAAGGTGTCCATCAACAGAACAGCCACTGCGTATGGTATATACGTACGACGGGATATTATTTCAGCCTTAAAAAGGAATGAAATTCTCTTACACGCTGTAACGTCAATGAACCCTGAAAACTTATGCTTATGCCAAGTGAAGTAAGCCAAACACAAATGGACCAATATTGTAAGATGCCACTTACATGAGGTACTTGGAATGGCAAACTCCTGGAGACAGAAAGTAGATCAGAGGCTGCAAGGGGCTGGGGTAAGATTAATAGGCAGTCACTGCTTGATGGGGGTAGAGTTTCTGTTTGAGGTGATGAAAAAGTTTTGGAAATACTGGTGATGGCTGTACAACGTTGTAAACATACTAATGCTACTGACAAATGCTTAGATGGAAAATTTTATGTTGTATGTATTTCATCATTAAAACAAAACAAAACAAAATGGTGGCAAATAAGGGTATCCCCATCCTCATCAGGGGAAAGGAGGACCAGAATCAGGATCCAGAGGGGATTAAGACATGCACATCAGGGCAGACTGGACTTGGGGCCTATACTCTTTTTCCACTGTTGTTTTTTGTTCTGTTTTGTTTTTGAGCGTGTAACTCACAAAACAAAAAGGTATTAGAAAGTATACAACTGGTTTATCCAGTTTCTCCCCTACCTTGCATCTGGGCAACCAGTCCAAGTCAGTACATAATGAGAGTCACCACCTGTTCTCATGGCCTCTCCCAACCTAACACTCACTTGGGATACCTCTGAGCTATGTGACCTTAGGCAAACCACCTCATGTTTATTAGCCTCAGTGCTTCCACCTATAAATTAAGCCTCCTCCTTCCTTCTTCTCAGGGTTGCCATCAAGACCTAGATAAGATAAAGCAGGCAGCTGGCATCATTTCCAAAACACTTCCAAAACACTGTGGTCTTGAAGAAAGAAAATTAAACCGTTACGAGCTACAGAGAAAAACAGGAGCACTATGTACTCCCATCTCACTTTCCTTCTTTCCTTTTCTTGCACCTTCTCTAACACTACGTGTGTTGCCTATCTGTCTCTCCAGCTAGCTGCAAGCTGCCTGGGGCAGAGACTTCCATCTGCTTTGTTGTCTGCTACACCTCTAGCGCCTGGTGACTGGTGCACAGGACATACCTAGTACACGTCTACTGAAGGAATGAATTACCAGCTCCAATAACCCATTTTGAACCCAGCCAAACAACACTTCATCACCTGCCACTGATCCACCCACTGACACCACAGCCTGGAAACTGAAGAGTCAACAAAAATTCTAACTTCCCCTTTGCAAGAAAAGGACTCAAGAAAGTAGAAAAATCAGGAGCTCCTGGATAGGAAAGATGCACCAGGAAAGGAAAAGGCTTCCAATGGAGCAAGAATGTGGCTTCACAATAACCCTCCCTTAAGAAGAATGAAAGGAAACCCCAAAGGCCAGTGAACTCTCAATTCCAAGACAGAAGCCATGTGATTTCCGACTGCACATTTTTTAGAAATGAGTTTACGGCCAAGAGCTTTCTGAAGCCAGAAATGTGAAGATTAAACCCAATTAAAGTAGCAATCAATATACCAACAAACTAGAAAATCTAGATGAAATGGGCAAATTCCTAGAAATACACAATGTACCTAAACTGACTCATGAAGAAATAAAAAATGTGAATACATCTATAAATAGTAAGGAAACTGAGTAAGTAATCAAAACCCTCCCAACAAAGAAAAGCCCAGAGCCAGACAGTTTTACTGGTTAATTCTACCAAACATTTAAAGAACAAATAATACCAATTCTTTTCAAACTCTCCCAAAAAATTGAAGAGGAGGGAATACTTCCTAACTCATTTTATGAGTTCAGAATTACCCTGATTCCAAAGCCATACAAACTACAAGAAAAGTACAAACTCATAACCCCCATGAACACAGAAGCAAAAATCCTCAACAAAATACTAACAAACTGAATCCAGCAAGGACCAAGGACCAGGGGGAATTTACTCCCGCAATGCAAAAATGGTTCAACATACAAAAACTAATTAACGCAATACAATAATAGGATGGGGGGGATCACATGACCATCTCGATTGATGAAGAAAAAGCATTTGACAAAACTCAACTCTCTTTGATATTAGAGTGATATGATAAAAACACTCAACAAACTAGGAATAGAAGGAAACTTCCTCAACATGATAAAGGCCATATTTGAAAACCCCACAGTGAATGTCACACTCAATGGTGAAAGACTGAAAGCTTTTCCGTGATAAGGAACAAAACAAGGATGACTGCTTTCACAACTTCTATCCAACATGATACTCAAAGTTCTAGCCAGAGCAATTAGGCAAGAAGAAATAAAAGACATCCAAATTGGAATAGAAGTAAAACTGTCTCTGCTCACAGATGATACGATTTTATATGCAGAAATGTTTAGAGTCCATGAAAAAAACTGTTAGAATAACTAACAAATTCAGCAAAGTTCCAGGACTTCGATTTTGTAAATCAACAGACAAATATCAGTTGCATTTCTATATATACTAGCAATGTACAACCTGAACAGGAAATTAAGAAAACAATCTCATTTACAACAGCACCAAAAAGAATAAAGTACTTAGGATACATCTGACCAAGGAGCCAAAGACTTGTACGATGAAAACTAGAGAACACTACTGAAACAAATTAAAGATTTAAATAAAAATTAACGACTTAAATAAATGGAAAGACATCCTATGCTCATGGCTTGGGAGACTTAATATTGTTAGGATGGCAACACTCCCCAAAATTATTTACAGATTCAGTACAATCCGTATCAAAATCTCAATGGTGTTTTTTGCACAAACAGAAAAATCCATTCTAAAATTCATATGGACTCTCAAGGGGTCCCAAAAAGCCAAAACAATCTTGAAAGAGAACTAAGTCAGAGGATTCACACTTTCTGATTTCAGAACTTACTACAAGCTATAGTAATCAAAACAGTATGGCAATGGCATAATGACAGACATATAAACCAATATAATAGAATAGTGCCGAAATAAACTCTCACAGGTATGGTCAAATGATTTTCAACAATTCAAGAGGGAAAGGACCATTCAATAGGGAAAGGACAGTCAATAGGGAAAGGTCATTCAATAGGGAAGACCATTCAATACGGAAAGGACAGTCATTTCAACAAATGGTACTGGGAAAGTTGGATATTCGCATGCAAAAGACTGTATTAGACACCTACATTATACCCTACATAAAAATTAACTCAGAATGCATCAAAGACCTAAATATAAGAGCTAAAAATACAAAACTTTCCTAGAAGAAAACATGGGGGAAAATCTTCAGGATCCAAGGTTTGCTAATGGTTCATTAGGTATGACACCAAAAGCAGGATGAACAAAAGAAAAAATAAATTGGACTTTATCAAAATTAGGAACTTTGTGCATCAAAGGACATTACTGGGAAAGGGAAAAGACAACCTTGGAATTGGGAGAAAATATTTGCAAATCCCGTATCTGATACGGGGTTAATATTCAGAATATATGGGCGCCTGGGTGGCTCAGATGGTTAAGCGTCTGCCTTCGGCTCAGGTCATGATCCCAGAGTCCTGGGATCGAGTCCCACATCGGGCTCCCGGCTCGGCGGGGAGCCTGCTTCTCCCTCTGACCCTCTCCCCTCTCATGCTGTTTCTCTCTCGCTCGCTCTCTAAAAAATAAATAAATAAAATCTAAAAAAAAAAAAAAAAAAAAAGAATATATTAAGAACTCCTATAACTCAACAACAACAACAAAAGTCAATTAAAAAATGGGCAAAGGGGCACCTGGGTGGGTCAGTTGGTTAAGCCTCGGACTCCTGGTTTTGGCTCAGATCATGATCTCGAGGATTGTGGCTCCATGCTCAGCAGGGACTCTGCTTGAAGATACTCTCCCTCTGCCCCTCCCCCACTTGTGTGTGTGCGCGCACATGAGTGTGAACTCTCTCTCCCCCCCAAATAAATAAATCTTAAAAAAAAAAAAAAAGGCAAAGGACCTGAACAGACATTTCTCCAAAAAAGATATACAAATAGCCACAGGCATATGAGAAGATGCTCAACATCACTCTCTAATCACTATGGAAATGCACATCAAAATTACAATGTGATACCATTTCACACCCGATAGGATGGCTATAATCAACAAAACAGAAAATAACAAGTGTTGACAAGGATGTGGAAAAACTGGAATCCATGTCCACTGCTGCTGGAAACGTACAATGATGCGGCTACTGTGGAAAACAGCATGGCAGTTCCTTCAAAGGTTAAACACAAAACTGCTAATATAATCCAAAAATTCCACTTCCGGGTTCATACCCAAAAGAACTGAAAACAGAGACTCAAACAGGTATTTATACATTCATTACTCACAACAGCCAAAATTTAGAAGCAACCCAAAATGAAAAGATAAATGTGCTATAGTACAAAGGAGTATTATCCAGCTTTAAAAAGGAATGAAATTTCACATATGCTACAACATCGATAAACCTTAAAAATGTTATGCTGAGTGAAATAAATCAGTCAAAAAAAGCCAAATACTGTATGATTCTACTTATATAAGATACCTAAAGTAGTCAAATAGAATGGTGGTTGTCAAGGGCGAGGGTGGGAGGGGAATGGGGAGTTATTGTTTAATGGGTACAGAATTTACATTTGGGATGATGAAAAAGCTCTGGACATAGTGGTATAGTTATATAACATTATGAACGTATTTCAAATGGTAAACTTTATGTTACATATATTCTGCCACAATAAAGAAAAAAAACAACCATCAGACCATATTTTCAGCCCATTGAGAGAATCCCTTATTAAAGGCCAGTTCTCCTGATGGCCTGGGCATCCTTCCCATGGCAACGAGCCTTGAGGATGCTATGTTGTCCTTTGTATTCTGACCTCAAGACCAGTCCCAGTAATCTGGGCCCCAAATCCAAGCCAACAGCGCAGGTTGGCTAGCCACTGAAAAGCTGAGGCTTGAGCTTCCCTAGGCCAGGCAGTTTTCGAGCAGAACCGTCTGACAGGGCCAACAAGTTGCCAACAAAAGCAGAAGCCAATCTGGCTAGCTTTCACTCTCTATTACTTCCCCTTTCACTTTCCCATAGGATGGCCATGCAGAAAGGAAACAGGGGCCAGACTGACCAGCCTCTTTAAAGGTGGAAAGTAGGGCGCCTGGGTGGCTCAGTTGGTTAAGCGACTGCTTTTGGCTCAGGTCATGATCCTGGAGTCCCTGGATCGAGTCCCGCATCGGGCTCCCTGCTCGGCGGGGAGCCTGCTTCTCCCTCTGACCCTCCCCCCTCTCATGTGCGCTCTCTCTCTCTCTCATTCTCTCTGTCTCAAATAAATAAATAAAATCTTAAAAAAATAAATAAAAAAAAAATAAAGGTGGAAAGTTGAGTCCCTGTTTTCCCCCATTCATCGAAGGTCTAAATATTTACTGTCCTTTATATTTTGTAGAATTAATAGTTTTTGCTCATCCAACAAGAGCAGAACTGACAAGCTCCACCCTCTGTGGTCTCTAGTGCCCTTTCACAGATGACCCTGTCAGATCTCAAAATAACCCAGTGAGAATTAATATAGAGGGGTTGTTATCCTCCATTGCACACATGAAGAAACAGGCTCAAGGAGATGAAGTAATTTATCCCAAGTCCCACAGCCCCAAGTGACAGGGCCAGGGTTTGCACACAGGTAATGAACTTCAGAGTTCTCCTTCCTCTTGACTACTCGGACAGATCAAAGAGGTGGAAATGGAATCGGACCATTTTGGTGTCAAACAAAAGCAAGGAAGATGCTTCCAAGTTTGGTAACTAATAGGACTAGGAGGTCCATCCCCAGAGAAGTAGCCTGGGAAGAACTAAGTGCCCTCCTCTTTCCCTGAGGTGCACCCTGACCTAGAAATGGGTCTTTCTTTTGGACTTTTGCCAGCTGGGCGCTCAGAGCACCGTCCCGTACTGCCCTGCCCAAGGCGCGCTGGAGGACAGGGGAGGGTCTGCCAGATGCACTGAATTTCACCAGGTTGGAAGGCCAGCTGGGTCGTGGGGAAAGGGGGTGCTTCAGGGCGCTCACTGGCGAAACACCAGATGGTAGCCAAAAAACGCGTAACGCGCTAACCACTGCCCATCCCGCCCCGTGCATGCGCGGCGACGGCACCAGCGCCAAAAGACTCCCAGCCAGCAAGCACACTTGGTGGGCGGGCTCCGACTCCTCGCGCAAGCGCCACCCGCGCGCGCATGCGCGTCCTCAGCAGCGGCCTATTCCTAGTAGTCCCCTGTCGTCTCGTTCTTGTTCTGTATCCGAACACTGGCTACTTCAGTCACAGTCCTCACTCTGCATTCCTCACCTTTCGCCCGGTTTTTTCCCGAAGGGCTTTCAGCCGTTCCTTTCGCCGCAACGCCTCCTCCTCTAGCCGGCCCACACCAGCCGCAGTAGCCGCCATCTTGCCCACCCTCCTCTTCTCTCGTCCTGCATCGCGCAGGCCCAGGGAGTAGATGAATCTCTGGCGGCCAATCCAGGGACGAGAACTGGAGAACAGGAAGTCGTGAAAGCCAATCAATACTGAGTTGCTATAGGAGGGCCCGCCCTACCTTTCCCAGCAACTCGCCTCGCCTGTTGGGGGAGGGCGCGGCAAAGAAAAAGGCCGTAAGGCTCGATTCGTCCAATGCCAATCAGTGAGAAAGGTGCGAGTGGAATCAGACCTGAGTGAAGGAGGATAGAGCGCGTCGATCGCTGGGCTTTTGCCTAAGCAAGCGCCAACCACAGCTCACTTCCCTACGGGACGCTTGGAATGCGCTTGGCCCAACCTTGTCCCCTTGTCCTGATTCTTCAAGGCCTGAATGCTTGCAAGAAGTCTTCCCTGACCCTCCACTCCGATCCCAGTTTAATAAAAGATCTGCCTTTCTTCCTCTACAGGTACCAGTGACTTCCTGGATGCACTGGTTCATGGGCCCCTAGGCCCTCTGTGTCCACTCTCAGCTCAGATAAAGCCTGTGCGGTGCAGGGCTTGGCTGGATGGCCATTTCCTCCAGGCTCATGGATGATCCCCTCCCACCTCCAAGCCCCCTGAAGCAGCAAAGTACTCTGGGTCAAACTACCTAAACTGGAGAAGAACAAACCCCCAACCTGGGCCCAGTGGGCCCCAGGAATCCCCTGAGCTTAGTTTCTGAGAACTACTGAGAGTTGATTTGGCCTTGACTGCAACAGGTGGCAAAGAGTGCACTGCTCGCCGGCAGGGGCTGCCAGGGTCTTCTTTCCTGCGTTAACCAGCATGCCCCAACAACCAGGAGACCACTCTGGCTGAAGTTAAGACCTTCTGACAGGATGTCAAGGTCCCCAAAGCCACACAGAGGCCTCCCTCCCCCCAACACATACCATGACTCATCTCTCAGCAAAGCTGTTTCCTGCTTGGGGCCTCCCTTCCCAGGCTGGTAGCAGGTGGATGCCCACTCCTCCCACTTCCCTTCAGAGGCCCCTGTGCCATAAGACCTCTGTCCAACCCCTCCAAAACGACCCTCTTGACCTCACTAGCCGGGGCCTTTCGGTGCCCTGTTCCCCTGCATCCGGAGGGGTGACTTACCAGAAACTGTACCAGGATCACAGGTAGTACCAGGTAGTAGGTGCTCAGGAAATGTCAGCTCAGAGGTAGGATGGACAGGGCAAGAAAAAAGGCCAGAGTGGAGAGGCTGCCCAAGAAAAAGTCAGGAGGACGGAAAAGGATGGGAATGGGGAAAGAGTCTGTTTTCTCTTGGCCAAAGTCTGAGGGACGCCAGACTCCAGTTCCTCTAACTTATAGTACCTTTCTGGGCTCCACAAACTTCTCCCCAACACCAACACAGGGCCTGACCCCTGCCCAACACCAGGGGGGCTCCTCACCTCCCAGGCAGGCTGGTTGGGGGGGGGGCAGGGAGAGATGGAGGGGTGATGGTGGCAGTGGGCCAGCAAAGAGTCAGTCAGGCCTCCATCCCCGTCCATGCTGTCCCCAATTACCCAAGTGATTCTCATTTGGCCCATCTGGGCTTCAATTTCTCCATCTGTAAAACTGAGGCATGAGACATCCTCTTGCCTTTATCCTCTTGAGGTTAAGGAAAACAAAAGATGTGAAGACAAATGCTGGGCCCTAGAGTGGATGATGCCTCTACTGGAGCATCTGGGAGGCTTCTTGGAAGAGGGGACCCGTGAGGATTGCCTAAATCTCCCAGGGATCTGCAGGACAGACGAAGGGCACTGCTCTCTGATGTCCCCCATCCTGCTCCACAAACAGTAGGAGCAAAAACGTGGCAGTCGGTCTCTGCATTAAAACGCTTAGAACAGCACCAGGCACGTGGTAAACTCTACAGGTGGCCGCTGGTTGTCGTTACCATTTGTTGAAGGACTCTGGCCATCTGAACGCGGGCCCGCAGCCCCTGCCCCCCCACCTGGCGACGGAGACCCCATCCTTGCACGAAGGGTGGCAAATTCCAGGCAGGCGCACTGTGCAGCGGGCAAGCCTGGAATACCTGACCCCGACCCTCGTCCGGGAGGCTCAGATTGGCCCTTCCCGAGGCACCGTCGGGGGCGCGGACTGCTGAGGGCGGGACTGCGGGGCGCCCTCCCGGGCCGCCCTGACCTCAAGCCCCTCCTCCCTCCAGGCTCCCCGCCCTTTGCACGGTCCCGGGAGAGGCGGGGCGGTGGTAGCGGCAGCTAAGTGCAGGAAGCCGGGCGGCGGCCGGCCGCGAGGAGGAGGAGCGTGCAGACTTGGGTGGCTCAGCGCGGCGGGGGCCAGTACTACTTCCCCGAGTAGTACCGCGCCGCTCCGCCCCGGAGTGACGCCCTCCGCCCATGGGCCTGGCCGAGGGCAACCGGCGGGCGGCGCGGAGGAGGCGGCGGCGGCAGGTGGCGCGCAGCAGGGCCGGAGCCGGGCCGGGCCATGGCCGCCTCGGAGCGGCTGTACGAGCTGTGGCTGCTCTACTACGCTCAGGTGAGCCCGCCCCGCGCCGCTCCCGCTGTGCCCCCAGCTCCGCGCGCCCCGCGCCCGCTGCACCTGCGCCCCGCGTTCCTGGGGCCGCGTAGATGCGCGCTCGCGCGGGGCGGATTCGGGCCCCGCACACACGTGTGCACCGCCCCCGGCCCGCCGGTGCCTCTGGCGCTTCTACCTGGGGGATGATCCCGGCGGGAGTGCACCTCAGAGAGCCTCTCGGGTGGGGACCGCGCAACCTCGGTCGCGCCTGATGGGGAGAGGGGCCCGGATCGAGGCGGCCGGACACCTCCCCCTTTTCCAGGTGGAGAAACTGAGGCTCGGAAAATAAATGAGAGACCTTGTTGGGTTGGGAGGGGCAGGAAGGCTTAGTTTGCATTTGGGCTTGACTCTCCTGTGGGCGCGGCCCTATTGGGTGGTCATGGCCGAAGGGTCTGAGTGGGCTGGGGGCTGGGGGCTGTCAGCAGGCGGGGGGCGGGGAGAGGTAGGGGGCGTCCCTACTTTGGTCCAATTTGAGTCAACTCAGACTACGCCGCATCAGTGCGCTGGCAGTGATGAGCTCCTCCCTGACCCTGAGCCGAGGAGGCCCCTACCCCACCCCTGGGTAGACCTGGGGGTCCAGCCAGAAGAAAAGATTTGCCCTGGATGCAGGAGGGAGGGAATAGGGCAGGTGAGGTAGGAGGGATGTTTGAAAGGGATGGAGGGAGGCCCTTTCCTCCTGACCTCCCTGTCCTGTCTCAGAGACTACCTCCTGTGGCCTCAGACGGTGAAGGGAGTGACTCTGACCCAGGTGTCCTGTCAGAGCTGAGAACCTCGTGTGCCCCAAACTCTGTGTCTCACGCACATAGGCTCCCACTTTCCTTCTGCTTTCACAGCAGGGAGGCGTCCCAGGGTAACACCCCCCTCCTCTTCACCTAGCTTCGGCCTCCCTCCCTGCACCTGCCTGGCATCATGCTCCTGGCTCAGGTGTACCCTGGGCACAATGGACTATTGTGTGCCCCTGATCTCGTCACTTGGGGGAAGTTCATGACTAGATCAGCTGGCCCTCTGTGAAGAGGCTGGCCGGCTGTCTCCTAGGACTGCAGGCTGGGTCTGGGGCCCTAGGGACCTGGAATCCAGGCCATAAGGACTGCGGCTTCTTGAGTCCACTCCGGTGGTGAGAGATCCAGGCCCCTGGTAGGAGGCAGCGTGTGTAGAGTCCCTCTTTGGTGTGACCCAAGGCAAGCTCTTTACACCTCTGAGCCTCTACTTCTCTATCTGTAAATTCGGCACAGCCCTGACCTCAGGGTGGCCTAGACTCTGCAGAGGGGTAGCCCGTCTGGCTTGTCCGGGCCAGAGAAAACTCCTGCTTCCCTGGCCCCACTGGGTCCCCTCACCCAGGCCTCTCTGTCTACATCTCCAAGGGTTGGTCCTTGTGAAGGGAAAAGATTCAGAAGGAAACCCGTCCCTGGCCCTCATGCCTCTGATTGCCCAGATGGCTGTGGGCAGATTCTCAGTCCTCAATTTTTTCACCTGTGACCAGGTGAAGGGGGGCTCGAACCAGGTAATGAGTCCGAGGGATGTTAACGTCAGTGCTGCTGGGGGACTGCGGTCTCCCAGGACTGGACCTCCAGCAGAGCATGGTTGCCTCCTCCTGCCCTCTCCAGCTGAGCTCTGCAAGTGGCCAGCCCCCGCCCCATTCCCTCAGCAGGGGGTTAGCACTCATTTCGGCTGAGTTCCCTCTCCCCATCCAGCTCCTCACCTCACCAGGGCGGGTCTGGGGCACGGGCTGGCTGGTTGGAGCCCCAGAGGCCTGGGCAGTCAAGGGGCGGCCTAGGGCCTGGCAAACAAATCCAGGATGTGAGTATGAACCGGAAGCTCGGCCAACCTCCCAGCACTGCCTTCCTGCCCACTTGGTCCTGCTCCTGCTCCCGGAACAGGTCGCCACCCCTCCATGCTGGGCTCCCAGGGAGTGGTGGCTATGCTACTTTGAGCCCTGCTAGGGACCTATTGTGTGGGTGTGCTTGGGGGAGGGAGGAAGATAAGGGAAGAGGTTGAACTGATAGAGGGTGTCAAGAGACCCCTGAGTTGGCCAGCCACCCAGCCAGAAGTTTCTCCCAACAACCGTGCCCCTCCCCTCAGCTGAGAGAGCTGACATCAGCTGGCAAACCTGTTTTCCCAGTTGTGGGTCTAGGCCCGCCCAAGGGAGCACCCCCTTTCTGCCCTTCCTTTCTCCTCACAGACCCCAGGTTCAGACCCGCCCGCCCCCCTCCCTCTGTGGGCCCTGCTCAGCTGGGGGCCACAAGTGGGGAAGGTGGCTGCAGGTGGCCTCCGAGGGAGGAAGGAGGGCCAGACTGCCCCTGGACATCACTTAGTCTGAGCCCCTCGGGGCCCTGGTGGGGAAACCAAGGCGGGGTCATACCAAGGTCATGGGACACGTTTGGGGTAGAGTCCATCAGAGCTCCAACCCGGTCTTCCTCCTGTGTTCCATTGCCCAGGAAAGGTCTAGTCCTGTGGACAGGAGGCCTCTGGTGGGTCTGCACCCTGGGATGGCACAAGCGGTTTCCTCTAGCGTGGAGCCTTCTCTCTCCCGTTTGAGGGGTCTGTTGTCTCCTGTCCCCCTGACCAAGCTGGACCTCAGCTCAGGCAGGTCCCCATTTTCACCCTCACTGTGCTTGCTGCTTGGCAGTTTCCCCACACCCCACATTTCGAGAGGCCCCTTGGGTATCAGCTGAGTGGCTGGATGCAGGACGCAGGCCCCACAGCAGTGACCGGCCGCGCCACAGGAGGCTGCATTCGGGCCTTGTGGGCAGAGGGGATAGGAAGCCCAGGAGCAAGCACCTGGAGAGGCCAGTTGTCAGGAGGTGGGGGGGGGAGGGGGGGCTGGCCGATGGGCGGGGCTTCCCCAGGGAGGGCTAGGAGCGGGGCAAGGAGAGGAGAACTGGGAGCAGCACCCAGCAGGCTGGCCGCTGGGCAGCATGTAAAAGTTACGCACAGTAACATGCAAATGAGCAGCCCCTCTTTGGGCTGGAGCGAAATGTTGCTCAACAGCCCCCCAGTGAAAGGGAGCACTGGGGGGCCTGACGCCTGGGGCACTCAGGGCCACAAAGGTCAGGACAGGACAGACATTCAGGTTCCAGGTGGGTAGCCCAGGCTGAACTCTTCAGTTCTGCCATCGAGGACTCAGGGTTCCAGGGAGGTCAGGTCAGAGCTGGAGTTGACCTTGCTCTGCCCACCCCTCCCTGGTCCCTCACCCTGACTGATGAGCTCTGTTGCCTCATGGAAACCTGGTCAGGCCCTCTGCTCCCTCTGGGACCTTAGCTGGTCATATGCCTCCCTGTGCCTCAGTTTACCCTTTTGAAACGGGAAAAAGGGAGGTAGAATAGCCTCCTTAGTGCCTGTACCTCAGAGGAGCAACCAGGGTTTCCTCTTCCCTGCGTTTATTACCAAGGCAACTGAAGGGGGCAGGACTGAGGTGATGGGGAGACTAGCACAGAGCCCAGGCTTGGGGGGGAGGTGCTGGTAATCCCTGGAGTTGTTATGGCAACTGGGGAGCTGATGTGGAAGTGTGGGGTCCCCATGGAAACAGGGTCGGTTACTATGGGGACCCTGGAAGGGAATTCTTGGTTTCCATAGTGCTAGGACAAGGGGAAGGTTAAGCCCTGGGGGGCATTATGGAGACCAGAAGGTCCACCCCTTGCAAGACCCCGTCCCCAGGTAAGGGGGAGAGACTGGCCCAGCCACCTGGGCACTTGCACCACTGTGACTCAGTTGCCCCTGCCTCTGGCAAAGTCCCCATCTTCCTGCTTCCTTCTTTGACCTGAGGTCCTCCCAAGTCTGACCTCCAGGCACCCTGGTATAGCCAGAAGCCACCTTTGGCTTGACATTGCCATCCCCCTCCTGACGCTGAGTGGGGAGACCCCCAGGCCTGAAAGAAGTTATCCTGATCAGACCCCACTCCACCCTGTCCCATTTCTGCTTGCCTGTCCCTGGAAATGGGGTGCTCACTACGACCCAGGCAATTCTGACTAGGTGGGGTCACCCACTTTGGAGCCACAATCTTCTCTCCTTACCCTGCTCCTAGCTCTAACCTGGGGACCACCCACACCTTTCCACCTGCCTGGGACAGCCACCCCTGAGACCTTAGCTCTGCCAGTGAACCAAGGTCTGCTACTCATTGGTCACTCATGGAAGTGGGTGCAGAGAACATTAGTGTCGCCCTAGGATGCCAGGGGCTTGGGAAAGCAGAGCCCTTGGATTTGGGGAGGGAGCTCCCACTCACCTTCTCTCATGCTGGGGGGCGGGGTGTGGTTTGGAGGAGCTTTACCTGTGAAGCAGGTGTGGAGGGATGGATTTCAAGGGGCAGCTGAAGCACAAAGAGATTAATGGTAAGTAACAAGCTACTGAGTCTGAGAACCAGGGCTGGACTCCGGAACCCGTGCCCTCAACCACTGATTGGACTTGGCAGCCCTTTCCTCTGAAGTACCAGACAGGGCTGGGTCTCCAAAAGGTGCCGGCTCTGGGGAGCATTCAGGCAGAGGAAGCATGGAGGGCAAAGCGTTTGCAGACCTGTGGGTGTGGGGACAGCGAGGAGTGCCCTTTGGCTGGGCCATCCGGAGGGGAAGGAGGGCTGAGACATGAGGGGAGGCTGGAGACCTGACCTAGAGCTTGTGCTGGGGTGGGTGACTGGAGGCGCACGGGATGCCAGGTGGTGGTTGAGGAATTTCTGTGTATTGCACCATTATGAACTGGCGAGAGGAGGTGACGGGGTGGGGTCGGGGTTTGAAGCAAGGTCTGGGTGTCCCCTCGGGGCAAGCCAGGGCTGGTGTCAGGCCTGGGGCAGGGCAAGCAGGTAGAGGGGCAGCACGATGTCCAGCAGCTCAGTCGTCCCTGTCCCCCGACAGACAGCACCCCCACCCACCCATCCATGCCACAGCCGCCTGCCCTCAGCCCCCCTGGGGTACCTCCTGCCGAAGTGGCAGTTCCATGCCCATCCAGGGACTGTTTGGGCCTAAGTAGCCCTTGGGAGCTCCCCACCCCCAGTACTGAGTGCCCTCAAGGCTGGTCGGGCATAAACTGGGGGCCCCTGCAGACGTGATTATGAGTGTTCCCTCCTCCTGGGGTCACTGACCTCCCCCTCCCCACAGCTTGCTCCCTGGCCCACATGGCCTTGGTACCACTTACACCTGAGCCCCAGGGCCTGGGGAGGAGCGCGGCTGCTCCTGACCTGCCGTCATGGGGCCCTGGCCCCTTCAAGTTAGGGACTGGGCTGGCCCTGCCCAACATTCCTGCTTGGAGCTGGGAAAGGGGGGAGGAGCTAGGCGAGGAGTGTGGGAAGCCCAGGCACAACAGCCGCCTCTCCCAGCTCTAGACCCCTCGGCATTCAGCACTGCCCCCACTGTCCCGACCCCTGCAGGGACTCCCATACCCCCCAGCACTGCAGCCGGAAGCCGTGGGGCCCAGGTCAGAGGCGGGACAGGCAGATACCCCTGTCCCTCCCTAGTACTATGCTTTAGAGACCCCTCATGCTCTCCCAGAGCCGGGAAGTCTACCTTGACTGCCACAGCCCTGAACCCAGCCCAGCCTGGACCTGCTGGACAGGCCGTGGGTGTGGTTCTAGGGACAGAAAGCCAGGGTGTGCAGAGTGTGAGGGGCCCACCCAGGTTCTGGGAGGGTCAATCCAGGTGATGGCCATGAAGAGGCCGGCAGGCTCCTGCTTAGGTACTAAAAGCCCAAGTCACAGACGGCAGTGGGGCATAGGGTGGACAGAGGCCGGGACCGGAGGATGTGACTCAGATGGAGAGGGGTGGAGACGCTGGAGAAGCAGCTGTGATTGGACTGGGGGCCTGGAATGCCAGGCTCAGTTGAGCCCTTATCCTCAGGCCAGGGTGGGGGGACGTGGTCAAATTTGGGCTTTCAGGTGCTCAGCAGAACGGCAGTGGGCAAAAGGGACCCACATTTTAGGTGAGAGATGTCTGTGGCTTGACTGGGGGTGGTTTGGGGGTAGAAGAGCGGGGGGATGGTATGGGCCAGTTTTGAAGGTAGACCAGGATCTGTGGGGTCACCGAGGCAGGGGCTACATGGTCAGCTCGGACTGGCTGGCCAGCAACCATGAGTGGCCCAGGCCTAAAACAAAGGTCTGGCCTTCAGCGTCCTCAGAGGAGTAGCTGAAGGGGTTGTAGTGGATGAGGCATCCTCTCTGGAGCCCCCCTTTTCCCCATATGCAATGGGAAATGTTCCCAAGAAATGGTCTAGGAGCCCTGGCCTGCTCTGGTGTTTCAGGGTGGGGCACTTTGGGGTCCTTGAGGAGGGCCGTGGACAGAGAGGTAGGTGAGCAGGGAAGCGGCCAGGGCGAGAGGGCGGAGAGAGCACCAGAGGTAACTAACTGAGGACAGAAAGTCCCGGCGGCAGCGTGGGCCTGCACCTCGGTGGCCCCAGCCCCTCCCTCAGTTGCCTAGGCCTCAGATCTGTGACAAACGCACAAGGAAGGTGCCCAACCACAGGGTGAGGGCTGCTCTGCCTCGGTTTCTTGTGGACCTGGCCCGGTCTGCTGGGGTCTGACCCCTTCCTTCCCTGGGGCCCATTCAGTCCCTACCCTGTGGTCAGGAGCCTACAGGGAGCAGAAATGAGCCATCCACTCAAGGTAGTTCTGGAAGTCCTTGAGTTGAGGTCGGTGGCTGCAGGGACGCAGCACCTATGATGTGTCCCTTGCCCCTTCAGCCTTCTCCAGTCTGGGCCCTGTCCTACCCCCTGCCCCTGGGAAAGAAATGTGCCTTCTGGCCTCAACTGGTTCATGGGGAGCAGCAGATGAGGCCAGCACCTAGGAAAGGAGGGCGGGGTGGGAGGAGGAGCTCCAGGCCACCACCCACTCTGTGTCTGGGAGGGGCTTAGAGGCGAGAGGAGACTGGGGCTAGGCTAGGACCTACTCAGCTGTGTCCCTGGAGTAGAGACCAGTAGGGCCCGGCAGGGAGGCCAGGACACAGGGGAGTGGGGGCAGGGCAAAGGTATGACTGAGTCCTCCATATCCACTTCATTCCCTAGGCCTGAGGTGTTGGACCCAGGTCAGGTAGCTGTGGGTGCCTTGAATGAAGGTCCCTATAGCAGCAGGGATCGGAACCTGTCTCTAGACTCCCAAGTCCAGACCTCATGCCAGGAAAGGGGCAGGCCACACCCAGGGCAGTGTGACCCCGCCCCTCTGCACTCCAGGCCCCGCCCCCGGTGCTGGGCCCGGTCCCTCACAGCTTCTTCTGCAGGGCCCTGGGTGCCCCGGCGGGGCCCCCGCACATCCCTGCGGTCTGCCGGGAGGAAGCGGCCCCCCTCCCCCACCGTGACTCTGCGCTTCCTGCCCCCGGCGGGGCGGGAGGGGACGTTTCCCGTTCACACCAAAGTTTCCCTGGCGGCGGACGCCCAGACTCGGGCTCAGCCGCTGCCCCTCTTGCCCATGGAACCAGCTTTGGGGCCTGGGGTCCAGGTAACCAGCCAGGGTGGGCATTAGGTTCCCAGGGTGAAGTAGCGCATTCTGCCTGTGCGTGTGCATGGGTCCGCCTGGTCCATGGTGCGCATGCAGCATGGGATCCACAGTCAGGGAAGGTCTCCTGGAGGTGGTGGCTGCTGAGCTGGGAGAAGGTGCAAGGCCGAGGCCAGCCCAAGGCTTTGGATCAGGGGTGGCTGGTGGGTGGAAGACCTTCAGCCCCAGCGCCAGTGGGGCCCATAGTCACATCCCGGAGTGTGCGCACTTAAGCCCCTCCCCTGGCCGTGTCAGGCTTGCCCGAGTCCCCAAGGATTAGGGAGGTGGGAGCTGGGAGAAGCAAACAGGGGGCCTTGGGAGAGTGGTCAATATGCAGGGCAGCCCTCTGACGCTGACCTTCAAACTTCCTGTCCTCCCGCCTGCCCTACGCATCCTCCCTCTGTCCACCCGCACTGCCCTGCCTCCGATCCCTGTCCACGGCACCGGGTCTGCCCCCCACTTCCTCCCCCTGCAGAAGGACCTGGGCTACCTGCAGCAGTGGCTGAAGGCCTTTGTGGGTGCCTTCGAGAAAAGCATCTCACTGTCATTTCTGGAGCCACGCAGGTGAGGCTGGATGTACCTGGAGGGCGGGGACAGGGCAGGGAGACTGAGGGTCCTCAGTGCCCTAGCGATCCCCCTCCCTGCAGGCCGGAGGAGGCAGGCGCGGAGGTACCGCTGCTGCCGCTGGACGCGCTGCATGTCCTGGCCGAGCAGCTGGACGAGGGGGACCTGGAGCAAGCCTTGCTGCTGCTCAAGCTCTTCATCGTTCTCTGCAGGTGGGTCCCCGTCGCCCTCTCCAAGGCGGGTGGGCAGCTCCGGACTGCGGGCTGGAGGCGGGGCGGGTGTATTCCTGGGACCTCTCTCCCCATCCCCTCCCAGGAACCTGGAGAACATAGAGGCGGGCTGGGGCCCGGTGTTGGCGCCCCGGGTGCTGGCCTTGCTGACCCGGTTGACGGCAGAGGTGAGGTGGGCTCTAGCCTGGGGGGGGCGGTGGTAGGAGGTAGCCGGGGCCCAGCTGACCGTCCGCCCTCTCCCCATGCCTGCAGCTGAAAGGAGCCCCAGCATCGCAGGAGGGCCGTGGGCTGCTGCTGGAAAACGTGGCCCTGCACGCCCTGCTCCTCTGCGAGGGCCTCTTTGACCCCTACCAGACCTGGAGGCGCCAGCACAGTGGGTGAGAGCCGGCCCACCACGGAGGGCCCGGAGGAGGCTGGGGAGAGGATGGGAGGGGGGGGAGGGGGGAGGGGGCCCAGGGGTAGGTGGGAGGGGTGGAGCGCCTGGCCTCACCCGGGGCCCCTGCCCATTCCCTACCCATTCCCTACCCCCACCCCCAGGGAAATCATCAGTTCCAAGGAGAAAAGCAAATACAAGTTCCCGCCAGCTGCTTTGCCCTGTGAATTCAGCGCCTTCTTCCGAGGTCAGGCCCCGCCCCTGCCCCTTAGGCCCCACCTGGCCCCACCCCCAAAACTGAACCCCTTCCTGCAGTTCCCCATCCTGGAGGCCGGAGGGATGGGACACCCTTTGTGGTGTCTGCCAGCAGGGCTGGGAGCACCACGGGAAGCCAAGGGGGCTTCCAGAGGCGAGGGAGTTTAGGGGCAGAGGGGAGAGAAAGGGCAGGTCTGGGCGAAATGAGTAATTTCTTTTCGGGGCTGGAGTGAAGGCCTCCCATATGGTGGGGGAGAGCAATTTCTTTCCCTCTTCCCTCCCACCTCCTGGGTCCGAAAAGCCACTTGGATCTCACTCTGATCTGGACCATCTTCAAGCTCCCTGGTCCAATCCCTTTACGCCTGTAGGCGCCACCCTTCCTTTAGACAACGTCTACACCATCTCCGCTTCTTGCTCCCACGGTCCTGGAGGAGCTGAGCCCCAGGACATCTCTGGCCCCTGGGGGCCCTCTTCTCTCGGGTACCCCCTTTTCCTCTCCTCAGAGGGAAGCCGGCCAGGACATTAGATGGGACGGGGCAAGGTGGCCCTGGACTGGGGGGCAGGCCAGGCTTGGTGAGGTAGTGGCCTGTCAGCACAGAAGGTGTCTGAGTGTCTCTGGGGTGCCCTGTGTTGCTGCAGGCCTGGGGTGTGGAGCAGAGGCAACAGCTCCGAGAGGGGAGACACCCCCTCCCCCCTCCCCCCAGGGAGCTCCTGCCTCCATTCTCCCACAACCTGAGCGCTCTTCTCAGAACAGACTGGATTTTGTTCCTGTTGCCCTCAGTCCCTCGCTGGTGGCCTGGCATCTCAGGAGCAGATCCTGCTCCTTCCACAGCCTCCCTCTCCAGCCCCACTTGTCCTCTGCACCCTGTCCTTTCCGTCCCGAAATGCAAGTAGCTATTCCATGTCTTTCCCTACTGTTTCCTCTCTCTTCCCAGGCCACCTGCACTCTCAGGCTTTAGCTCAAATGCCCTGTTCCCAAGGAGCTGGCCCACCCCATCCCACCTGAATCTAGTGAGCCCTGCTCTTGCCCCCCATCCCCCACCATACACACCACTCATGTGACCCAGGGCTGGTCCCTTCTGCTCTCTGAGTTTCACTCTGTGGCCTGGCATCCTGTCCAGCTTTGCTGGAGCGGGGCCAGGTGGGCCTCCCACATAGGAGACCGTGAAAGCCCCTAGAAGTCCCCAGCGGGGGCATGGGTGGGGGTGAGGGGCATCTGTATGGAAGATACAGCAAGGTCCCCAGAGCAAGTCACAGGAAGCTCCAACCGTCACAGGGTAGCGGGACCAGATTTGTATCTGAGAAGCTAAACCCTGGGTTGCCATGGGGAAGTGGGGTGGGGTGTGTGTGTGCTTACCCTGGGGTCCCCACTTTGGAAATTAAGGATCTGGGGGACTGGCTAGGCTCTCAGGGCAGGACCACATCCCCTTCAAGCTCCCCAGAGAAGGGCCGTGTCTTCCCTAGACCCCCCTAGCAGAGAGCCGTGACATTTTAGAACCCCAAGGACAGAACTGGGTCTTTTCCCTCACATGGGACATCCCAGCCCTCTCCTGCCCACCCCAGGGCTCCTCCCTCTTGGGTAGTTCTTTGCAAGCTTGGTGACGTCCTCCTGTCCTGCCCACCCACCCTGTCCAGAGAGCCTGCAGGAAGCTGATGGCCTACCTCCCATGCTGTTGCTGTGTCTCGTCCACCTCTTTGGTGCTGTGCTTGCAGGAGGGAAGGTAAGCCAGGAGGAGCCTGTGGACCAGAGGGTGGCCGCCTTGGGGTCTCTGCTGGTCGAGCCCCTTGACCACTGCCATCTCTGCCCACACCTGCAGGAGAACGGGCAGATGGCCGTGAGCGCTGGCTCTGTGCAGGGCCTGTTGGGTGTGGTACGGGGCTGGGACCACGGGCCGGCCCAGGACCCCCGCCTAGTGCCGCTGACGCTGGAGGCGCTCGTGGGGGCCGTACATGTCCTGCATGCCAGCCGCGCGCCCCCTCGTGGGCCAGAGCTCCGCACCCTGCTTGAGGGCTACTTCCACATCCTTAATGCCGACTGGCCGGCGGGCCCAAGCCCAGGCCCCGAAGAGGCCCTTGTCACCCTACGGGTCAGCATGCTCGGTGGGTATGGGCTCCCAGGCTCTTGGGGAGGTGGCTCCAGCAGGGGAAGGTCTGAGCGATGATGGAAGGCAGGACTGGGCAGCATAGGAAGAAGGTGTGAGGCTGAGTGGCAAGGTCGCTGATGGGGTGGAGCGGGGCTGACCCGAGACCCCTCCACAGACGCCATCCCCAGGATGCTGGCGTGTGAGGACCGGCCGGTGCTGCAGGCCACCTTCCTCAGCAACAATTGCTTTGAACACCTTACTCGCCTCATCCAGAACAGCAAGGTGGGCAGGGCCCGGCTGTGGGTGGACGGCCTGAGACCCCGAGGCTGGGGAACCACTTGTGGGGGCTACACTGCTGCTGAGCAAGCCTGGGCTGGACCGGGCTGGGGGTTTGTGGCGAGCGGGGCGGCCTAAGGCTCGGGATGGCTCCGCACCCCATAGGAGGAAAGACCTACGCACCCCACGCAGAAAGACAGGAGCTGCCCTGGCCCCTCGTCCCTCTTTCCCCAGCCCCAAGTCCAGGGGCAGGAGGAGGGCCCCGCTGTTTTAGATACAGTACCTACTCCTGCCCACTTACCTGCCCCCTGCCCCCCACCCCCTGGCTCTGTTCTGAGCAGGGCATGGGCAGCTCTTGGATCCCTGCCTTCCTTAGTGCCTAGTGGGGCTCTCTGCCTGGGTCTCAGGGCACACATAGCCTTCCCTTGGGGGCAGAGTCCTGGACGCTGCCCCGGTCCTGCTCTAACCGCCCTCCCATCTTCCTCCTCTTCTCTATCCTCTGCCTCCTCCACCTTGTGCCCTCCCCCTTCCCCACAGCTGTACCTGCAGGCCCGGGCGCCCCCTGAGGGGGACAGTGACCTGGCTACCCGGTTACTGACCGAGCCCGATGTCCAGAAGGTACCACCTTGGGGCCAACCTGCTCAGGCACTCACCTCCTTGGGCACCCACCCCCTGCGGCTCCCTCTTTGAGCCCTTCCTGCCTATGCAGGGAGAACGAGCAGATAATGTGTAAGGCCTGCTGTGGCCTAGTGATGGGGCTGGGTCCCCCAGGCTGTTTCACCCACCTTCCAGACGCTTATCCTAGGGAATGGGTGGGAGTGATCCGTACCCTACCTAGTAATAGTACTGGGAGCTAGGGTTTGGCTTTGCCAAGCTGGAAGGAACCTTCGAAACTCAACCACCTACCCCCCATTCCCAGAAGGGGAAACTGAAGCCCAGATACTAAGGGACATGGCTGTCGTCACTCACAGAAAAGGAGGTTCCCCCACATGGGCCCGCTTCTTCCCATGGATCCTTGTAGCGGCCTTAAGCAGGTCACGGGGAATCCGTCATCCCCTTGGGATGGGCTCTCTGCCTCACCCTGCATGGGAGCTGAAGAGGCAGTAAGCTGTCAGGGGCTCTGCATGGAGAACCCTCTCTCTGGGGGCTTAACACCTGGGCCCCAACCCCTAGATGCCCCCCGGCTTTGTCTTCGTGAGGCAGCCCCCTGTGGCTATTACTCTTGCCTGTTTTCTGGGAGCCTGCATATCTGTTATTCTACAAAGCAGTCAAGGCAGCTGAGACCCCTGGTTTTTACAAGTAGGAAACTGAGGCCTGGGGAGGGGAAGCAGGTTGTGCGAGGTCATTTGGGGAGTCAGGCCCCATGGAGCCAAAATACAGCCTAGCAGTCTGGCACCTGTGGACAAATTCTCTAAGCCCTCCTGACCCCTCCTCAAACCTCTGGAGTTGAGGCCAACCCAGACCCAAAGCCAAGTGAGCAACATGCTAATGAGCAGCATGTTTCCAGCTGTCAGGTTCAGCCAGGGTGAGCCTCAGTGTCCCCGCCTGGATCTAGGGGTTCGGGGGAGGGTAGGACTCAAAGGTCTCGAAGGTTCTTCCAGTTCTAACCTCCTGTGATTGTCCCTAAATTTCCCGACCCCCTGTCAATCATCATGGGTGATGGAGCACTTGCCTGCACATGTGTGTCTCGCTTGGGTGGGGATGGGTGGGGACTGAGGCCTGTAGGCCTACCAGGCAGTGGGGGACAAAGGGGATACGGCGAGAGGGTACCCTGTTGATCCGTCCCAGGGAGGCCCTTCCCGGTCTTGGTTTCTTCCCTGGCCTCTTTGTCACAGTGGGTCTGGCCAAGCTACCCCAAGAAGGCCCTAGGGTCAGGGTGAGGGTCACAGTAGTTCGGGCAAGGAGTAGAAGGCCTAGCACCCCACCCCCAAGGCTTCCAGCCAGCTCGGCTACGCGCCTCGGGACACCTGCTCCTGGCCCTATGGCCGGAGCAGGGGCTGCGGGCTGTAACGTGCTGGCACCTACTGCTTCTGACTGCCCCTCCCCACCCCAAGGTACTGGACCAGGACACAGATGCCATTGCAGTGCATGTGGTCCGAGTGCTGACCTGCATCATGAGTGGCTCCCCCTCGGCCAAGGTGAGGACACTGCAGTCTGGCTACCGTAGGGGTGTGGGGTAGGGGTCAAACTGCCCGCGTGTCCCCAGAACTGGTCTGGTTGGTGGCTGTTAGAGCGAGGGAGCTGAGGAGGCGGGCATCTTGCCCTGTGGGGCGCAGCTCAGTGCTGGCAGCTGGATCTCCTGGGTCGGGGCTGGACTGGGGAGGATACTACTTGTGGGCCAACTGCCATCTATAGCCTTCCGAGGGGGGACCCTTAGCCCTGCTTCCATCCGCGGCCCCTTGCCCTCGCTAGCACTGCGACCCATGGGCAGAGCCAGGTGGGGGAACCTGGAAAGATGCTCCTTCCTCCGGAGTTTCCATGGGGTGTGGGTTTGCCCCGGGGCCCACGTACGTGCTCCCTTCTTCCCCACGCAACCCTGCACAGGAGGTGTTTAAGGAGCGCATCGGCTACCCTCACCTGCACGAGGTTCTGCAGAGCCACGGCCCCCCCACCCACCGGCTGCTGCAGGAGCTGCTCAACATGGTGAGGGCCGGGGCGTAGGCTCAGGGTCCCAGGGGTGGTCAGGACTGACTCAGGGTTACCACGGAGGGTGAGCTCCCCACCTTGGGGGCTCTGTTGGCTGTGGGCAGTACGTACTGTGACCTGTGGCCCCAGGATGTCCGACCACAGATGTCCCTGGGCTGAAGATCCAGGGCATGGGAACCAGACCCCCAGATCATCCTGGGAACATGCAGTCGGGGTTGAGGCCAACCCGGACCCAAAGCCAAGGCTCAGGGCGTTAACGGCGCCGGAGGCCCGTCGTAAATGGTGGCGCGTGTGCTCGCGCCTCCGACTTTCCTGCACCCGAGCCGCGACCTGCGCGAGCGGGATGGGATAGCTCGCGTTGCTGTTCCACCGAGACGCGGCGGTCCCGCGGTCGGCGGCGCGGCCCGTCCCCTGCTAGCTGCCCGGGAGCCGCCACGTTCTCTCCACCCACAGGCTGTGGAGGACGACCACGGCAGATGTCCGCCGCCACCGGTCGTCAACGAGCAGCCCGTGCTGCTGCTGGCGCAGTGGCTCCCGGCGCTGCCCACGGCGGAGCTGCGCCTCTTCCTCGCCCAGCGCCTCCGGCGGCTGTGTGACAGCTGCCCGGCCAGCCGGCGCACGTGCGTGCAGGCCGGGCTGGTGGGCCACCTGCTGCGCACGCTCAGCGCGGGGGGCGCCTTGGGGACCCACTGCCAGGAGCAGCTGTTGGCGCTGCTGCAAGCCTTGGGCCGAGTGTCCCTGAGGCCCTCGGAGCTGCGCTGCCTGCTGCGCCCCCCACCGGCACTGGAGTCGGGGTGCGCCGGGACCGAGGCCCAGAAGGCCAGACACGCTGGGGCCGTCCTCCGTGCGTTGTCGGGCATGGCCCGGCGCCAGGGCCCCACGCGAGCCCTACACTACTTTGACCTCACGCCCAGCATGGCGGGGATCATGGTACCCCCCGTGCAGCGCTGGCCGGGACCCGGCTTCACCTTCCACGCCTGGCTCTGTCTGCACCCCGCGGCCGCGGCCCCCGGCCCGGCCCCCTCCCGGCCCCTCCAGCGGAAGCAGCTGTACAGGTGGGTGACTGCCAGGGAGCAGGGCCCAGTGCTAGGGCTGAGCGGGGAAAGCAGCCGACGTAACTGGCTTGGCCTGCCCCCAGCTTCTTCGCCAGCAGCGGCTCGGGGTTCGAGGCCTTCTTCACGGCAGCTGGGACGCTGGTGGTGGCCGTGTGCACCCGGAAGGAGTACTTGACCATGAGCTTGCCGGAAGTGTCCTTTGCCGACTCCGCCTGGGTGAGCCTCTCTCCTCATGTGGCCCAGGGGGCTGGAGGAGGCACCAAGTGCCAGCCCCCAGCCTGATGTCGTGGCTTCCTATTCTAGCACTGCGTGGCCATTGTCCATGCGCCTGGGCGCCGGCCCTTCAGCCAAAACCTGGTCCATGTCTACAAAGACGGCCAGCTGGTCAAGACGGCACCCCTTCGCTGCCCCTCCCTCAGTGAGGTGTGCCAGGCAGGGTTTGGGGAGGCCTGGGGTAGCTGGGGCATCTTGGACAGGGTGAGGCCTGGAGTGTCCCCTCCCCCAACGTAGGCCTCAGACTTTAGCCTCTGGGGTCTGTGCGGCCGTGGGGGTCCCTGTGAGGAACTGGCTGCAGGTGGAGCCCCAGACTTTGTTGTGATCTGACCACTTCCCCAACCCTGGCCCCGCAGCCTTTCTCCTCCTGCTGCATCGGCTCTGCTGGGCACCGCACAACGACCACCACCACGGGGCTGCCTACGCCACCAGTCCCCGCTGCCCTGGCTCCCACTCACCCCTCCCTTTCCCGCTCGCAGTCGGTCCCGGCCACCGCAGGGCTTGGCTGGGGGTCCGGGCTGGTGGCCCCCCTGCAGGAGGGCAGCATCAGCTCCACCCTTGCAGGCACACAGGACACCCGGTGGGGCAGCCCCACGTCCCTGGAGGGTGAGCTGGGGGCCGTGGCCATCTTCCACGAAGCGCTGCCCGCGGCGGCCCTGCGAGCCTTGTTCACCTTGGGTATGCAGCAACACCCACTGGGCCCTGCCCCGGCCCCAGCCCAGACCTGGGGGGTGGGGGCTCCTAAAGGGCCCGGGGCTAGAAACTAGGGGTCCAAGAGGGAGAAGGCGTCCCTGCGGGTGTATGTCCTCTGATCAGGCAGAGAAGAGGCAGGCTCTGGGTGGGGTTTGGCCAGAGGCCCAGCCAGGTCTGAAGCCCCCTGCCCACCCCACAGGGCCCAAGGAGATGGCACCCTTCAAGCCCGAGGGTGAGCTGCACGAGCTTAGCACCAAGCTGCTCCTCCATTACTCACCTCAGGTATTGGGTGTGGGGCAGTGGGCTCGGTGGTGCTACCTTCCCCTGCCCCCCACACTCCGTGTGCCACCTCCTCTTCTAACTGACCCTGGCTGCCTGCGCACCCCCTGCCCCCAGGCTTGCAGGAACAACATCTGCCTGGACCTGTCCCCCGGCCACGGGCTGGATGGCCGCCTGACGGGCCACAGGGTGGAGACCTGGGATGTGAAGGTGCATGTGCGATCGGGAGCGCGGGCACACGCGTGTGCGGGGCAGCCTGGGGAGCCGCCCCGGGCCCTGCGAGGTCACTGGGGAGGCCCGCTCAAGAGATCCAGACTCCCCTGGACCCAGCTTCCCAGACTGGACGGTCAACCGGGGCGGAGTGGGGCAGGAATGGCCGGGAGCTGCCCTCCCACAGCCAGCCCTTCCCCTAGGATGTGCTGACTTGTGTGGGAGGCATGGCTGCCCTGCTGCCCCTGCTGGAGCGAGTGGCCTCACAGCCCCAAGAGGCCGAGGCAGGTCCAGCTGAGACACATGACCTCGTGGGGCCCGAGCTGACCTCTGGCCACAATACCCAGGGCCTGCTTCTCCCACTGGGCAAGTCCTCAGGTAAAGTGGCCCCGGCACCTGGCTTCGGGCAGCAAGGGAATCTTGGCACGATAAGGAGGCTGGAGGGCCTGGGCCTGTGACACTGGCAGGCCCTTGACGCACATCTGTCCCCTTCGTGGTGGCCAGTAGAGGTGCGCATGGAGAGGAACGCCGTGGCTGCCTTCCTGCTGATGCTGCGGAACTTCCTGCAGGGCCATGCGGGGAACCAGGAGAGCCTGGTGCAGTGCCAGGGGCCGGCCATCATCGGAGCCCTCCTGCGCAAGGTGGGGCAGGCGGCGGGGGCCTTGCCCTGTCTGGCCGAGGGGACTGCGTCAGGGGGCTAAGGAGGGGAACCTGATGTTGTTGGGGAGAGCCTCCTGGGAGAGGGGGTGGCATCTGAGCGGGGCCTTGCCAGGCTTGGCAGGGTTTGGCTGACGTCCCAGCCCCCACTGGGGCAGGGGACCCGCCCGGCAGGCTGGGAGCTTGCACCTCAGAGGCAGTGGGGGGCCGCAAGAGGGCTTTGAGCCGGCAGGATGCTCGTGTCCGTCCGCCTGTGCAGGGCAGGGTGGGTGCTGGGAGGCTCGGTGGCACCCAGCCAGGGCCTGCCCCCTCACCCTGGCTCCTTCCACTCCAGGTCCCCAGCTGGGCCATGGACATGAACGTGCTCATGTCTGCCCAGCTGTTGATGGAGCAGGTAGCAGCCGAGGGCAGCGGGCCCCTCCTGTACCTGCTGTACCAGCATGTGCTCTTCAGCTTCCACCTCTGGAGCCCCAGTGACTTCGCCGTGCGCCTTGGTAGGTGTGGGGACTTGGATGGGGGGACGCCACCGGGCGGGGAGGGGGTAGAGGTTCTGAGAAGTTAGAACCCCTCTCTGGGCCATCTGAGGGGCCATATCTGCCCTCGGGGGATCTGGCAGGGACCTGGCCCTGAGTCCTCTTATGATGCCCATTCAGGCCACATCCAGTACATGTCTAGCATAGTCCGGGAGCACAGACAGAAGCTGCGGAAGAAGTACGGGGTTCAGTTCATCCTGGATGCGCTGCGCACCCATTACAGGTGAGGCCGGTGGGGGCAGACGGGCCGTGGGGCTGACACAGCTGCCTCTGGCCTTGGGGATGGGGTTCGGTCCCCCGGCTCACCTGCCCGCTCTCCCTGCTCTCTCCCCTCCATTCCCCTGCGTACTCCTGGCCCTGCGCGGCTGCGCCTGTGGGGACCGGCCCAGCCCTCCGCGGGAGCAACCCCTAGCGGCTGACGACGTGCGCACAGTGCAGACTTCACTGCTCGGCCTGGTGCGGGAGTTCCTGGCTCGGAGCTCGGCCACCGAGGACATGCAGGTGGTGCTTAGCTTTCTGGCAGCGGCAGCTGATGATGGCCAGGTAGGCTGGAGGCTGGTGAGGGTGGGGCCTGGGTGAGGGGTGGGATGTGGACCGTGTCGAGGGGAGCAGCCGGCCCAGAGGAGCCTTTGGATCCCCCAGGTGGCGGGTGTGCTGGACCTGCTGCTGGCGCTGCTGCAGGGCTCACCGGCACAGGAGTCTCTGGCCATCTTCCTGGCGGAGCAGGGGAGCCTTGAGGTGCTGCTGGCTCTGCTGGTGCGGCCCAGGGCACTGCCCCAGGTGCCCGACCGAGTCTGCAAGGTACACCCAGCCTGCCCCGGCATCCCATTTGCCGTGGCCCCTGCCCAAGGGCCAGGGAGGTGGAGCGGGCCCCTCTTGGAGCTACAGTCCTGCGTGGTGCCTTCCCCCCTCCAGTCACTCCTTCCCCACGATGACAAACCCCCTATGACCTCCCCCCCCCCGACCCCCCAGATCCTGCGCAAACTGCAGCAGAACGAGCGCTTACCTGAGCGGAGCCGTCAGCACCTCCGGCTGCGAGAGTATAGTCTGCAGGGGCTCATCGCCTGCCTGCCGGAGGGGGCTGCTTCCCCCCAGCTCTGCCAGGGCCTCTACAGGCTATTCCTGGGGGCAGGTACCACCCTTCCACCCGGGTGAGACGGGGCCAGGAAACGGGGCAGGTGGATAGAGGGAGGGCGTTGGCACAGGGGCCCAGGTTGGGCCAGCGGGGAAGCGAGGTCCCCCTCCTGCGGTCAGTCCCTCAGGGCCTCTCTGCCCATCCTCCCAGATTGCCTGAATCTCTCAGATCTGTTGGCCGTGGTGCAGCTGTCCCTCCAGGCTGACCTCAGCGTCCGCCTGGACATTTGTCGCCAGGTGAGTAGGGGGGGGGGTGACAGCTTGCGGAGGTGGGGGCTTCTACCGTGGGGGCTTCGCTCTACCTGCCCGTGAGGAGGCCTCCCCCGCAGAGGCCCTAGGGTGGGAGTCCGGGGGCAGACCGCCGGACACGTCCCTCACCTGCTGTGCCCTGGCCCGGCAGCTCTTTCACCTCATCTACGGACAGCCAGACATAGTGCGGCTGCTGGCCCGACAGGCTGGCTGGCAGGACGTGCTGACCCGGCTGTACGTCCTGGAGGCGGCGGCCCCAGCCGGCAGTCCCCTGCCCTTCTCCCCAGAGCCACCCACTTCCCCAGAGCCAGCCTTAGGCCAGCCACCCACCGAGTCGCCTGAGACTTCGGACGTCTTCCTGCCCTCGGAGACCCCCAGCCCCGACCCTGATGCCTTTTACCACGCTCTCTCCCCGTTTTGTACACCCTTTGACCTGGGCCTGGAACGGGCCAGCGTGGGTTCGTGTAACATGGCCGGCGGCGGCAGCAGCAGTGGGACTCTTACTCCGGCCAGCCAGCCCAGCACCCCTTCCCCGCTGGATGGGCCCCGGCCCTTCCCTGTGGCCCACGGCCGCCACAGCTCCAGTCTCTCCAACGTGCTGGAGGACGGCAGCCTCCCAGAGCCTGCCATCAGTGGGGACGATACCTCAAATACCAGCAACCCTCAGGTGAGGCGGGCCCGCTCTGGGACACCGGGCGGGCGGTATAAGCTTTCCAAAGGTGGGGTCCTCCCTGACGTCGGGGCTGTAGCCGCCGGTCGGCCCTGGTGCCGCCCCCTTGGAGCTCTCATCTGCAGTTGTGCTCCCGGTGGGGTCCCGGAACAGGACAAATGATGCCAAGCCAGAGTGGGGGCGCCAGCCAGGCTTTGGGGAGTCCTCAAGAGAGCCTGTGGGGCAGAGACTTTACAGGGCCCATGGGCAGCGTCGCTCTAAGGGCTCTGCCTTGTGTTTCCGGGTTTGAGGATGGGTTTTTGCTTATACTGTGGCATTCTTCCAGAGAATTCCAGGACAGTTTTTTGGGGCCTGTGAGAACTGTGGGGTAATTTTGTGAACCCCTGAGGAACCCCAGGATCCTCCCTGGAATTCAGGCGGTGGCTAAGGCCCCTACACCATTCTTCCAGGCCCCAGGCTGTCTGTTGGCTGAATGCTGTCCCTCCTGGTAGGGACACCCGGTAGCGGTCGGCAAGGGGTGCTCAGCGGGGATAGCGGGAGAGTCTGTAATTCCCTCTCTCCCTCCCCCGCCCCCACCCCCCACCTGTGCCCACAGCAAACCTCTGAGGAGGAACTGTGCAACCTGCTCACCAACGTGCTGTTCTCGGTAACGTGGCGCGGTGTGGAAGGCAGCGATGAGGCCGCCTGGCGGGAGCGCGGCCAGGTCTTCTCGGTGCTCACCCAGCTGGGGGCCTCAGCCACACTTGTGCGCCCACCGGACTGCATCAAGCGCAGGTGAGGAGGCCACTTGGGAGGGCGAGGGGCCTCCGGGAAGCCTAAGGGTGAAGAAGGCAGTTGGACAGACCCCCGAGTCCCTCATCCATCCCCAGCCTCCTGGAGATGATGCTGGAGTCAGCCCTGACCGACATCAAAGAGGCCCCCGTCGGGGTCCTGGCCAGCCTCACCCAGCAGGCGCTCTGGCTTCTGCGCCTGCTGCAGGACTTCCTGTGTGCGGAGGGCCACGGTAACCAGGACCTGTGGAGTGAGAAGGTGCGGTAGCTCCGAGGCCCGTGAGCCGCAGGAGTCCGCGTGTCCCCGTGAGCCCGCGGGCGTCCGGTCCGGGAGGTGGACGAGTGCACGGGCGCACTCGTGGGTGCATCAGAATGGTGTGTGTGTGTGCAAACCCCACCTAGCCCCCAGACTAAACCTTACCTTGCTCCTTCCCCATGGGCTGCTGGCCTCCTCTGATGATGGCTGCCTGGGTTATGTGGCGCTGCAGCTCTTTGAAGGGGTGTGCAGTCTGCTTGACCGTCTGGGAGCCTGGCCACACCTGGCCAACGGCACCGCGGATCTCCGTGAGATGGCCCAGATTGGCCTGCGCCTCGTGCTTGGCTACATCCTGCTGGAGGACCCACAGGTGAGCCCGGGGTGGGTTGGGGTCCAGCAGGGGCAGGCGTGGGGAGTCTGGGGAGTGGCTGGACGCCACCCACACCCCCTCCCGCCCCCAGCTGCACGCCCAGGCCTACGTGAAGCTGCACTCGCTGCTGCAGACCGCAGTGCCCATGCGACGGGAGGAGGCCTGCTATGTGCTCTCCAAGCTGGAGGCAGCGCTGGCGCGTGCGCTGAACACCTCCCCATCAAAAACCACCACCGAGGACAGGGAGCCCCCAAATGCAGCCGCTGTAGCCGCGGAACGCTGCTCGTGGCTGGTGCCCCTGGTGCGCACCCTGCTCAACCGTGCCTATGGGCCGCTGGGACTCCAGTGGGGACTGCCTTCCCTGCCGCCCACCAACGGCAGCCCCACCTTCTTCGAGGACTTCCAGGCCTTCTGTGCCACACCTGAATGGCGCCACTTCATCGACAAGCAGGTGCCTGGAGGTGCGGGCGCGGGAGGAGAAATGGGGGCCCCCGGGCCTGCATCCAGCGCTGATCTCCTCTCCCTGCCCAATCCTCCAGGTGCAGCCCACCATGTCGCAGTTCGAGATGGACACCTACGCGAAGAGCCACGACCTCATGTCGGGCTTCTGGAATGCCTGCTACGACACGCTCATGAGTAGCGGACAGCGGCGCCAGCGGGAGCGGGCACACAGCCGGCGGGCCTTCCAGGTGTGCAGCCCGGGGCCAGGGGGCGGAGCCGCCCCACCCCTGCGCCCAGCCACCTGCGGGACTGACCCATTCCCTCACCCCCGCAGGACCTGGTGCTGGAACCTGCGCAGAGGCGGGGGCGCCTGGAAGGGCTGCGCTACGCGGCGGCCCTGAAGCAGCAGGCGGCGCAGCACTCCACCGCCCTGCTGCACTGGGGGGCGCTGTGGCGTCAGCTCTCCAGCCCCTGTGGGGCCTGGGCCCTGAGGTGGGCGGGGCTCGGGCGGAGGCCGGTGGGGGCGGGGCCTGGGAGGGCTGGAGGGACCTGGACCACCAGACAGGGTTTGGGGCGAGGCCGGGGAGGAATGCGGACTTCTGCAGACTCCCGTGCGCACCCGTGCCCACCGTCCCGGACGTATCCGCAGGGACCCACCTGTTCCACGCTGGAAGCTGTCCAGTGCCGAGACATACTCGCGCATGCGTCTGAAGCTAGTGCCCAACCATCACTTCAACCCTCACCTGGAAGCGAGCGCCCTGCGCGACAACCTGGGTGAGAGAGGGTGTCCGGAGCGGGATCTGCCCAACCCCCTAGCCCTGCCCTGCCCAGCTCTGGCTGAGCACCCCGGGGCCCACTGCAGGTGAGGCCCCCCTGACCCCTACGGAGGAGGCCTCGCTGCCTCTGGCAGTGACCAAGGAAGCCAAAGTCAGTACCCTACCAGAGGAGCTGCAGGAAGACCAGCTGGGCGAAGACGAGCTGGCTGCGCTGGAGAAAGCGTGAGTGGGGCTGCAAGAGCGCGGACCAGGAGTGGGGAGCAGGGCTCTACTCTGATGCGCGCATGCCTCCTGTGGGACTGATTCCTGAGCCACTTCCTCTTTGGTTACGGGGCTGAACACCCTGAAGGGACTGTCCAGAGTCGGGTGGGTGGCGGGGGGAGAGCTGTCCAGCAGAATCGGCCGTGGCTCTTTCACGACGAGGCACCCCAGGGCAGGACTGAGAAACACAAACTAGACCAAGCATGGGGGCCCGAGGGAGTGGGCAGGGGCTGAACAGGGGAAGCCAGGGGTAGGAGTTGGTGTCCTGGCAAGACATTCGGAGGCCCAGGTTTGGGGCTGGGGACCGGGGGTCCGTGGGCACTGGAGCCTGGGCAGTTCCTCCCTCTCCTCTGCGAAGCACGAGAGTCTGTACCCTGCGACTTGATGTGCTTGGAGAGTGTGGTCCTTGGGCTTATCCGGAAGGGGGTCCCAGAGCCTTGAGCCTGAAGTGGGTGCCGGCCCCCAGGATGCAGGCGGTGGAACTGGACGAGCAGCATGAGAAGCTGGTGCTTTCTGCGGAGTGCCAGCTCGTCACGGTGGTGGCTGTGATCCCGGGGCTGCTGGAGATCACCACCCAGCACGTGTACTTCTACGATGGCAGTGCCGAGCGCGTGGAAACGGAGGAGGGTGCGTCCTCCTCGGGCTGCCTAGAAGGACGGCAGGGCATGGCTGGGGTCTGGTGGGGCCGGGGTGAGTGACTGCTGCACCCAATGTCCGTCGGCACAGGCATCGGCCACGACTTCCGGCGCCCACTCGCCCAGCTGCGCGAGGTCCACCTGCGCCGCTTCAACCTGCGCCGCTCAGCACTCGAGCTCTTCTTCATCGATCAGGCCAACTACTTCCTCAACTTCCCGTGCAAGGTGGGCGGGACCGTAGCCTCGTCTCCTTACCAGGCCCCCAGGCCCCAGCCCTGCCCCATCCCACCCCACACCCAGGTGCGGAACCAGGCTTACTCGTTGCTCCTGCGCCTCCGACCTCCGAGCCAAGGCTACCTAAGCAGCCGCTCCCCCCAGGAGATGCTGCGTGCCTCTGGCCTCACCCAGGTGAGAGACCTCGAGGGTGGGGGGCGGGCAAGGCCAGGGCCCTGTGGTTGGCAGGAGTGCTGGGCAGCCCAGCTGACTCACCTCTTGCCTGCCCCTGCCCCCCAGAAATGGGTCCAGCGTGAGATCTCCAACTTCGAGTACTTGATGCAGCTCAACACCATTGCGGGGCGGACCTACAACGACCTGTCTCAGTATCCTGTGGTGAGGGTCCACTGCTTACCTCCACCCCTGCCCCTCTGCTCTGCGGGCCCTGGTTCAGCCCAGTGTGGGTGCTGACGGTGGACCAAGTACTAAGCCTGGCCCGGGTGGGTGCTGCCTGACACCTGGCCTCTGTTCCCTGCCCTTACCTGCACCCCCCCACCCCCAGCCCTATCCCCCTTCCCCCTGAAGGGAATCCTGTTCTGGCCTGCTTCCCCGTGGTCCCTCCAAGTGGTGCGGCGCCCCGCACCCCGTGGGCTCTGCCCATCTTCCTGAGGGTGAGGGCAGGGCAGGCTGGGCAGGTAGACCATCAGGACCCTCATGCAGCTCCTTCCCTGGGTGGGCGGCCAGTTCCCCTGGGTCCTGCAGGACTACGTGTCCCCAACTTTGGACCTCAGCAACCCGGCCGTCTTCCGGGACCTGTCCAAGCCCATCGGTGTGGTGAACCCCAAGCATGCCCAGCTCGTGAGGGAGAAGTGAGCGTGTGGGCGAGGCCGGGCTTGGGGGTTGGGATGGGCGAGGGCAGGGCTTCTGCTGACTCCCCTCCAACTGTGGCTCCAGGTACGAGAGCTTCGAGGACCCAGCGGGCACCATTGACAAGTTCCACTATGGCACCCACTATTCCAACGCAGCAGGCGTGATGCACTACCTCATCCGCGTGGAACCCTTCACCTCCCTGCACGTCCAGCTGCAGAGTGGCCGGTGTGGCCCCGGGCGGGGGCGGGGGGGGGCTGGCAGATGGCAGGGCTGAGGGTGCGTTGCTGCGGATGAGGGGAAGAGGCAAGGTCGTCCGGGCGTCCCGGGCCCTTCGGCTCTCTTCCAGCCCCCTTCTAGCCCCCAGCTGCAGCTCTCCTTCCTCATCCCCGTTCCCCGACCCCTCACTGCGGCCTGTGCCCCTCCCCCAGCTTTGACTGCTCCGACCGGCAGTTCCACTCCGTGGCGGCAGCCTGGCAGGCCCGCCTGGAGAGCCCTGCCGATGTGAAGGAGCTCATCCCAGAGTTCTTCTACTTCCCCGACTTCCTGGAGAACCAGAACGGTAGGAGCTGGAGTGGGGCTGGGGGGCCCCTGGGGCAGAGCGCACAGGCCGGGCCTGGCCAGGGATGTGGGTGAAGCTACAGCGAGACCGCTCACCCCGTCCTCCGGGCCAGGCTTCGACCTGGGCTGCCTCCAGCTGACCAACGAGAAGGTGGACAACGTGGTGCTGCCGCCGTGGGCCAGCTCCCCCGAGGACTTCATCCAGCAGCACCGCCAGGCTCTGGTGAGGAGCTGAACACGGACAGGCGGTCGGCCAGGGTTGAGGGGCAGGGTTGGGGGCGGCGGGGTGGGGGGGGTCGGCCATCCCTGGACTGACTGGCACCTCCCCATCCCCAGGAGTCCGAGTATGTGTCTGCCCACCTGCACGAGTGGATTGACCTCATCTTTGGCTACAAGCAGCGGGGACCGGCCGCGGAGGAGGCGCTCAACGTCTTCTATTATTGCACCTATGAAGGTGGGCAGTGCCCTGGACTCCCGTGGGGGCTGGGCCACTGCGAAGGAGGGCAGAGTGCAGAGGGCACGGGGCAAGTCCTGACCGCTCTGCCTGCCTTGCCCAGGGGCCGTGGACCTGGACCACGTGGTGGACGAGCGGGAACGGAAGGCTCTGGAGGGCATTATCAGTAATTTTGGACAGACCCCCTGTCAGCTGCTGAAGGTAAGGTCAGCTCGGAGGATCATGGGTCAGGGATGCCCAGGCTGTGGTGCTGACCAGCCGCTTGTCCACAGGAGCCACATCCACGTCGGCTCTCCGCCGAGGAAGCAGCCCAACGCCTTGTGCGTCTGGACACTAACTCACCTAGCATCTTCCAGCACCTGGACCAGCTCAAGGCCTTCTTTGCGGAGGTGAGCGGAGGCAGGGCTTCATCTTCCTGCTCTGTGAAATGGGCTTAACTTCACTGTCCTTACCAACCTCTTGGGGCAGATGGGAGACCTAAATCAAGGTCACTGATGTTAGACATCTTTGAAAAAGAGGTAACGGGAGTGGGGGTGGGGTACCTTCTTCGCTGAGGCCAGGACAAGTTGTTGACCCCCCTAACCATCTCTGAAAACCTTAGGGAGACCCTAAGGAAGGAAGGCAATGTGGCCTTGGATAATTTCCCTCATGTTCCTGTTCCCCTGAGAGGGCCCCCCAGGCCTGACGTTTTTAGTGACCCCTCCTGTCCTGCCAGCAGGCTGGGGGGATGTGAAGTCAGAGGGTGGGAGGCCCAAGGTCAAGACCAAGCTTGAGGCTGAGAGAGTGGCCTTGTCCATCCCAGCTTCTCACTCCCTCACTTTCGGGGATGCCCTCCTGAAGGTGCGCTGAGCTCTCCTGACCGTGTCGCAGAGGGACCTCTGCCTCTGTGACCCCTAGTCTGTGAGCACTGGGGGCTGGGAGGAGAGGAAAGAACGGTGCCCCAGGTGGTAGGCAGGGGAGTGCGGTCCCCGGCTGAGCTCTGCTCTGCAGGTCATCAGTGATGGCGTGCCCTTGGTGCTGGCCCTGGTCCCCCACCGGCAGTCCCACTCCTTCACCATCCAGGGCTCCTCAGACCTGTTGGTAAGTGCCCCGCGCAGCGCCCAGCTCAGCTCCGCCCCTGCTCGGACTTCCGCCCCACACCCACCCCTGCCCTCTCTGGCCCACAGGTGACCGTGAGTGCCAGTGGGCTGCTGGGCATCCACAGCTGGCTGCCCTACGACCGGAACATAAACAACTACTTCAGCTTCAGCAAAGACGCCACCATGGGCAACCCCAAGTAGGACGGAGGGAGGTGGGCAGGGGTGGGCTCTAAATACCCTGCACCCCCGAGTTGTCGCCCCACCCAGTCAGGGTGTGGGCCAGAGGCAGGGTCTGGCCAAGGCCTCTGAGGGCCCGGGTCTTCTTTGTTGGCCTGGCCTCACCTGTCCCCACCCCCCCCCCATCCGGGTCAGGATGCAACGACTGCTGAGCGGCCCGTGGGTGCCGGACCGTGGCGTGAGTGGACAGGCCCTGGCAGTGGCCCCTGACGGAAAGCTGCTGTTCAGTGGTGGCCATTGGGATGGCAGCCTGCGAGTGACCGCACTACCGCGGGGCAAGCTGCTGAAACAGCTCAACCGCCACCTTGGTATGTGCAGCCTGGGAGCTGGGGTGGCGCGGGTCGGGGTAGCGGGCCAGGGAGGGGGTGACCGCTGCGTTCCGCTTGCACCCTCCCCTCCCCGTGCAGATGTAGTGACCTGCCTGGCACTGGACACCTGTGGCATCTACCTCATCTCGGGCTCCCGGGACACCACGTGCATGGTGTGGCGGCTCCTGCAGGAGGTGTGCTGGGTGGGCAGCCCCGTGGGGCCCCCATAGTCCACGCCTGCAGCCCATCCACCCCTTCTCTCTGCCACTGTGAGCAAGGCTGGGGCTCCACCACCCTCCAGCGCTCTGGCTCTGGACAAGGCCATCACTCTCCTGAGCCTCAGCCTTCTCAGGGGCCAGTGTAGTGAGGTGTCCCCAGTCCTGAGCCAGCCCTGGCTCCCCACAGGGTGGTCTCTCGGTGGGACTGGCATCAAAGCCCGTGCAGGTGCTATATGGGCATGAGGCTGCAGTGAGCTGTGTGGCCATCAGCACTGAGCTCGACATGGCTGTATCTGGATCTGAGGTATGTGGGGGTGCCTGTGCCCAGGGCAGGCCAAGTTAGCTAGGCAATGTCCCTGGAGATTAGAGACCCGGGCCCAGAAGAACCCTAAGCCGCCTTCCTTCAGGATGGAACTGTGATCATCCACACCATACGCCGTGGCCAATTTGTGGCAGCACTACAGCCCCCGGGGGCCACGTTACCCGGACCTGTGTCCCATCTGGCGCTGGGGTCTGAGGGCCAGATTGTGGTGCAGAGCTCGGCGTGGGAGCGTGTGGGGGCTCAGGTATGGAAAAGGGGTGCTCAGCCAAGAATGGGGTAGTTGGGATTCTGTCCTTGCTGACACCTCTTGCTTCTTCCAGGTCACCTACTCCTTGCACCTGTACTCCGTGAATGGGAAGTTACGGGCTTCACTGCCCCTGGTAGAGCAGCCCACAGCCCTGGCGGTGACGGAGGACTTCGTTCTGCTGGGCACCGCCCAGTGTGCCCTGCACATCCTCCACCTGAACAAGTGAGTTCCGCTCTTCATGAGTTCATGGACCTGCAGGGTTATAGTCCTTGGCAGAGGATACTAAAAGGTGCTAGCCTCCCAGCCCCCTCTCTGTCTCCCCCCTCCCCACAACGGTGGGCCTACCCATAGCCCCTTTACATGTGTCCATAGGCACATTCTTCAGGGCCCATCTCCTGTCCCCCCCCTCCCCAGGGGTTGATCTTGCCCTGGGCCTCCCTTAGCCACACACTTGTGGAAGATCCCTTTATGTATTAGGGTTTCAGTTGAGCCATCCCTTCAAATGCGACAGAGAGGGTACACGGGAGAATGAAGACACAAAGCTCCCTTGCAGCTGAGAGTTCAGCTATATCCCTCCCTCCCTGCAGACTGCTTCCGGCTGCGCCTCCCCTACCCATGAAGGTGCCCATCCGCAGCGTGGCTGTGACCAAGGAGCGCAGCCACGTGCTCGTGGGTCTGGAGGACGGCAAGCTTATCGTGGTGGGCGCGGGGCAGCCCTCTGAGGTGAGGATGAGGGCAGGGTGGGCCCGATCAGGGTGGGGAGCGACGGTCCTGGCCCACCTCTCCCCAATCCTACTCCTCCCCCCCACCAATCCTACTCCTCCCCTCCTCCCCCCACCCCAGGCGCGCAGCAGCCAGTTCGCGCGGAAGCTGTGGCGGTCCTCCAGGCGCATCTCACAGGTGTCCTCCGGCGAGACAGAGTACAACCCTGGAGAGGCGCGCTGACAGCCGCCCCGCCCCACCGCGCAGGCTCCTCCCCCAGCGGCCTCCTCCCTTGGAGGCCCCGCCCAGGAGTCGGCGGGAATCCGGAGGAGGAGACCACGCCGCGGCCATCGGCCCGGCTCCGGGGGTGGGCGGGACCCCACCCCCGCCCAGCTCAGGGATTGGTGGGCGGTTCACTCCAGGAAGTCCCGCCCCTCGCCGGCAGAGGGGCCGCCCGGAGTCTGGCACTGGCCTCAGCGGCCGCACAGCACTTTTTGCACAGTGTGGGGCGGGAGCCCAGGCTCCCAAACCCCGCGTCCCGTCGGAGCACGGGGGCCGGGCTGTGGCCTTAATCTCTAAAGGCGGCCCCCCGCTCTACCACTCTCGGCAATAAACCTGGCCTAGTTTTGTAGACGTTTCGCCTCCGAGTATGCGTGCGCGCGGCGTCTCCGCCGGCCCAGGCCGCCGTCCCGGGCTTGCGTTCCCCTGGCCCAGGAGCCCTCCAGGCCTCTCGCCCCCTCCGCGTGGCCTCAGTTTCCCCAGCCGCGCTGCCCCTGTCTCCGGGGACCCCGCCAGCCGATCCTCTCCGGCGGGTGGTTCTCCCGGCCTCAGGGCGCCCTCGCGACACCTCCGCACGTGTGCGCGTCCCTGCGCGGGGCGGGGCCGCCGACGGCCGCGCCCCCGCGCGCCCCCGCGCTCCGGCCTAGGCCGCTCCTCCGTGGGCGCTCTGGCTGACTCCCGGGACCGCCCGCCCCGCCCAGCCCCGCGCCTCGGCGGAGCTGGCTTCCCCAGGGACTGCACGCAGCCTTCCCGGCTGGCCCACGGGAGCTTGGCGGCGCAGAGGCCCGAGTCCCGCCAGCCAGGCCTGGATCCTGGGAGCCGCGGAGGGGCGGCCGCCGCAGGTCAGAAGGGGGTTGGGGACAGAGCTCCGAGTCTTCCTGGACTGACAGAGCCGAGGGCTGCTTTTCTGTCCCCCACCTCGAGGCCCGCGATCCTGCGGGTGTCGGCCGTCGTGGTGCCGGCGTCCGTGTTGGCATGCATGGGCGTGTTTTGTGGCCCGGAGACGCGGGAGGGGGGGGGCGGGCAGGAGTGAGGGTGGGGAGGTAGAAGCTCCAGCCCCGCAGCAGCTCGGGGTGGGTCGGGCAGACACAGGCCTGGCGTGGCTAGGCGCGCTGGTCACAGGCCCACCTGGATCCGGGAAGGGCCCCTTATATGGTGACACAAATGTGCAAGGGCCACTGCAGTCTCTATCCCAGACCCAGTTGCTGACTGGGCAGGGAAGTGAGTTTGGAGACCAGGCCGGATGTGGTGGTAGATGTTGGGGAGTTGGAGGGCCTGCCCCCAGATTTCTTTTCCGTGCCTTTTCCGGGCAAGATCTATTCGCAGCCAAGATGAGGCTTCTCTTACCCAGGCCTTAGAAAGTGGGTCCCAGCAGGATCAGCCCTGTAGGTCCAGATGGGTCCTGGGACTAAGTAGTCCTGTCCTTTAGGTTTCTGGCCTCCAGGCCATCTAAATTCCCAGGTGAGAAAGGACCAGGGGGCCTCTGGGCCCATATACTCTCTGCCGTTGCCGAACCCACCACGGAACCCTCCTGTCCCGTTTCTGGGCAGGAGGGAGTGGGGCTATAGTCACAGGAAGCCCTGCCTTCGGGGCTTAGGGTGTTTGGTTCCCTGGGCTCAGGCAGAGAAGTCTGGGGGAGCTCCCCCCCACCCCCCAAGCAAGTCTCCGGCCTGCCTCTGACTGAGGTGGGGATGGGAGTCTCTGTGGTCCTCCTGTGCCATCCCTGGACTCACGCCAGGGGTTGCTAAGGTTTCCAACCTGCTCCCCTCCATCCTGACCTGCACCCTGGCTCCTCCAGCTTTGGCCCGTGGGGACTAGCTCTGTCAACCCCACCCCATCTGACACAGGAGGAAACTGGTCCAGGTTGGTGAGTGGGGAAGTGGGGGGGGAGGGTAACCAGCCCTGGAGTGAATCAGGATGGAGCCAGGAGAGGGGGACAGACTACACCAAGGGACTCCCGACATCTGGCCTGAAGAAAATCCCCCATCTCGCTACACATAGCAGAGAAGAAGTCTCCCAGCTCCCTTGCCTGAGTGTTGCCATGACACTCCAACCCCTTCTCCAAGAGATGCAGTCCCTGGGAGCACTGCTAGCGGGCAGAGCCATGCTTCACAACTCCAGCCACAGGGAAGGCATGGTCCATGTGGGTAAGTGCCTTTGGATCCAGATTTTGGGCACTGGGTAGGTGGGTCGGTCACACACAAGTCCAGTCACAAGCTCTGGAGTCCCCCGTTCCCTCCGCCCTGCCTGCACTGGATTGTGGAGTTAACTGGCTTCCAGGCAGAAGCGAGCAGCAGCATTCACTTGCCTTCGAGCTCAGCTTTATTTTGCAAAACTTCACGAGGTCTCGTGTGCAGAGGCCCCCGTGGGGGTCCAGAGGTGGTGGGAGAGACAGGACACACAGGGTAATGCCCCAGTAGACAGGGGAGGTACAGCAGGAGCCAGAAAAGGGAGAGACTGGAAGAGATCAAGGAAGCCTTCCCAGAGTAGGCGATGCCTGCCAGCTGGAGAAGGTCAAACAGCAAGAGCAGACGTCGGAACACCTGGGAGGAGGGTACCCCCAGGAAGGGCTAGGTGTCCAAGAGTGGTGAGCAGAGAGGAGGCTGTGGGAGTTGAGGGTGGGTAAGGATGCCAATCCTGATGCCGTGGTACGAATTTTTGATTCTGTGAAGTGTAGGGACTGTTGGTTCAAACCTTTTTGGCAGCAAAGTCTAAGTGACCGCTAGTTAGGGACCCTGGCCTTGATTCCTTGCCCTTGATCCTATTTGTCCTTTCCTCTACAGATAAGGCCCAGAGGGTGCAGGACAGGGACAGGGAAGGGGTATGGGTAGGGGGAGCTCTGGCCCCCAATACCTCCTCCCCATTCCCCCCTGAGCCTCCAGGGGCCTCAGGCAGCGTTATTCCCGTCTACTGTGCCCTCCTGGCCACCGTGGTCCTTGGTCTGCTCGCCTACGTGGCCTTCAAGTGGTAGGTACTCCCGGGCACTGCCCTGTGGCGCGCCCCTCCCCAGCTGGACTCGCAGCCAGCTCCCTGTCTTGGTGGGTCCCCCCTGCTCCCCACAGCTGGCGCTCACGTAAACAAAGACAGCAGCTGGCCAAAGCTCGGACCGCAGAGCTGGGGGCCCTCGACAGGGACCAGAGGCATGGGGACAGCATCGCCTTCCTGGACAATCCCAGCGGCGGGGAGCCCTGTGCCCCCAGCCAGGGTGAGCATCCTTCCCCAATCTGAAGACTTTCAGACCCAGCTCTGCCATACCTCCCAGCCCATCTGACCCTCTTGTGCCCCTCACGTCTCCCACCTCAGGGCCACATCCTGAACCTGGCTGCCGGCTCTACCTTCATCTCCCTCGGCAGCAGCAAGAGGAGGTGGAGCGGCTCTTGGAAGCGTCAGGCCAACCTGACGAGGGCTGGCAGGGCCTGGCAGGCCGCCTGGGCTACCAGGCTGACGCCGTGGAGATCATGGCCCGGGGCCAGGGGCCAGCCTCCGCCCTACTGCGGGACTGGGCTGTCAAAGAAGGCAGTGGTGCCACCCTCAGGGTGCTGGAGGACGCCCTGGCTTCCCTGGGCCGTGATGATGTGGTCCGGGTTCTGGGCGCCCCGGCTGAGGGCTGCTCTGTGGTGTGAGTGAGGCCACCACAGCCCGGCCTCTCAGGGAACCTGCTTTGGTGCCTCCCCCCGGCCCCGCACACACATACGCTTTCCCTTTCCTGAGCTTCCCGGCATCGGGGGCCTCCGCCTGCCCTGTTCGGAGGGAACACAGAAGATCTGGCCACCGCTCACCCACCCTCGCTCTACCTTCCTCCAGGACAGGGACCAGGATGTGGGGGGACTTAGCAGCGAGGAGTGGCCCTGCCCTCCTCCTCCCCGCTCCACCTCCCCTTATTTAGCCTCAACTAGTTTTTCTACTTTTGTATCTCCTATTAAAGGCCACTTGGGACTACTGTGCCGCCTCTGACTCCTTGGGCCTGTGGGACAGTGGGGTGGCTGAGGCAGAGAGGGTCCCTGGGGTGCGGGAGGAGCGCGTGAGCCTAGGAGCCCGGCCCGCTCCGGAGGTACGGCTGGCCTTCGCATCCTGCGTCTGCCATTCACTGGCTGAGCACAGGAGGGACCTAGTTTCCCTCTCCGAACTTGAGCTTCCTTAGCTGGAGACCAGTAACAGGATGGCACATTCAGTAGGCCCCCACACCCCTTCCACTCTCAGACTGGCACTGAGGGGCCTTGGGATGGAGGCCGTTTTTGTGACTTCTGCTGTGACCAGCAACAAGGGGAAGCTGGAGGCAGATGTCCTGGGAAGCAGGTCAGCTTTAGATGAGAAAAAGGAAGAAAGACTCTCCTTACAAAGCCCGTCCTTACCAGACTCAGGAGGGAGTTCCAGCCACGCTTCCGTAGCTGCTTCTGTGACTTCCACACAAGCCAAGGGCAAGCGGGTCATCCCACCCACCCGAGGGGCAGCTGCGGGCAGAACAGCTGCCACCAAGCCACCTGCCCCCCACGTATCTGCCTGCCCGAAGGAGAGGAAGGCAAGCTGGTTACTGCCTTTGGAAGCAGTTGCTACAGCAGACAGGCCCCCGCCTGGGAAGGAGCAACGGCCCCCATCCTGGCGCCCAGGAGGGTCGGGGCCCCTGGAGCAACACAGCCACCCGAACTCCAGAGTCGTGGGATTCAGCGGTGGCCCAGGGAGGCCTCGGGTCGCTCCTGTCCTCCTGCTGACACGTGACTGGGATCGGCTGCTCCGGGAGGGCCAAACATCAGACTGCTGCTCCTCAGAAACCATCTTACGGGGCTGCTTAACCCTGGAAATCTTGTCCTTAAGGAAGGGCAGGTTTATGGCTCTCTCCATCTGGAGACGACCATTGGGCCATGACCTAGGAGAGGTTCAGCGTGCAGTCAGATGAAATCAGCCGGGCACGCTTGGGAGCGAGCTTGCACCTCCGTGGGCGGGGAGTCGGCCCCAGGGCTCTGGAGCACTGGACTGGCCCCGAACATGGAAGCCTGTGCCGAGTGGCACCCAACAGCTTCTGGATCGGCTGGCACCCCTCGTCACAACTGAGGGATCGGATTCTGAAGGTGTCAAGGGGTGTGTGGAACGGGGAAAGTTTTTGAAAAAAACTGTAGGGAGCTAAGATAATAGAATCCCTTTTCAGAGGTGTCCTATCTGAAACTCCACAGCTCCCTGGTCACCACCCTTTAATGGAAGGCCACCTAAATTTCCTTGGACATCTGAAACATGGAGCCTCAGGTCAAACTGTGAGTTTGACTTGGTTGCCAGCAGCAGAGCACAGGGCCGCACCCCAAACCCCAAACCCACCCAAGAGAGCCATTCCCTTTTAATGTGCACATTAACTGAGATATTCTCTGTTAATAACTCCCAAATGTTAAGAGGGTTGAATTAGAATCCATCCATTTGATATAATGTGCTTTAAATAGTTTTGAAGGCTGCAGTAGCACAGGAAAACACTTTGGCTACATTATTAAATAGCATGTCTAATGATTAGGACTTGAAAATAGGTGTTCTTTTTTTTTTTTTTTTTAATAAGGATTTTATTTATTTGACAGAGAGACAGAAGAGCACAAGCAGAGGGAGTGGCAGAGGGAGAGGGAGAAGCAGGCTCTGCACCGAGCAGGGAACCCGATGCGGGACTCGATCCCAGGACCCCGAGATCATGACCTGAGCCGAAGGCAGACGCTTAACCATCTGAGCCACCCAGGCGCCCTAGGTGTTCTTTTTTAACAATGAGGATATGAGTTCCTGAGCCTGAGGCTGAATTTCCTCATCCAAACACTGCCAACTCCTGTCCCTAGGGTTGTAAGGATCAAACGCGCACAACCCGAGCTCCAAGTGCCCAGTGCAGCACCCAGCAGGCGAGAGCTCTAACCACCATCCACCCTGCCCAAGACTCAGTGGGCCACAGCCCCTCCCCCAAGGGCATTGCTGCAGGGAGCAGAACAGCCCTGGTGAGGAAGACACGGGACCAGTCTCTTTGCAAAGATGGTTCCAGACTGGCCGGCAGCCTACAGTCCTCACAGCCCAGACAACTTATCCTTCAAAGGGTGGTGGGGGAGGTGGGTCGGGCCACTGAGCCCTGCCTCCTCCAGGAGATGTCCACTCTCATCACAGCCTATGCACTGTACCCCTTTATAGGGGTCCTCCCTCTAGTGTCCAAGCCCAGGGTCAGGCTGCATGGTGGGGGAGGTCGGGGAACCCACCCATCAAGAGCATTCCAGTGAGCTTGGGGAACTCAAGTTCTGGAAGGAAGAGGGTCAATGCCTTCCTCTCCTCAGCCAAGAGGTATAAAGGGGAAGACTCGTGCCTTTCTCCTGCCTGACCTATGAACCAAAGTAAAGAAGCCCAGACCCTTTGAGGCCCTCAGGCCCGCCTCTTTTGCTCGGGAATACATGTAGTACAAGTTGACTCCACCCTGAACACAGGCATAAGATCCCAAGGCCACAAGTGTCAGTCCCAGTGGGACCTGTCGGGAACAAGGCCTGTGACTGAACTCCAAGCTCAAGGATTAACTCTGGACTTCACACATCTGTGGCCACCATCTCTCCTTTTTCTCTCCAGTGGCACCACTATATACAAATATGCTTGACTAGCTTTTAGGGAACACAAATGCTAAGTTCTTTAATTGATTTTATTTTTTACATAAAAAGTTCAGTAAAAATTGGATAAAGTAAAGTGATTTTAAGCAGTAAATCAATCTTATCAACATAGCACAAGGCTGGCCGAAACCACAAGGCAGCCTGCTTTGGAATATTTACATGATAACAAACTAAACCTTGCAGGAGAACTTAAAACCATCCTTACAAAGTCTTCCTGTGATCTAGCACGTAGAGGCTAAAAGCAAAACGAAAAACAAACAAAACCAGGAAAAAACAAAATTATTTTCAATATATTCACATATACATTAAAATATAATACAGATCGTCAGGGTGAGGGGTCATGGGTGGGGATGCGCATGGGTCTGTGCGCTGACAGCACCGCCAAGGAGGAGACCCAGGTTTGGGAGTGGGGCTAGGCCTGGCCAGGATCTTAGCGGGGTCCTTCCCTAAGCCCTTGCCTCTGATGGGCCTCCAACCACACCCCAACAGCTCAGGACCAGGGATCGCTTGCAGATGGAGCTCATTTTCGTGGCTTTCAGCTGAAATCTAGAGGTCTGAAGTCCCCATTCCCCAGGGCGACGTGTCACCAGTAGCACAGCCCCGACAGAAGGAGGGGGGGCCCGGCGGGCCCGCAGGGGTTCTTCTCCCAAGTCTGTCCCACCTGCTCACCTGTCCTCCCACCCTGGCCCCACCAGTCACTCTAATTCAGTGTCCTCTTTGGGTTTGTAAACGGCCCCAAACTTCTGCATGTACTTCTTAATGTACTCCTTGGTTTTGTGTTTCACATTCTCATTGCACTCCAGGTCCTCAGGGTTCTTACAGTACTTCAGCTCCTTATTCATCACGCCGTGAGTCAGCTGTCCAGGACACAGGAAGAGAGACCAGAGTGGGAAGGATTTCAGGGGGTAAGGCCAGCCTGGTGCCTCAGGGCCCTTCTCACCAAGAATGGGGTTGAATAAAGAGAGAGGCTGGGGCAGGCTGGTGCTGGGATCAGCAGAAAGGGGAGGCTAAGCCCTGCGAGTCTGTGAGAGGACCACCAACCCTACCCTCAAGGAGGATGCCCTCCCTTCCCTAACCTTCCCTCCCTCTTCCTGGGTCCCCAGCCCGGGCATCTGGCAAGGAGAACCCACTTTCTATGATGAAAGGTACACGGTTTGCCCAGAGCATCGTCAGAAGAGAGGGGATACCTTGCGAGCTAGGTGTTTGAAGTCTTCAGTTGTGGTGATTCTTCCCACTTTGCAGTCAGGTTTCCGGTAAGGGTTCAGGCACTGGACAATGAACTGGGACATCTGCAGGCAGGAGAAAGAGCATATGCTGCTCGAAAGTCCAGAGAGGGCAAGGGGTAGCACTGAGGAAATAATGAGAAAGCCAATCCTTCCCTTTCCGCCTCTCAGGCTGGCTCATTTGGATAGAAGAATGCTACTAGGCCAGTGGGATAGAAGAGAAAAGGATCCTAGGTCAGCCCTGAGAGGGAAAGAGCTGCCTTGGATAGATGAGCAAGCTGACTTAGAGCAGGAGGAGGAGACCCAGGCACAGGACTCCACTGCTGATCTCACAGCAGCCCATTTCAGCTGACAAATCTCATGTCCTTGGCCTGAAGAGACTACAGCCTTGGAAGCCGCACAGAGAACGCGTTCCAGTGCTCCTAGGAGGCCCAGCAACCCCAGGATCACAGGCATTTTGTTACCGAAGGTCACTGAGATTCTATGTTACACGTCACTTGATCCACACTGCAGCCACGTGAAGCACACGAAGGCATGGTGTGCTAGCTGGTGGGAGAAGCCCCAGGGCAGGACCGGACCCTTTCCCATACACAACGTCCAGTGTCCTCCTGAGCAGTCTCTGCAATGTCTGTCCTACCAGTGGCTCTCAAAAGAGATCCCACACAGGACCTCTGAAAGGATCTGTGGTGCTAAGATCCCAGGGTACAAAGGAAGCAAAGAGGTCAATGATCACCATTTTGTCAGGGAGCACCCTGAACAGGGTCTACCCATCCCTGAAACTCCAGGAGGCTTCTGACATTCAAAGGACAAGGATGTATCACAAGGCAGGCACAGAACAAACAGCTGCTGGCTGGCTGAAACACCAATAATTCCACACGGGGAGAACGAGAACTAAGTTTTAGCCCTGGAAAGGGCTTTTATTCAGTTTTTCTATGGTCTGGCCTCCATACTCTCTCACTTCAATCCACTTCCCCAGTCAGGGAATTCCTTCTTCCAGGCTTCAAGCCCTGCAATGGCACCCTGTAACTCCCAGACACACAGGCCCTAGATGAAGAAGCAACACTGTTCAGCCTCATCTTCCAACACCCCTCACATACCCTGTGCTACGGCCCAAGGACTACTTACAATCCCCTCGAAGGGATGAGGACTTTTTTTGCTACTATACATTCTACTGCCTGAAGTTACATCCCTCCTGATCTACCTGGTCCATTCCTACGCCAACTCAACAGCCCTTCCTGATACCCCGAAGAGTGGCCTCCAGCCCTAAGATGGCATGCTCTGCACACGGCTGCCATAACTTATTTACAGGCCTGTTTCCTCCAACAGTCGGTGAATCAGGACTGGAGTTTAGAATCTAGATGCTCTGCGGCAGACAAGGCTGGTGTCCTGACAGCTGGAAACACACACTTCAAGTAGCATGAAAAGGAGCTACTTTCTTCCAATTCCCGGAGGAGGAGGCAGCCACCAAATGAAACGTTGCAGAAACAGAACTGGACTTTGAGCCAGAGGGCCTGAGTTCAGGTCTTCTGTCTAGAACTTACCATCTCTGAACCTTAAGAGGTCCTCCACCTGCATAAGAATGACAGTTCCTGCCTTGCCTACCTCAAGAGCAGTTACAGGGATGAAATGATAACAGATATGAAAGCGCTTATCACCCACCTACAAAGGACCCCCTCACATGACAACTACACAGTCACACCACAGAAGCAAGGGAACACCCAAAGACAGGGCAGCCTAACACTTAGGACAAGAAAGGAAAGGGCTCAGGCGTAAGCCTATGGAGCTTAGGGCCCACACCCACCAAACCTTACCTCTTTTCTGAATACTTCTTTGCTCTTCTTAGCCAGCTCACTGGAGGTGTCTGCTTCTGCTGTCTTAGGCTTTTTTGAGGTCTAGAAATGCAAAAGAAAACACAACAGTGCTGGCATGAGAGGTCAGGTCAGCGATATGCTGCTGTTCCAGAACCCTCCCTTCTTTCCCCCAGTTGGGACACCTGACTCATAGTGTTAGGATCCATTTAGAATCCTAAGTGGGCATGGCTTGGAGTCAGCTTGGCTACTGTTGCCAGTCTTACACCTCACGTTTCAATCCTGTCATCTGGCTGTGGCCTCCTTCCTATAAACCACATTCTCCGCCCTAAGTTAAAGTTACATCCTCGATGTCGCTAAACATTTCCAGTTGTTTCAGAGTCACGTTGTCTGCAGAGGAACATGCTGTGTGATGGGCCACTCAGGTCCCTGTTCTGGGCTTCAGTACCCACACTGTCAAGTGAGGCCTGGGCTCAGTGAGTCCCACTTCTCCCAGCTCGGACATCCTAGGATTCCAGGACAAAGGCTTAAAATGCTCTGTTCTGAAGACCTTTCACCACACAGCTGGAAGGTCAGACCACACATGGTCCTCATGCAGGCCTCTCCACTCCCCCATGTACTCATCATCTTTCCTTGTCCAAAGGCAGAACTGGCTGGACTGCACGAAACAGTCTCAGCATGCAGCAGTGGCTCCCTGGAGGGTGGTATCTCCAGCTCAGGAACATAAAGACTAAAGACATATGGCAGTATTGGGGGAGGGGGGATGGAGGGGGCGAGGGTCATCCAAGTCAGTGAACAAATAGATGCTAAGACACAGAAGATACTCTGTCCCAAGCTGGTAAGATGATGACAAACCTAAAAACACTCCTTTCCCACTGTGCTAGAGATGAGGCTGCCAAGTTCCCCTTAACCAGACACTGCCTAGAGGTAAGGGGGGCTGGCAGGCCTGGCATTCAGAGCACCTGCCATGCAAGGCCATCTCCCCATACCTTTGCCCACCACCAACCATCAAGCCCCTCACTAGCAAATGTACTTTTCCACAGAAAAGATTTATGAGCATTCCCTTCTGCAGGATTTCAGATGGATGTAGAAACCACAGTTGCTATTATAGGTACTTCTTGTTTCTGCTAGCCGCTCAGAGCAGAGAGTTTTTCGACTCCCCTCCCATCCCCCAGTGCTGATTCTTCCATTTCCATAAACAGTCTGAAGGCGCTGGTGATGAAGGAGCTGTTCAACTCCCTTTGCTCTGGACTGGCTCCAGAGAAAGGTGGCACTCCCTTGGCTTTGGGCTGCTACAAATCTGCTTTCTCTGATTTGTTATAAAAGCTTTACATATTTTCCATTTTTCTTTCTGTGGCTGTGGGAGCAGGACGGGGGAGGGCAAAGAATAGAAAGAACATACAGATTCGACTTGTTTTCAGGAAACAAGACCAAAAAGCCCACTGTAACTCTATTTTCTAATGTTTGGCTTTGGGATTTTGTGGTTCTATTTTCCAGGAGGAGAGTGTGCGGCTGTGCTTCACAATAAGGCCTCAGGTGGCAAGGGATTAAGAATGGCCGGAATAAGCCAAGGCAACTTCAACACACCCTCAGCTGTTCTCTTATAGATCTCAGAAATGAGGAGCAACAGCAAAGGCTACAAAAAGCCCCTGGAGGTATGACAACCATCTCAAGGCTCCTGAACCTACAGAAGAGGCCAAGCTCTCAGTGAGGGTACTGTGTAGAGAGGAATGTTCCTCTTCCCTCTGAATGGGGTATGTGTTAGAAAGCTAAATAAATCTAGTGCATATTTAACAGCTTCCTAATTTAATCTCTGACTTGGTGACGTTGGTAGGGCTTTAAAAACACAGTTACAGAGCACAGTCCACTGAGCTCTGTCTAGCTTTTGTGGTCGTTCTGAGTGCTGAGCAACTGGGACTGAGAAAGGAAATGTTCAAATGAAGGGTGCCTAGACTTACTTCATGGAAATCATAAACCAAACGGAGTACTCTAGGGAGTACTGAAATTCATGTACCCCTCTTGGTCTGTGGTCTGCAAATGGCATGAGAAATGATTTCAGAAACTGGTTAACACTTACTCAGGCCCAATGCCAAGCAATACCTGGAGCCAGTCAGAGCCAAGGATAGCACTTGACGAACACTGACATGAAAAACCTCCCCAACTCCAGAAAAGTCCCATTTAAAATGTTAGCATCTCTACAATATGTAAACTTTTAAAACCAATGTTATTAACCTTCTCAAATGCCTACTGCCAATTAAAAATCCTCTAGCACCAGAAAAGACCATTAGCCCAGACCAATGGTCCTAAAAATAAAACAAGCTGTATCATGGGGTAGAGAACATCTACCTGTCATGCAAGTGGTCTCACTGAGATTCCAGGAACCCATCAGAGAGGGGGAAAGCACTCGGACAGGCAAAAAAGCAATGTTTGCCCAGGGCCTCAGCAATAATCAGGTTGCCTTTTCCATCCACTGGCTCATATGGGGCATCATCAGCCAATGGAGGATCCTGGCGGGAAACTATGCGAACAGTGGCCAGATGAGAGCACACAATGAAATGTGGGCAGAGGGCCTGGTAGATAGCCAGAGCTTACTGCCTTTAACAGCTCACCTCGCTGTCAGCCTTAATCTGGGGCATGTCTGGATTCCAGGGAATCTGGCTGGAATATGACTAGATATGAATATAACAGGGAAGGCCTAAGTACCCTCACATTACCCAAGGTGAGGTTTCAAGTATTTTTGGCTTAGAAAGGGAATGACTTTAAGCTTATTGGGTGGCTCTGGTAACCATACACTGGCTGTTTAACACAACAAACGCAAACTCCATCCTCTGTGATACAGGCGGAAATGACCACGTCACAAGCCCATGTGCCTTGGAACTCAGGAGTGCAGCCTGGCTGGAAGGAGTCCTGACAAAGAGAGGATATACCGACCTAATGCTTCTCTCTCCCTGAATTTAATTAAATATCCTTTGGAACATGAAATGTAAAACATTATTCAAGGAGGAACTTTATCTTTCAGGGCAGCAAGAATCCAGAAGAAGAAGTTGAGGTTATCAGAAACACTACACATGATTCAACCTAAATTCTGCAATGCATGAGCCTGTGTACATCGATTAAAAGGTGAAGTAAGAAGGAGCCTTGAAAGTAATAAAAGCTCAGTATATTCTGTTTTGGAGTTACGACCACCTTTGGTAGTAGAAAGAACAAAAATATTTATTTCAGTGTTTGGTTCTAAATAAGGCACCACACTTCATTCTGTCAAAAAAAACCAAAAAGGTGGGGAATGGAGAAGGAAGGACTGGACAGGAACAAAAAGATCGCCAAGGCGGTTTCTAGAAATAGTGTTTCAAAAGCCTGACTAGATTACAACAGGCTCCATCTATTTCCCTTACAGAAAAGTGGAGCTGATAAACCTGGAACTAAGGTCCTAAAGACATCACTAAGAACCAGAAGGCCTCCTACTCTTTCCATCTGGCCTGAGTGTAGTACAGTCCTGGGAGTTTCTCTCTGGTCCCCCAGCTATCAACCAGGCTGTGCTTATTGGGCAACTTAACCCTCTGCTCTGCAAAGATCTGGGCTCTGGTTTTTCACAATCCTCTCTCAAATGTGATTTCCTGGATCCCTCTCCATTGCTGGGAGCTGATTTCATATGGAATCCTTTTGCAAATTACCCCAATGCCAAAGATAGGACCATCAATTGAAAAGACTCTTGGCATCTGATCCCATCCTCTTCCATCTCCCTCAACCCAACAAACACTCCACAACCACTATTTTAACACAACATAGTTACACTTAGGATATCTACTACACTTATGTCTAAATGTTAATTAAAAGCCAGAAAGCAGCAGTAAAAATTGCTGTCTCTCAATCATGCAAGCAGTCAGGAATGATTCGCATCTGGGTCCTCAAAGGGAAGGCTTGACTTTACACTCACCACATGATGGATGATGGAAGAGAGCACAAGATGATCAAGAGGAGGGAACAACACTGGAGGAAAACAGAGAAGGAGGGCTCTCACAGATGCTTAGTCTCAGCATCAAATGCTTTCAAAACCACCCATCCAGCATCACATAGCACTCCTCAAAGAATTCTCTGCCCATTCCACACCTTATCCCCGCTAATGTTTCAAAAAAAACACCAATTTACTGATGACTCAAACCATCTACCAGCCATTCTTACCCTGGATCCCATAAGAAGCTCAAATTCCACACTAAACTTATTTCCAAACCTCCTCCTGATCTTTCCTTCATCCCCTAAACTGAATAAAGGGATTTTATCTCCCCAAGCCATCTTTGGGCCATCCTTGCCTCTTCCATACCTACTTATTTGCAAAGCCTTGACCACAATGCCTCTCAAATGTCTTTGCATGAATCCCCAACATCACCACTCTTGGTTCCTCACTTTGCCTAAGCTATTGTAATACTCTCCAATCTGATCTTCCTGCTACCAATCTCACCTTTTCAAATGAGCCTGTTTTGCTCAAGGGAAACACATCTGACTGATTCCCCTGCTTTAAAAGCATTCACTGGCTCCCAAGGACCTATCATACAGTAATCACATTAGTAGGACACCAAGATCTTAGACAATTTAAAACTGACCTACATTTCCATATTTTTTCTCACTACCCCATATGCACCAAACTCTCACTGTACCAAATTATATTTCCTATATACACTCTGTCTTATCCTGACTTTATGCCTTTGCAAAAACTGCTTTATCTACCTAGAATGCTCTTTCCTGCCCACTTTGACTATAGGTAAAATCATGTTTTCTGTGACATATCACTGATGCATCTTCTCAGACCATTAATCACTGTGCTCCCATAGCATTTTGTACATACTTTTTTTTTCCTTTTTAAAGATTTTATTTATTTATTTTAGAGGGAGTGAGCGAGAGAGAGAACACAAGCAGGAGGAGCAGCAAAGGGAGAAGCAGGTGCAGGGCTCGATCCCAGGACACTGGGATCATGACCTGAGCCAAAGGCAGATGCTTAACCAACTGAGCCACCCAGGTGCCCTTGTACAGACTTCTAATATAGCAATTATCCCACTGTGTTCTTGGTGTATAGATGTGGCTATTTCTTTCTATCTTTTTTTTTTTTTAAAGAGAGAATCTTAAGCAGGCTCCACGCCCAGCGCAGAGCCTGACACGGGACTCGAGCTCACAATCCTAAGATCATGACCTGAGCCAAAATCCAGAGTCAGACACTCAACCGACTGAGTCACCCAGGTGCCCTGATGTGCTCTTTCTTTTAGAATGAACTTCCTGAAGACTAGTATTCAGTTTTATTTCTCTTTCTATCCCTAATACCTCACACAAGGCCTATAAGTTAATGAAAATATACAACGGTACAATCTGTATCTCCAAGGGGATTAAAACCTACCCGAAAGCCCTAAAGATGAAAAAAAGTTGGACGGAAGGAATAAAAACATACCCCACAGGCATCCTTCTCCTGTCTTTTGAGATGCTAGTGAGGTGAGTACAGGTATAAACTGGTTAGGAAGGTTGGATCCAAGTAAGTCCCTAGTTATCCAAGTCAGAGTAGATACTGATGTTAGAACTATGGTCTGGAAAGGGATCCAAAGACTGACACCTCAAGCCTTTGACTTGTGCTTCAGGGCAAGTTTGGTTGGAAGATCAAAACTCATTTGTTCTTTCATCTGTTACATCCAGTTCAAAGAGTTAATAACAAAGAATAGATAGATGTCTTTCGTTTAGATTTTTCTCACAGAAATACAAGAAATGGTAAAGCTGACAAATCAGAAATAAAAGGCTAAGAAGCTAAGATACAGAGTGAATGTCCACAGAGTTTTTTGCTGGAAGTACATAACACTCGTGGGATTTTCCCCTTGGATACCTGTTTCTATAAAAACTCTCCTACGGAACCTTCATACACTGCTGGGGTAGAAATGTACAATGATATAGCTACTTTTATTTATTATTTTTAAGATTTTATTTGAGAGAGAGAGCACGAGTGGGGTGGGGAGAAGGAGAGGGAGAAGCAGACTCCCCAGTGAGCAGGGAGCCTGATGCGGGCCTCAGTCTCAGGACCCTGAGATCACGACCCAAGCTGAAGGCAGATGCTTAACCCACTGAGCCACTCAGGTGCCCCTGATACAGCTACTTTAGAAAAATGGTTTGACAGTTTCTTGAAAGCTAAACACAAATTAATCCTATGACCCAGCCAATTCCACTCCTAAGTATCCACCTAAGAGGACTGAAAATGCATGTCCAAAACTCCCAACACAAATGTCCATATACCATTATTCATAACAACCAAAGAGTGGAAACAACCCAAATGTCCACCAACCGGTGAATGGATAAACAAAATGTGGTACATCTATGCAAGGGAATATTATTCAGTCATAAAAATGAAATTTGGATACATATGATAACAAGGATGAACTTTGAAAACATTACACTATGTAAGAAACCAGTCACAAAAGACCATACGTTATATAATTCCACTTATATGAAATGTCCAGGAAAGGTGAATCTATCAAGAATGAAATAAACTGTGGTTGGGCTGGGATAGGTAAGGGGATTAACTGTAAAGGGATATGAAAAATCTTATTGGGGGGCATAAAAATGTTGTAAGAACAGATTATAGTAATGGTTGCATAACTTGGTAAATTTATTAAGTCACTGAACTATAAACATAAGACAACTAAATTTTATGTTAGGTATGTTATACCTCAATTAAGTTTTTGTTTTGTTTTTTTTAAAGCCCTCCACAGACTTGCGCTCCTGGCGGTGACAAGTTAACTGTTAACAAACTATCTCTCTCACTGTAAACAACCAAAACACTAGACAAAATACAGGAACAACAGTTGCCATACACTGGACATTAAGCAGCACTGGATTACAATCCCAGAAACAAGGGAAAAAAGGAGGTATGCCCTGAGTATCCTGGCTTTCCACGTGTACCAGACCCCAGAGCAGGGAGCAACACCTAAGCACAGCATAGCATGCTGGTCTCAGTGAGCTGAGGAGATAAGACTGGAGTTCAAAGTGTCTGAGATGAGCTATAAACTAACAATTTCCAGAGCTCACAGAAGGCTGGGAAACATCTGAGCTTCTACCAGTTGGAGTGAAGAGACCTTGGTGTTAACCCAAGGCATTCAGCAGAGACCCCAGAAAGACCGTATCTTGGATAGTAGCAGTCATTCCAAAAGAAAAGACTACTCTGGACCCAACCTAACAAAAATTAAAAACAAAACCCGTCAGTTTTTAATGGAAAATAAAATTCTGAAACTCAATGACATAACAATCACAATGTCCAGTGTTCAAATGAAAATTTCTGGATGCACATGAAGCAAGAAGATTTTAATCTGATAACCACAGAAAAATCAATCACTAGAAACATGTCCAGAAATAAAAGAGAAGCTCAACATTATAAACATTCAAGGATATAAAAGAAAATATAAATAGCAAAGAAATTGATAGTATTAAAAATAACCAAACTGAAACTTTAGAGCTGAAAAATATAACTGAAATAAAAAAATCTATTTCCATATTTGATGAAAAGTATCCATCCACAGATCCAAAAAGCTAAAAAAACCAGAGGTTAAACACAAAGAAGACAACACCAAGGTACATCACAATCAAATTCTTTTAAAAACCAATTATAAGATTAGGGTTTTCTCCATGCAGACAGAAAGGAGGAAAAACATATTTGGGGGTACAAAGTATAGTCTTTCTCTTAGAAACAACTATAAGTAAGGAAAAAATGGAATAACATCTTTTAAAGTGGTGAAAGGGAAAAATAAAGTATCAACTTAGAATTCTCTATCCAGTGAAAATATCCTTCAAAAACAAAGGTAGTCTGGCAGTTTCTTACAAAACTAAACATACTCTTATCATATGATCCATACCCATGATTCTGGGTATTTACCCAAATGAATGGAAAATTTATGCCCATAAAAAACTTGCACAAACTTGGAAGCAACCAAGATGTCCTTCAGCAGCTAGAGTACAAATATATAAACTGTGGTCAATCCAGACAATGGGATATTATTCAGTGCTAAAAAGAAATGAGCTAGCAAGTCATGAAAAGATATGAAGGAACCTTAAATGTATAATGCTAAGTGGAAGAAATCAATCTGAAAAGGTGACATACTATATGAGTCCAACTATATGACATTCTGTAAAAAGCAAAACTAGAAAGACAGTAAAAAGATCAGTGGTTGTCAGGGATAGGGATGAGGGAGGTGGCAAAGGAGGGAGGGATGCACAGAAGGTATTTAGGGCAGTGAACTATTCTGTTTGATACGGTAGATACATACCATTACACATTTATCAAACCCACAGAGTGTACAACATCAAGAATCCTAATGCAAACTACAGACTTTGGGTGATAGTGACATGTCAATGTAGGTTCACTGTAATAAATGGGCCACTCTGGCAGGTTGTTGATAGTGGGGGAAAGCTGTGCATGTGTGGTGACAGGGGTATTATATAGAAACTCTGTACTTTCCACTCAATTTTGACGTGAACCTAAAACTGCTCTAAAAACAGTCTATTAAAAAAAAGAGGAAAGACAAGGACCTTTTTCAGACAAACAAAAACAGAGAATTCATCACCATTAGACCTGAAATACTGGAAATATTAAAGGAAATTCTTCAGTCTAAAGGAAAAGGATTCCAGAAAAAGCTCAAATCTACATGAAAGAATAAAGAGTACGAAAAATGGCAAATACGTGGGTAAATAAAAGACTGCTCCCAAGTTTAAAAAAATTTCTTTAACATAACAAACTGCTTAAAGCAAAAAATAATAATGAATTCTGGGGTTCATAGCATATGAAAGAATGAAAAAAAAAGTATGTCAATAACAGAACAATGGACAGGAGGGAGGCAAAATGTAAGTAGGTTCTTAGAATTATCGATAAAATGGTATTTGATACAATAGGACACTATAATAAGATAAATATTCATATTGTAAGCTACAGAGCAGTGGTTCTCAAACTTTTAGGTCCCAGGATTCCTTTTTGCTCTTCAAATACTGAGGACCCCAGAGAGCTTTTGTTCATATGGGTTCTATCTATCCAAATTTACCATATTAGAAATTCAATTCAGGGGCGCCTGGGTGGCTCAGATGGTTAAGCATCTGCCTTCAGCTCAGGTTATGATCCAAGGGTCCTGGGATTGAGCCCCACATCTGGCTCCCTGCTCAGTGGGGAGTCTGCTTCTCCCTCTTCCCATCCCCCCAGTTTGTGTGCACACTCTCTCTCTCAAAGAAAATCTTAAAAAAATAAATTCAAACAGAAAAAAATATTTATTTTGAAACAGCGTTAACAAACCCATCATATGTGAATATAATTTTTTTTGTGAAAAGATAACTTTCTTTTCCAAAACTAAAGAAATTGGTAAGAGTGGCACAGTTTTACATTTTGGAAATCTAACGTCAGGCTTAACAGAAGACAGCTGGATTCTTCTCATTTCCTTCTGTATTCAATCGTTTCATGTACCCTTTGGAAAATTCCATGGTATACTTGTGAATGGATGAGAGTGGCAAAGGCATATGATATTTTAGTATTACTGTGAAAATAGTTTTGACCTCATGGTTCCCTTGAAAGGGTCTTAAAATCCCTAAGGTCTCCACACTACACTCTGATAACCACTCCTTAGAGCAACTACTAAAAAGTAAAACAAAGAGGAATGATTAGTAAGCCAATAGAAAAGCCAATAAAGGGCGCCTAGGTGGCTCAGTTGGTTAAGCGACTGCCTTCGGCTCAGGTCATGATCCTGGAGTCCCTGGATCGAGTCCCGCATCCGGCTCCCTGCTCAGCAGGGAGTCTGCTTCTCCCTCTGACCCTCTTCCCTCTCATGTGCTCTCTCTCATTCTCTCTCTCAAATAAATAAATAAAATCTTAAAAAAAAAAAAAAAAGAAAAGCCAATGAAATATTTTAGGGAAAATATAAATTAATCCAAAAGAAAGCACAAACCCCCCCCATAGAAGACAGATGAAATATTAGAAAATAGTAAGGGGATAGATCTTACACCCAACCTTATTGACACATTTACTAAAATGACCATAGATTAAACACACCAATTAAAAGGCAGAGACTGTCAGAGTTATGGGTAATGAAAAGGTATGTTATAAAACCACTCGTAAGAATCTGAATTGTTCTGCATTGGTGCTTACAGATTCCTCTATCTGTAGCCCCATTCCGAATTTTAGGGCTGTGACAGAAGCCTTGAGACATAAACATTGTAGAAATCAAGGAGCCACTCAGCTACTCTGACAGATTCATTCAATCAGTATTTTATTAAGTACCTCTATGTCATAGATAAGCTGAATAAACCTCCTTCTTTTGTTCTTTTTTTTTTTTTTAAAGATTTTATTTATTTATTTGAGAGAGAATGAGATAGAGCATGAGAGGGGGAGGGTCAGAGGGAGAAGCAGACTCCCTGCTGAGCAGGGAGCCCGATGCAGGACTCGATCCCAGGACTCCAGGATCATGACCTGAGCCGAAGGCAGTCGCTTAACCAACTGAGCCACCCAGGCGCCCTCCTTTTGTTCTTGATAGGTAAAGAACCTAAAGCCAAAATCTGTACAAAACTTTCTTAAATATTTAACCTGTGAAAATTTCATATATAGTTTATTTCTTCTCTGTGAGTAGATTTTGAAAAATCTCTGAAGAACAGCTCTCCTACATGGCCAAAAGTGCCCTTCACCAAGTAATGTAAATGTTCCTGAAGTCAGGCAATTCACCCCATCACTGCCCACTCAGAAATTTCCCATATGGATGGGGCAGCCTTCTGCTACAGGTGCTGGTCAGCCTTCTCCCAGCTTCCACGGGTACACAGCACTTGAGTGGATTTCACAAGTATTCTCTTCTACCCTCCAGGATAATGGACCAAAACAATGCCAAAATCGTGCTCATTATTCATACTCCAAGATCACTGAACTCTTACTTCATAAGAGCTGAGGTTGACTCAGCTCCTGGTGATCCAGAAACTAATCTGACTGCTTCTATATGTGAATCACTAACTGAAAATCAAAGACAGTTAACACAGGACTCTCAGTGATCACCCCATGACCAGGTAAGCTATTTGAGTGGTGGGGTCTCAGGTCACACCACTATCATCCTTTACCCTCACCGACAGCACACAGTGCTTTACACATGACTCCCAACTATTACTGGGCTGTTCTCCTTAAAAGAATTTCCAGATTTGACGCTTGCCATGTTTACACATTGAGGGAAGCAGAATCAAAGACTGTAATAATCTTTGACTCCCAAGTAAACAGGCCAATATGTCTTTTTTTATGTTCATGCTGGTTTGAGCTGCATTTTTGTTATTCACAACTGAAAGAGCATTTGCAAATACGAAGGTGTAATATTAAAGATGCCGCAAACAACAAAGTATTTTACGTGCAAGAATAGGGAGAAAAAGTTTAGACAAAAGTAAATGGCCGTAGAAAGACAGTTTGTTTTCCTTTATTCTGAATTACATGGCTAGAATGTTTCAAGCTGGTTACCAAAGGTGTCATTTACATAAAATCGAACATTAGGTGTAAAACCTTTTCAAATTATTTTTATCTTCTGCTCAGGTAGAAATGGTACACCTATTTCACTAACAGTCAAATGCACTCAAGGAACTGAAGTTATAAAAGCCCTGTTTTGGTCTGACTCTGATTCCATGTGGGAGAGAAGACACCTCTAACCTATCACTATTTGTTCACAATAAGAACTATATTTGGCAGCCTAATTACTTTGTGCACACTCATTATGATTCGAATTCCAAGAGAGAGTTATGTATGTATTTGTACTATAGCAAAGAAGAAGAACAGAAAAATTTCTCTCCTATTTTCTCTGAAAGCAGACATCTTTGAATCTCCATTAGACATCTCACTCTGGGGATGCCTGGGTGGCTGAGCTGGTTAAATGTCTGCCTTTGGCTCAGGTCATGATCCCAGAGTCCTGGGTTTGAGTCCCGCATAGGGCTCCCTGCTCTGTGGGGAGTCTACTTCTCCCTCTGCCTGCCGCTTTCCCTGCTTGTGCTCTCTCTGACAAATAAATAAAATCTTAAAAAAAAAAAAAGAAGTCTCACTCTGTAACCCCTCTTAGGCAATTAAGAGGTAGGAGGAATGTTTCCTCTTTCTAATTTCCCACTCCTTCTCATCCTTACACATGCACCATCCCTTTATCCTGACACACAGGAGCATAGTGATATATGAGAGTTATTTTTGAGTTAAGCACTGGATTTATATTTGCTTTTGCAGACCCCTGAATGGACTCCTTGTTGTCTGTTGCTTAACATTCCTGAAATAATTTAATGATATAATTGAAACAAATGTCAGGAGGCTAGCCTTTAAGAAATGCTAGAGAAAGGCTACACTATACGGGTTGGAGAAAATTCTAGTACTCTTACAAGTATACAGTACAGTCCTTCAAACACCTCTCTGCTATAAATGCAAATGTGCAGATTTCTTTTTTTTTTTTTTAAGATTTTATTTATTTATTTGACAGAGAGAGAGTACAACCAGGGGAAGCAGCAGGCAGAGGGAGAGGCCAAAGCAGGCTCCCTGCTCAGCAGGGAGCCCAATGTGGGGCTCGATCCCAGGACCCTGGGATCATGACCTGATCCGAAGGCAGACGCTTAACCGACTGAGCCACTGAGGCACCCCTGCAAATATGCTGATTTCTTAACTTTCCTGGTCTGTCCTTCTGTAACAAATGAAACACACCTTGAGGGATAAAATACATGCTCACGTATTAAACAGAAAGTAATAGTATATAGTTAAAATATATTATTTTTTCAGAAGCCTATTACCAGGCTTCAAAAAAGTATTAAAAATACACCGAGTTCTTTGCAGTCTCTTACATTAGACCACTAATTTAAATTTAAGCTCATGAGTGGTGTGGTACCGTTATTTGAAAACAGAAAATCTTCCCTCTCATCGCTGGTATTTTATTATTTATTTACTCACTTATTTATTTATTTAGAGGAGGGAGGGGCAGAGGGACGGGGAGAAAGAGAATCCTTTTTTTTTTTTTTTAAGATTTTATTTATTTATTTGAGAGAGAGAGAGAGCACATGAGAGGGGGAGGGCCAGAGGGAGAAGCAGACTCCCCGCTGAGCAGGGAGCCCGACGCGGGACTCGATCCCGGGACTCCAGGATCATGACCTGAGCCGAAGGCAGTCGCCCAACCAACTGAGCCACCCAGGCGCCCGAGAAAGAGAATCTTAAGCAGGCTCCATGCCCAGTGCTTACGCAGGGCTCGATCTCACAACCCTGAGATCATGACCTAGCTGAAATCAAGAGCCAGACGCTCAACCAACTCAGCCACCCAGGCGCCCCTTATCGCTGACATTTTAAGAAGAGTACCAAGGAACACTCTTCCATTATCAGACAGGGGAAATTCCACCATTTTAGTCATTCCCAAGTGGAATTTCATCTTGGGGGTCATCTCATTATCTCACTACACAATTAAAACAAAAATTGTAATTTTTAGTTGGTGGTTTAAACCCCTAAGTAGAGACCCGAGGAGAAAACACTTCTCTATAGCCACAGAAAGCTATTTTTTTCTTTCTCAAGTTCCTTAATCATAGTCAAGTTATATCCACCATGCTCTGACCAATTTCCTGGCCGAGGTCTGGCCCTTCAAATTTCACACAAGCTTTCACAACATAAGCATGCAGTAAGAGCTTCATATTTACAATTCATGAAAGGGATACATGCATCCGTACACAGTCCACCTGTGGACTATTCCCTCCCAACTTTCAAATCTGATCAACCAAACTAAGTCTGTTACTTTGCCATCTATTGACCACAACACCAGTATTAATTCTAGTCCTAACTTTGAACTGACGCTCCAGTATGTTTATAGATTAGAATAGTTTTCCACTAAAAATTAATTATACACCCATATATTTTTCCACAGTTGTCACTGTGAATATCATGTGAATTTAGAGCACAGCAGCTTTTCTGGAATTCAGTGTATGTATCTAGTATAATTAATCTAGGGCAGGAATTGAGAACCCACAGCCTCGACTAGAACATGTTACTTACTTTCTCTGTATGTTATCAGATACAACCTGATCAATATACTCACTTTGAGTAGTATGTATATAGCGAGATTTTGCGTTATACTTCTCCTACAGTCAATCAAGCAGTATTCTACAGACCAAAAGACTGAATCATGATTAACAGTCAAGGTGCAAAAGGTAATGTCTCTTGACATGCTTGATAAACCTGGTCTCAGAGCTCAGCTGTATTCCTGTATGCACCAGAGATCTTTTCTCATACCTTCTGTTTATTTTTCAAAAGATATAACTAACATAGCTACAGAAGTCTGGAAAGAGGGAGCTACTGTGGTTTTTTGTCTGTAAGCTTCTGGATACTTTAAGTAGCAGTTGCCTGACAATTCTGGGCATATTCCTAAATGAGTCAAGAAATGTGACAATAGCACAGCTACAGTGATGCGGTTAAGTGACTCAAATGATTCATCTGAAATTTAGCAAGTTCCACATGGATTTAACTTAAGTACATACTTTTTTTGGCAAATGCCAAATATATGAAGGAAGAAAAACATTTCTCCCAAAGTGAGTAAAATGTGAAAGAAGGTATGTTGTTTTCACTTTATTCTCTCACTCCAGCTCCTTCCCTTCTGCCCTCTTCCCTCTCCCTACCTCTCCAATGACTTAACTAGTTAAGTGACTCTTCTTGTTTAAAAAAAAAAAAAAATATATATATATATATATATACACACAGGGCGCCTGGGTGGCTCAGTCGTTAAGCGTCTGCCTTCGGCTCAGGTCATGATCCCAGGGTCCTGGGATCGAGCCCCACATCAGGCTCCCTGCTCAGCAGGAGGCCTGCTTCTCCCTCTCCCACTCCCCCTGCTTGTGTGCCCTCTCTCACTGTGTCTCTCTCTGTCAAATAAATAAATAAAATCTTTTTTAAAAAATAAAAAATAAAAAAATTACTATTCAGATCTTAGGACACAGAAATACGGTCTTTGATTTCACTCAAGACACCTCACCCTAGGAGACAGTGAGTCCTGTTACAAATAGGGATAGAAATGGTTATAATTCAGTCACTGTGTATTTAATTTACTTGGTCTCTAATCCTATTTACTGTTTTGTCAGAGGGAGAGATGAGGAATAAGCTTTTTGCCTTCTTTGTTCTAAAATAATATCTCCATAGTAAAATATTTGTCCCAACTCTTAAAAAAAAAAAAAAAAAAAAAGGTGGGGGTGTGTGGAATACTCCTTTGGTGAGGTTTTATGTAAACAGTTAACGTTTTCCCAGACCCATCAATCCCAAATGGCAGGACACTAAACTATACCATCTATGTAAGATTTCAGTTAATGAGCTAAAACACATTTAAAAAGAAACATAGAGCATCAAGGAGAATGCAGCAGATGTACAAGGAAACAGCTAAGATAGATATTTTTTAAGATTTTAAGTAATCTCTACACCCAACGTGGGGCTCAAATTCACAACCCCAAGATCAAGAGTCGCATGCTCCACTGACTGAGCCAGCCAAGTACCCAAAGAGCTGAGATATATTAAAGGAGGTTATGATGGAGTATAAATACCATGATTGTATTTGTGTGTTTAAAATGGGGAAAAAAAAAAAAAAGAAAAAGAAAAACACCTGTATGTGTGTATGTTTTCCAGAAAGGTCTAGAAGAACATATGCCAAAGAAAGGTTTCACAACCTTGGCACTATTGACATTTTGGGCCAGTTCTTTGTTGTGGGAGGCTGTCCTGTGCACTGTAAGATAGTTCATAACTTCCCTGGCCTCTACCCCCTAGAAGCCAGTAGCATCCCCTCAGTTGTAACAACCAAAAATGTCTCTAAATATTATTATCAAATGTCCTCTGGGGAGCAAAACTGCTCTCAGTTGAGAATTCCTGCACTAGTTAACAGTATTCATCTCCACAGAGGGAAGACGATAGGAGAGCAGCTGAAAAGAAAGTGAGGGCTTTTATTTTTTGCTCTACATACCATACTTCTGTACTGTTTGGATTTCCTAGTCCTGTCCAGTATTTATTACATGTGTTAATTCTCCAGAACAATAAGGAAAATAGAATCACAAGACCACACACTACTGGCCCTGCAAAATGACAGGACGTAGATTCCCAAATGATCAGAAAACACGTGTAAGCCACACTCACCTTCATGGGGTTTTCATCATATGTTGGGGTTCCCAGGTCCATCTCCGCTTCATGCTCAAGGCTGGCATCATCTCCTGGGCTTTCCCAAGTAGGCGGATCCCACTGAGTCTGCCTAGAAGGTAAGAACAGCCATGCTGTCATGGCCAGAAAGCAGAGAACTCTGGCACAGGCATCTCTACTCATATACACATGAAATACAACATATATAATGAGGCATAGAATAAGTCAGCTTCATAAGATAGAGACATTCTTTTGCTATCTTCCCAGCAGCATGATTCTATCCCAGAGACATACATCATCTAGCCCACCGTATTTCTCTAGCCAATGAGGTGGCAATGTTTACTGGGTGTCAAAGGAGCAGTAAAACCAAACATCCTATTTCTCACCTGGCTCTTAATGTTCTGGAAAGAGGATTTAACAAAACCTGAGAAGTACATGGAGTCAGTGCTTGCCTTTGCCTCCCCTCTGCAGGTGAAGAGACCAATAGTGATTGTGCCTAGCATGTACTTGGACCAAATAAAATGAATCACAACACACTCCTCACAATCCTTGGCCAAGTGAGAAAATTGTTCCTTGCTTTAGGAGCCTTCTCGTCTGTGGTTGTGCCCCTTTGCTTTAATGACTGACAGCATGGAAAAGACTTCAGGTTTAAAAACTTGTGCCCTCAGCTCAAAATATTCTCAACTGCAAGAAGAAGGGTTCTACCGTGTTAACTCACTGCATGTTTATTAGTTGCTTTGAAAATACGCAAGCACAGATTTTTTTTGTTTCTTAAGCTAGATCTGTGAGATAACAACTGGAAGTAGGAAAATTCCTGTTCAGGAGTCTGAAGTCAGCTGCCACAGGGAACGCTATAAGGAAAATCACTTAAAATGTCAAAAGCCTCAGAGAACTAGCAGCCTATCTGGCTGGCTAGTCCTGCCGCTGCGGTCTTCTGCTCTCCTACCGTGGCATCTTTAGTCGGCAACATCATAGACACTTGATAAAGCATAAAGGAAAATATTTGACTGTATGAAATTTTTAAACTCGTAAGACATTACAAAGACATTTGCAATACTCTTGATAAAAAGATCTAACAATAATGACAGAAAATGGGTAGATGTCCCAAACAAGCAATTCACAAAAGATACAAGTGGCCAATAATTTACTGAAGATGGTCCATTTCAACAATAAAAGAATTAAAAATGAAAGTAAGATTTCTCACCTATTAGATTTACAAGATTAGAAGAAACTACATAAAGAAAAAGGCACTATTGTATACTTTTTGTGGGAGGCTACATTGCTACAATTTTTTTTAATGGTAAGCTGACAATAATTATCAATTTAAAATGTCCATCTCTTTTAACCAACAACTCCACCTCTAGAAATCAACCCAAAGAAGGTAGTAAGATTGGAGTTATATTTAAAACAGTGAAAATCCAACAATGAGGGTGGGTTATTTTTGTACAGCCATACAAGAGAGCAGGATTTGGCAAACTTTTTTTCTATAAATGATCAAAGAGTAAATATCTTTGACTTTGTGGGCCATATGGTCTCTGTCACAACTACTCTACTCTTCCATTATAGTGTGAAAGCAGCCATAAATAACTCCTAAATAAACGGGGGTGGCTGTGTTCCCCCAAAAACTTTATTTGCAAATACAAGTGGCCTGTGGGCATAATTTGCTGACCCCTGAAACAAAGTATAAGCATGCACTAAAAATAATGTAGTTCTATATATCTATAACTAATAAAGTTCTATATAGATTGGTAAAAAGATTATAAAACATGTATCCCAACAACTCACTTAAGATTATATACCAATGAGTGTACACATACACACACACAAACACACAGAAAGCACATATATTCACATAAAGCTATCTGTCTAAAAGATGTATGCATTTTTTAAGCTTCTAGGTAAAAGATAATTTGGGCTTTTTACATATAATAGAGGTCATCAAACTATGGCTCATGGGCCAAATCTGGCCTCCTATTTTGTAAATCAAGTTTTATTGGACACAGACATGACCATTCACTTATATATGGTCTATGGGCTATTTGCACAACGGCAGAATTGCGTAGTTGTGACAGAGACTGACTGGCAAAGCCTAAAATATTCATTATATCTGGCCTTTTATAGAAAAGGTTTGCTCATGACCCCTGATACCTACACAATGTTAGATGAAGTCATTATCTTTTTAACATTAGTTTTCTCCAAGAGTCCTGCAGATTAAAAATACACCAAAATATATCTATCTTTTAAAAAGGACTAAAGTCTAAGGTATGACGTAACATTTAAGATGTGATTCTGGAAATCTAGCAGCCCTCAAGCACAATGAACAACAGACAATGACATCAAGCCAATATCCATAAATCTCCGCTTATGATGGCAGCTCCTTTGAACAACTGAAAGCTGATCTGGGATGCCCAACCGCCTTTTTTTTTTTTTAAAGATTTTATTTATTTATTTGACAGAGAGAGAGAGAGAGCACAAGTAGGCAGAGAGGCAGGCAGAGGGAGAGGGAGAAGCAGGCTCCCTGCCGACCAGGGAGCCTGATGTGGGACTCAATCCCAGAACCCTGGGATCATGATCTGAGCCAAAGGCAGTCGCTTAACCAACTGAGCCACCCAGGAGCCCCCCCAAAAGCCCTTCTTACCTTGTGATCACATGGTAGTAATAAATCTTCCCTTCTGGATCTCGGGCTGTCTTCCAGTTGGGAGGTAAGACAATGGTTTTTGGTTTGGGAGGAGAGGGAGGTGGCAGATCCAGTAGATTATTTGTCACTACCATTTCAGGCTAAAAAGAAACACACAAATTCTTGATCAGTGACATCTCTTCTAATCTAGCTGAAAAGGACAACATAGCCTACTTAAGCAATATGTAAAAACATACATCCACCTCTTCTTTTAAAAAAAGATAAAGCAAGGGCCAATCTGGGAAATGATCAGAGATGGTGTATATGAATAGCTTTAGGGATCTATCAGAAAACTGACAGTTGGCTCCAAGTTCACCATCCAAGAGATCACATTTAAAAAGACTCAGCAGCTCAGTATCTAGAGCAGTATCTTGCAACCTTAATAAAACCAATGCTAAATGGCATATACCAACTTCAGGATACTGATGAGCTGAATTAGCTTTATATAGAGTTCTCTCTCTCTTTTTAAAGAAAAAATCTGAAAAGCAAGTATGACAGAATGTTAACATTTATCCATTATCAATTTTTCTGTATGTTTGAAACTTCATATTTATATTAAAAAAATTTAATGTCACATTTTGAAAAACATAAAAACTTCACAATCACTATTAGGGACTGAATTGTTTCCCCCAAATTCATATGTTGGAGCCCTAACTCCCAATGTGACTATTTGGAGAGAGCGCCTTTAAAGAGGGAATTAAAGTTAAATGAGGTCATAAGGGTAGTGCCCTAATCCAACAGGACTGGTGCGCTCATAAGAGGAAGGGACATCAGGGAATGTGGGCAGAGAAAAGGCCAGGGGAAGGTCCAGTGAGAAGACAGCCACTTGCAAACCAAGGAGAGGCCCCAGGAGACACGAAGCCTGCCGACGTCTGATCTTATAGACTTCTAGCCTCTAGAACGGTTAAGAAAATAAATTTCTGTTGTTTAAGCCTCTCGGTTTGTGGCATTTTGTTATAGTAGCTCTAGCAGACTCATAATAAGTTGTTATAAGAATATATGCCCTTAACTGTTTATTCTATGTAAGCCAGTTAACAAAGAATCATTTTTCTAGCTTTACCTTTGCTTGGGCAAAGAGGAACCCAAGATCCCAGGCTCAGATAAAATATGACCACTTTTTTTTTTTTTAAGATTTTATTTATTTGACAGAGACACAGGGAGAGAGGGCACACAAGCAGGGGGAGTGGGAGAGGGAGAAGCAGGCTTCCCGTGGAGCAGGGAGCCCGATGCGGGGCTCGATCCCAGGACCCTGGGACCATGACCTGAGCCAAAGGCAGACGCTTAACGACTGAGCCACCCGGACGCCCCAAAATGTGACCACTTTTAAGCGAACCTAGGTCTTTGAGCATCACTGCTTTGTGTATACCACTAATCCCTACTTGAGGTAGCTGCTATTTTTTGGTGTCCTGCTCAGTTCTGCTTCATTCCTGTAGTCCTCTAGCCTATAAAGTGACCGCTCTTCCCTAAGCTTTTGTGCCACTTTTCAAATCCAAAAAAAAAAAAAAAAAAAAAAGGACTACTTCAAATCATTCAGAACTTACCAAATTACTAATCCTTCCCACACTTGGAAATGATTCTTTCCCTCCTCAAACTATCTGCACCTTTTGTGACACTAATCTCTACTTTTAGGATTATTCACTGTGATCCTCAACTCTTAGTGGAATGTCAGCTTCTAAGGATAGGAATGGAAGCTTAGGTTTGTATTAAGAGTTCCCAGAAGGGCCCAACTCATAGCAATCCCTCAAATACCTGCTGGAAGTGCAAACAGTCTTGGCCCCCAACTGTCTTCACGCGCTGTCCTTATACTCCATCCCCACTCACTGTCCTACCTGTCAAAAGCCACTATCACTCAGATGATGCTGCAGGAGGCTTCTCCGACTATCAGAATTCCAAAGTGCTAATGGGTAAGTTATTCTGTTTGGCTGCTCAATTGCTTCCAATGCCAGCCTCCTATTTCCCACTTCATCAAGATTTCACCATATCCTTCTCCATATGTGGCAGAATACCATATTGTACAACAAGTATAGTGAAGTATATCACTCATTTTTTTTACCACTAGTCTGTGGTGTCTAGTGTAGTATCATATTCTAGTGCTCCATAAAATAAAAACAGCTACTTGAGAAAATTGTTACATTAGAAATTCACAGCAAAGTATAAAAATACAAGGTCAGTTAAAATTACAAATAAAAGGGATACCAGAAGCAAAATACGTATCTATCAACACTGCCGTTAATTCTACAGAATTTTTTAAAAAATGGCTGAGTAATGCTTCCTCAGGGACACAAGCCCTTGAGTGAAACTGGGGACTACAAAAGTTAAAAACAAAAAACAGTAAAAAAAAAAAAAAACAAAAAAAAAAAAGTAAACCTTCTAAAGATGAGGTACGCAGCCAATGAGCATTTTATCAACTGAAATATTTCTTACTGGCTGTAAGGGCTGAGGCTGCCCTGGGGCGACTATTGTCGTCACGGCCGCGGCTGGCTGGACCACCACTCCTTGCGGGTGAGCGGTGAAAATCTGTTGTCCCTGGATATACTGAAGACTTGGCTGGGCATAACTCTAAAAGATAAAATGAAGAAATCCACAATTTAGACGTTTCTAGCTCTAATACAGCAGTAATTAATTTCGAAGTTGGCATCATCTTACTGGAATCCATTAATTTTTAAAAACTTTTAGTAAAGAATATTTGGATACAAATGTGTAAAACTCGTTGCAAACACAGAAGTTTCTTTCTTTTCTTTTTTTTAATAATTCCCTAGTCATTTACTTACCTTGGTTTTATCATTTAAAAAACAAAAAGAAACCCAGAAAAAAAAAAAACTGGGGGGCAGTGCGGGGGGGCGGCTCCTAGGAGCTGTCCGAGGCCACAGTACTGGAGTGCGGCACTTAGGATATCCAAGAGACCGCTACCCAGGGCTCTTTGCAGAGAGCCTTTATAGCACCAACTAAAAACTACCAGGTTGTTCTGACCAGAAAATGTCAAAGACAGTGAGGGATTTGTAGCAGAGGAAGTAAGATGGTGATCGAATTTTAAACTTGTCTTTTAGCTTTCTGTAGTCTTCGATAATACAGCTCCTTCCAAGGACGACAGCAGAATTCATTTCATCCAAAATTCTTACGACGCACGGATTCATACCATGCTTTATGAAGCTTGAAGCCCTTTCATATACATTGTCTCATTTAGTCCCGAGTCCCGACCACCATGAAAGGTTGGTATCTCCCACACCTGGAGTTACCTAAAAAAGTGCCATGGCTGCAACTTACACCTACTCTGGAATTAGTTCTCATCAAAAGAAAAACTGCTTAAAGAAGAGGTGACAACAGGGGCGCCTGGGTGGCCCGGTCGGTTAAGCGGCTGCCTTCGGCTCAGGTCATGATCCTGGGGTCTTGGGATCGAGCCCCACATCCGGCTCCCTGCTCAGCGGAGAGCTTGCTTCTCCCTCTCCATTTGCCTGCCACTCTGCCTACTTGTGCTCTCCTCTCTCTCTGTCAAATAAATAAATAAAATCTTAAAAAAAAAAAAAAGAAGAGGTGACAACCCTAAAAAATAACCCTGTTGTCTTATTATCCTGTACTTAAAGACAGATTTTGATCCTCAAACTGAGATTCTACCACATAAAATGATTTCAGAGGCATATATTGATTGATAAGTACCCAAAATACAAAATATAACCATTCCAAATGATACCAGTAAATAACCAAGGAGTCTGAAGAGGCCAATGGAGCTAACGAGATTTCTGGATGAGTAAGTACTGAGAAGGCACCGAGAAAAAGAGAAGAAGAATACAACATTTTTTTTTTTTTTTAAGATTTTATTTATTTGACAGAGAGAGACACAGCGAGAGAGGGAACACAAGCAGGGGGAGTGAGAGTGGGAGAAGCAGGCCTCCCGCTGAGCAGGGAGCCCGATGCGGGGCTCGATCCCAAGACCCCATTCTTGGGGCAGATGCCCAACGACTGAGCCACCCAGGAGCCCCCCCAAAAGACTTTTTAACGCTGATGCATACCCACACAATACAATCAGAGTTCAGTACAAAAGGATATCAGCAAAAAAGATGATCAAATACTGTTTAAGAAACTTAAAAGTATAATCTCAAAGGCAAAGTATAAATAATTCTGTAAGTTTAATTTCAACTTTGCTAAAAATAAGCCATAAAACAAAACATATCTACCTGGGTTCTAGCCTATCATCACCAATTTATCTGGAAAGTGAACTTCCAAGGGCCCTGATGCCCAGTAAGAAGCATCCTGAAGAGTGGATACAAGAGGCAAGTCACTGTGCATACAGGGGGTTAATATATATGTGCTGGTAAATCTGATTCTGAGTAAAAACAGTTTCTGGGGGGCGCCTGGGTGGCTCAGTAGGTTAAGGGTCTGACTCTCGGTTTTGGCTCAGGTCATGATCTCACGGGTGGTGAGACCAAGCCCCGCATTGGGCTCTGTGCTCAGTGGGGAGTTTGCTCAGAATTCTCTCCCTTTACCCCTCCCCACACTCATGCACACACATGTGCAAGCACGCGCTCTCTCTCTCAAATAAATAAATAAATCTTAAAAAACAAAAAAGTTTCTGGGAGGCTGAAGAAGGCAGTAAACTGATAAACATGTTATCTCCAGAGTGATCAAGAGGTTAAGCACCCAAATCTACAACAGAAAAATGCTAATATTTTGGAGGCTAAAAATTCCTTTGACCCTCAGTAATTCTTTGCTCCTAGAGAATCTGTCTGACAAGATGAGAGTTAATAAGTAAGGCTCATCAATGGAGACACTTTAAAGGACCTGATTAATGTGAAGTAAAGCTATGGTTTCTTTAGCATGAAGACTGGCTCCAAATGCTGGCTGTGCAGTGACTTCTGAACTGAAATGGCTTTATCTAGTTTGATCATTCCCTGTATTTACCAGATGAGGCTCCAGACAAATTTCACCTGTTCCTAAAATGCAAACATATATTTAAAGGATAATAATTTATCACCAGGAAAGAATGTAACACATGCTGGAAATAACTTCCAAACGAAATGCCAAAAATATCTGAACGGTATCAGCCTTGCAAAAAAAAAAAAAAGTCACCCAAGATAGCAATAATCATTTAGAGGTACAGTGTTTAAAGCCCAGACTGTCAAAAAGAAAGAGGAAAATGAACATTCTTCAGGGTTCTATATAATCTGTCCAAACCAGCTGACAATCACATGCCAATGCCAAAACTAAAAATAGCAATGAAAAGGGAAAATGGGTTTGCAGTCCCACTGAGGTTCATATGAAAGATGTACAACACTTGTGAGACATAAATAGCATATGCCTGTCAAGTTTCTCTATCTGCTGGGGGAAAATCTGTAGGAGACTTGCTCTCCCCTTCAAGAGACTTGAAATTACACAAAAGCTGATTTCTCAAACATAAATCCAGTCTACAAATATCTTTAAAATAGGACTTCCCATGGAAATTACAAGAGAAATCTAAAAAGGTCTAAAATGTTATAAAAGGGAAAACATAATTATTCTGCCCCTACTTCTAGAGAGGGAAAAAAAATCACTATTACTTGATATCTGAGTCACTTCACTTCATAATGTGAAAAATTATAGTCCTTAGCACTGCATTTTTTGAGATTTGATTTAGTATGACTTTGTAAGAATAGGTCACTTAGTAATGTCACAAAACCACTATAAATCATGTGGCATCAGTTGAAATTGGGCTTTTATGTTTAATAAGCAATTATGGCAAAAAATGAAAGTCACCTCTGATTGCACATCTGCTCCAAACGTCGAAGATACTGCATACGTACACACACAAATTTGTATTACATCACATACTACCTTCACTGTCAAAGTTATCATATCTTGCAAACTCTCAGTAGCTCATGTTGGTACAGTCAATACTACGTTCAAACACAAATCTCAAGGCCTCCTCCTGGAGGTCAGATCTTTAGACCAGACACCAGAGAGACGACCCTGACTAGGAGCATTTCACACCCCACTAACGTCAATACTCTCTCAGTATCATTAAGGTAACTGAATAATAACTATAATTAAACCTTCAAGGTACATGGTGTTTTAACTCTATCATTATTAGTATCCATTATCTCATACAAACCTCAACCACTCTGAGGCATTCAGCTCATTTCATAAATAATAAAACTAAAACTGAAGAATATAAACCGAAGCACCTCTCTCCAAGACATATATTAAATGATGGACAGGGACTCAAAACAAATACACACTAATAACATGTTCTATGTTTCTCATCACCCACAGCCCAGCATTATCTCTGATAACTAATCTCACAGAGAAGGAGAGGGCAGTCTGGACCATCCAACTCCATTTATCTACCACTCTAGCACACACAAAATAGATTAGGAGCCAACAAATGACTCCTTGGTAGGAACAGAATGGAAAACTGTAAGCAAGCAAAACCGTGATGCTTGAGTCTTAAGGCTGTGACTTAACCTTTTGCTCAGTGGGATGGAAAAAATAGACTCCATTTTATAAGAATGGCCAAATGACCAGTGACCTCTCTCCTGGGGAGTCTTTAATAAGTATCCTCCACGACTTTTGCTTATGCTCTAAAACCTAGGTTAAGGACATGCTTCAGGAATAGAAATGGGACGGAAGTAGACCATATTTCTTATATCTGATATACATTCTCAGGGAAAAACTCAAATGAATGGCTTGGTCCAAGAAAGAATATGGCAAGACAGCAGGAGAAGTTAGAATCTAAGAAATTTGTTTAAGACACTTAAAACAGGGGCGCCTGTGTGGCTGAGTCGTTAAGCATTTGCCTTCGGCTCAGGTCATGGTCCCAGGATCCTGGGATTGAGCCCCACGTCGGGCTCCCTGCTCGGCGGGAAGCCTGCTTCTCCCTCTCCCACTCCCCCTGCTTGTGTTCCCTCTCTCACTGTGTCTCTCTCTGTCAAATAAATAAAATCTTAAAAAAAAAAAAAAGACACTTAAAACATTCTGTAGGAGGCAAAATTAAACATACAAAAAGAAAAACAATACTTAAAAAAATCGACACCTGATGGCCAATAACACCGATTTTTTCTTTTTCTTTTTTTTTTTTTTTTAAGATTTTTATTTATAAGGGGCGCCTGGGTGGCTCAGTAGGTTAAGTGTCTGCCTTCGCCTCAGGTCACGATCCTGGGGTCCTGGGATCAAGCCCCGGGTGGAGCTCCCTGCTCAGTGGGGAGCCTGCTTCTCCCTCTCCCCACCGCCTGCCCGTGCTCTCTCTCTCTCTCTCAAATAAATGAATAGAATCTTAAAAAAAAAAAAAAAAAGATTTTTATTTTTATTTTTTTTTAAAGATTTTATTTATTTATTCATGAGAGACAGAGAGAGAGAGAGAGAAGCAGAGGGAGAAGCAGGCTCCCAAGGAGCAGGGAGCCTGATGCGGGACTCGATCCCAGGACTCTGGGATCATGACCTGAGCCGAAGGCAGACGCTTAACCGTCTGAGCCACCCAGGCGCCCGATTTTTATTTTTAAATAACTTCTACACCCAACATGGGGCTTGCACTCACAACCCTGAGATCAAGAGTCACATGCTCTATAGACTGAGCCAGCCACGCACCCCAACATCCATTTTCTTACTAGCCTTATTTAGCACTATAACATTCATTTTAAGCAAAACATGAAAGGAAAAAAAACACCTAAGAATGTTCAATGCAGTGCTATTTATAATTACAAAAAGAACTTTTAAATGACTATCCCCAGGAAAATGGATAAGCAATGATTTGATAAGCAATGGGAAATAATACAGCCATTAAAATGCGTATCTGTATATTCACACGCATATATAAAAATACAGAGTAATTTGGGAAAATGGTTAAGAATCATGTTAAGTAGAAATAATGGGATAGTTTCAAGTCTTCAAAATTACAAATACATAAAATATATAAGCGTGTGGATAAAGAGATCATACAAAATGAAAGTAGTTAACACAGTTAAAATTTCAGGAATTAAAACTGGATACTTTGTCATGGCCTTACAAACTAAATTTTGATGCAGCTTCATCACAAAAATACTAACAGAAATAATATTACCGGTCAGTGCTAAGTAATGTGTGCAGGAAGCATCCCTGCAAGTCTCCCCCATCCAAAATAATTCACCTTTAAGGAGTGATGTGAGAGACATAGGAATGTGGTGAGGATGCTTTATACATTCTTCTTTTTTGTTTTTTTAAGCTTAAAATGTACTGCTGTATTCTACAGAAAATAAACCTGATTCAAAAGCACAAAAATACACCTTGAAATATAAAATCAGTATACTCAGCTTTTAAATTTCACATTACTATTTCCTACCACAGTGATATCCTCAGGCTCAGTGCATCAGAGACACTCTTGACAAACTTCATGACGATAAACATGCAGGGGATAAAAAAATAATATACACACTGGGTGGGTCTAAGAAGAAGAAAAGGGCAAGCCATCTCTTGACTCAATTACCATGACAAAGTGTTCTCCCATTGTAGGGATATGAAAGAATAAACTGTATATTATTCACTGCCTATAAGCAAAAAGCAGAGGAGTATCCAAAAGCCTCTCTCTGATCACTTGCTTTGGGGAAGTCAGCTGGAATATTTTAAGAAGCCCTACTGAGAGGTCCACGTGAAGACAGAAAACAGAGTTAACAACCATGTGAGTGAGCTTGAAAGAGAATCTTCCATCCTCTGCCTAACGACTGTAATTTCACAGACTCTGAGCCCGAACCATTCATCCAGACAAGCTACTTTTGAATTCCTGACCCACAACAACTGTGAGATGATAATTACTAGTTGTCTTAAGCTGCTAAGTTCTGGTGTAATTTGTTACACAACAGTAGATAGCTAATACAATTGATTGATATGTAAAAGTCATCAATGGCGGGCGCCTGGGTGGCTCAGTGGGTTAAGCGACTGCCTTCAGCTCAGGTCATGATCCCAGGGTCCTGGGATCGAGCCCCACATCGGGCTCCCTGCTCCGCGGGAGGCCTGCTTCTCCCTCTCCCACTCCCCCTGCTTGTGTTCCCTCTCTTGCTGTGTCTCTCTCTGTCAAATAAATAAATAAAATCTTTAAAAAAAAAAAAAAAGTAATCAATGGCAGGACTTCAGCTTCACATCAGATTTAACATCCCATAAACAGACCAAGACACACAAGAGCGGTTCCAAAATTAGTTACCTGTACAATTGGTGGAGTTGTCTGTGAATAGGGTGATGTCACACCATAGACAGTTGGACAAGTCTGTCCCTGATAATATATGGTTGCTTGAGACTGTGCAGGAGAATACTGCTGCTGGACACTGACTGACTGCTGATTTGAATCCCAAACACCGTAATTCTGTCCTTGGACTGGGCCTGGGGCTGGCACTGGCAAGACGGTGACGCTGGAGTCTTGGTGTACCACACCATCACTTTGGGCCACATACTGTGAACTGGAAACTTCCACAGGGGCTGCCACATGGGGCACCACTGGCACGGGTGGAGGGGCAGCAAGGGGTTCTGTAGAATGTCCCACCAAGGGCTGAGAATGATCATAAGGAGCAGGAGAACACACGGGGTCCATGCTGGGTGTGGGAAGGAGCACCTTTCCAGCATTAGGGTTGCTGGGATCCACATAGGCCTGCATGGGATAACCTGGTGGGTAGCCGGTGAAGGGGTGATGAGGGGCATTGTAACCAAGAGAGTCATAGGGCAGTGGAGACGTCATTCCCAGGGTCTGCATCTGCTGCTGTTGTTTCTGAGCCTCCCGCTGAGCCACCTCTTGCTCAAACAACTTCCGACGCTCCTCTGTAGAAAGTTTATTGCGGTCTTTAATTCGTACTTTCTTTTTAGAAGTTGGTGTATCATATCTAGAAAGAAAATAGTAAGAGCATCACAAACGGTTTTCCCTAAATCAAGGACATAATCAAAGCATTAATAAAGGTTATGTCACTCAATACTAAACCATTAATCACACCAACTCCAATTTGGCATTGGTTAAAAATCGGTCAAAATTACTTAAGGAATCCTGCTGATAGAAGAGAATCCCAAGAAAACATTTAGAAAAAAATAATAACTTTATCTTTATTCTCAGATTCTTGAACTTCAAATTAAAGATACATATAATATTCTAAATAGATTCTTCTTTATATTTGTATAGTCCTCTATACACTCTACAAATTCTGAAATTTAAACAAAATACACTAATAAGAGCTAAAGAATTTGACGTCTGTCTGACCACAAATATTTATGACAAATTCAACAGAGGGCAGTTAAGTGAAGGATGAGAATGCACACATAAAAATATGGAGAGTTATATTCACCTCCTCTTCTCTGTGCAATACCAAATATAATATTTTACTGCTAAGCCTAATGCCCTGTGATGGTTTTGACAAGGCCTCCTGGAAACCATCAGCTCTAACATTCACAAGAAGAGAACTGAGGGCTTAAAAGAGTCTGCTGTGAAGTTCTATGGAGTCAATCAAACTTTTAAGAAAGTTTTATTGGCAAAAATTTAAAAATGACAACTAATTTCAAGAGGTTTCATTGCAAAGAAACCTCTAAGAACAGCTTCACGGACAAGGGCATAACATTTATTCAAACAACAAAAAACATATGGTCTAAAAAACTCTAAGCTGAAAATTTCCTTTAAAGTGTTAATGGGATGGTAGTACCCTTAGCTGCCTGGCAAAAACAAATGCAAATAGTTTATAAAGGTGCTTAAATTTAAGGTGCTTAAATCCAGGCTTCAGTGAATTCCCACAGATCAAATTCTTTTTTTTTTTTTTTTTAAAGATTTTATTTATTTATTTGACAGAGACAAAGCGAGAGAGGGAACACAAGCAGGGGGAGTAGGAGAGGGAGAAGCAGGCTTCCCCGCGGAGCAGGGAGCCCGATGCGGGGCTTGATCCCAGGACCCTGGGATCATGACCTGAGCCGAAGGCAGACGCTTAATGACTGAGCCACCCAGGTGCCCCTCACAGATCAAATTCTAAGGAACATGATGAGTTCATTAGAAAATAAAATTATAAAAATATTTATACATATATCTATATAAATGAGAGGAAGAAACCGACAAAAACTACTGGTACTGGAATTATCCAATACAGACTATAAGAGACATTTAATATGTTTAATGAAATAAGAGGCTATTAAAAATATTACTAAGGAATGGGACCATAAAAAACTATCAGGTAGATTTGAAAAAGAACCCCATGAAACATCTAGAAAGGAAAAAGAGTAGAAATTAAAACTCAATTATCATATAAAATTGAGCATGCACATACCTGACAATTCAACAATTCTTTTTTTTTTTTTTTTTTTTTTTAAAGATTTTATTTATTTATTTGAGAGAGAGAATGAGAGACAGAGAGCTTGAGAGGAGGAGGGTCAGAGGGAGAAGCAGACTCCCTGCCGAGCAGGGAGCCCGATGCGGGACTCGATCCTGGGACTCCAGGATCATGACCTGAGCCGAAGGCAGTCGCTTAACCAACTGAGCCACCCAGGCGCCCCAATTCAACAATTCTACTCACATACCCAGGAGACCCTGTTGCACATGTACATCAAAATTAGGTAATAGCGCTATACATAATAGAAAAAACTCTATAACAAAATGTTACACACAGCAATGCAAATGAATAAACGACACATACAATTGTGGATAAATCTTAGCAATACAATATCAAGTTGAAAACAAAGCAGCCTCAAATTAAACACAGAAGAGCAGCCTTTTCATAAAGTTAAAAACTAATGTATTATTTTAAAATATATATTAGAGGACATAAAATGGTATTTTAAAAAAGGAAAGCCAGGGTATAATAAACACAGGATGCAAGACGGTGTCATCTCAAGTAGTAAAGGCAGGGGATAGTATAGAAAGAAATGGCTTAGCTAGATTTATATGATGGTTAAGATCACAGCACAAAAGCATTATAATATATGGAGAAGTTGATGCACAGAAATGGTAAGTGTCATGAACCAAGAAATAATCCAACATTCAATTCAATGTCCCTAAGATCCATGGTATGGTTAAGTTAAGAGATGAGATCTGAAGAGAATTAGTAACATAGAAAACGATCTTCAAATTCAAAAAGCTCAATGAATTTCAACCAGAGAAACGAAAAAGAAATCCTCATATTAACATAGGGTAGTGATACTGCAGTACACCAAATACAAAGAGAGCATCTTAAAAGCAGACCAAGAGGAAAGCCAGATTACTTAAAGAACAATTAGACCAAGAAGTTTCACAGGAGAAGTAGGGGAAGCCAGAAGACAACAATAACATATGCTTCAAAGTGTTGAGAAAAACTTTTAACTTAAAAAAACTTCCTTTAAAAATGAGAGTCCATGTTCACATAAAGACTCATACATATACAAGTCTTACACTTGTAATATTCACAACAGCCATCTGGAAACAATCCAAATGCCTATCAAATAACGATTTTATAAATAAACTCTGGTAATACCTACCCAATGAACTACCACTCATTAATAAAAAGGAACTACTGAGACACATAACATAAATGGATCTCAAATGCAATCTGCTAAGAGAAAGACACATCAACTACTATCTAGAGTATGATGCCATATATACATGACATTCTGGAAAAGACAAAATCAGAGGATCAGAAAGCAGTGGCTGGTGCCCCGTAACTAGGGATAGAAGAAGGGGATCACTCACAAAGAGCCCAAGAGAATTTTGAGATGACAGAAATGTCTATATGATGACTGTCAGTGGTTACTTAACTGCATGCATTTGACAAAACACACTGAATTATGTACTTATAATTAAATATTTCTATAAGAAATTTATATCTACTGACTAAATAAAGCTGATTTTTAAAACAGGGTGAGCATTGCAAACAAAGAAGATTCTTTAGACAAAAACTGAAAAATACGATGAACAAAAAGTCACTAAACAAAATCTTTTAAAGCATTTAGGTCTGAGGAGAAAGGAGAATAAAGAAACTGATAAACGTAAACAAATTAGTAAGTCAGTCTGTGTACATAAAAAAAAATTGACAATAACTGATGGGAAGGGGCGCCTGGGTGGCTCAGTCATTAAGCGTCTGCCTTCAGCTCAGGTCATGGTCCCAGGGTTCTGGGATCGAGCCCCACATCGGGCTCCCTTCTCGGCGGGAAGCCTGCTTCTCCCTCTCTCACTATGTCTCTGTCAAATAAATAAATAAAATCTTAAAAAAAAAATAACTGATGGGAAGAAGGAGCAACAAGAAATTATAATGCTGGACAAAAACAGCATATAAATTGGGAAGGCTGAATGATCAGAGTATCCTAAAGTACCAATGTTGTTCAAGATACTGATTTGCTTTAGATTTTATTTAAGTGAAACATAGCAGTTAAAGAAATGCCACAAAGAATTAAAAAAAAACCAAATCAATCAGCCATAAAGCTATTAATCAGACACAGAAAAGTCGGTAAAATCCTACCAAAAGGAAGGTAGCATACTTCTATTAACATCAAATGAAATAGACTCTAAAGCAAGTCTCAATAAAATTCTAAGAACTGGTATAATACAAACTGATTAATGGCAATTATATTTGAAATTTAACGAAAAGAAATTTAAACACACTGCAAACCATAATAGTATCTAGAACTAGGTTATGATAAAACTGCACTATCAAAAGAGTAGTTCAAATAGTATTTATGGAGAAATTTAAATCCTTACTTTACTTTGAAGAGAAAAATACTGAAAATTAATGAGATAAAAATCCCAATTATTCCAATTAAAATTTAAAAAAATTATATAATAAGCCCAAAAAAGTGGAAAAAAAAATTACCAAAATAAAAAAACACTGTTATTCAGTGATTTGTACTGAAGGTACTGCTAGCAAAATAGCAAGAGCAAGGAAAAAGGACTAGAAAGGAAAAACAAAAATTTACATGATGGGGACTGTTGACAAAGACAAAAAAAAAAAAAGGCAAAACCCCCTATACTTTTGAAATATCAGTGAGAGTTCTATATGGTCACCAAACGAGATCAATATACAAAAGTCAATTGCGCATCTACACACCAGCAACAAGCTGAAGATGTAACCAGAAATTAAGGTTCCCAGAAATGAATATACCAAGATACCTAAGTTTTTCTGGAAGAAACTATCAACAATTAAGGAGATTAATGAAAAACTTAATATTTAAAATATTAAAGAAGACCTAACTAGACAGAGCATATCTGAATACTCAGTTTGAATACAGGAACAGGAATACTCAAAATTATAAAGATGTCAAGTCTCTTCAGAATCATCCTGGTGGGGGGCAGGGGTGTGGAGGGAGTAGGAGAATCATGACAAGCAGATCCTAAGGAGAACAAGTCTCAGAAAAGAAATGACATCCCAGAAGATCAAGTAGGGGTTTGCTCTACTTGCTAACAAGACTTAATATAAGCTACAGTCACATTATTAGCCCCAAAACAGATCCTCCCACATATAAAAACTTATTAGAGACAGTGCTACAGTTCAAGGAGAAAGGACTGGGCTTTCAAGTGAATGGTGCACAGACAACTGGGTATTCACTTAGAAAAAAATGAAACCATATCCCTACCTCACAACATATACAAAAATTAATTCCCAATAAATTAAGCACAAGAAAAGAGCATCATCACCTCAAGGATAGGGAAGAATTTCTTAAAACATAGCACTAATCATGAAGGAAATATACATGTGATATATTCAATTATACCATAATTAATAAATTCTATATATCAGAAGACACACAAGAGTCAAAATACAAGCCACAAACTGGGAAAAAAATACTTGCAAAAATTATTACCAGAGCAGAACTACATTTAGAATATAAAGAATCTCTAAAAAATAAATCCTAAACTCAAAATGATAAATACTAAACAAACAGCACCTATAAAAAGACACTTCACAGAAGAGGAAACAGGAATGGCCAATAAATACATGACAAGATGTTCAATCTATTTAGCAATTAGGGTAATGCAAATTAAAATCATGATGAACTTACTATTACAAACCCTGACAATCCCAACTTAAAAATTCTGGCAGCTGCATTATACGAATGCAATATCTCATTTTTTCAAAAAATAAATTTAATTTTATTTTTAAAAGATTTTTTATTTATCTGAGAGAGAGAGGGAGCACATGGGCGGGGGGAGGGGCAAAGGGAGAGGGAGAAGCAGACTCCCTGCTGAGCAGGGTTAGGGTTAGGGACTCGAGCCCAGGATCCCAGGACCCCGGAACCATGACCTGAGCTGAAAGCAGACGCTTAACCGACTAGCCACCCAGGCAACCCCAAAAATAAATTTAAAAAAGCTTCTCTGGAATAAATGTTTTCTAGCACCCAGTGGGTCATCATGTGGCTTGTTTTTCTACAAGCATGACAAAGACAGCCTCTGACACAGGGATCAATCAGCATTTTGACTGGTATGGCACAAGATTCACTATAAAACAAAGTTCTAGCTTTAGAAACTTTACCATTATATTTGAAGAGTTACCTCCCACCAATTTCCACTCCCCTTTAAAGAATAAATCTTTGGCTCCTCTAATAGCATTTAAATGTTATCAAGTAGAAACCTAGTCTTCACTGTCAAAAGAAACTCTATCTCAAAATTTACCAGTAAAGTTTTATACTCACTCATCAAGAGAATATACTTACTCCAAAACCCCTTGGTGCCCAAAATCAGAAGTACCGACTTGGGAACTTTTTGACTGGCTCAGAAAAGAGAGTAACTCACACAGGCCACTTACCTGTCATCTGGCCTTTTTGTTCCCCGCTCATAGGCAGAAGAAGGTGGTGAGAGAGAGCCCCTTCGTTTCCTTTTCTCTTTATTTTGAGTTTGCTTGTCTGGGTCTCTCTCTCTTGACCTGTTAGGAGTCTTTGGGGCAGCTGTTTGATCTCTGAAGCCAACAGCATCCCTTCCTCGTTCAGTTACTAAGGGAAAAGGGTTTTTAAAAATTTACTTGGCAGACTCTTCTCCATCATGATAGCATGTCAACTGTATAATACAATTTCTATCCAACAAATGGGTCTATGGACTCCTCCCTCACAGGCCCATTCAGAATTTGGATGAGACACAAGGTGGTGTGGTGTGTGTGTGTGCACTCTACTTCCTGAAAGTCTCTGCCATGAATTCTCTTTTCCACCTTCCCCAACCAAACTCTGAGTCCAAGCCTTCAACGTTTCTAACAAGTTCTGTGGAACACACTCATGCAAAATGTTCCCATTACCTTTAACAGGGAAGTCTGCTTGAAGTTCAAAATGTAAAAGCCTTCAACTGCCTCTATAGCTCTGCACATTTACAGTTTACAGAAGAGCAGCCTGGCATGCTAAGCATAAAAATCTCAAAGGGAAAAAGTCTCTTCAATTAAAAAAAAAGGGGGGGGGTGGAATTAGACAAATTTTTTAACAACTACCATGTCAAAAGGAAAACATTACAAATACAGATGATGACAGGTAATAACTCAGGAAGTTATCAAAACCAGAGAGCTCCATCTTCAAAAAAAGAATGCCATTTTCCTACTGAAAGATAACACTATTAACATTTTCTACTCAGCTTCTTTACCTAGAATGGTCCTCACCCAACTCCACTGTCACTGCTCCCAAAAGCTGTGCTAGGTATTACTTTTTCACTGACCTCACCTCCTACTTTCTCACCCCCCTAAGAAGTCTAAATCCCACCACTTAATATTTCAATATAAATTAACTGGTACCACATGCTGCTGCTTTGTTAGCACGGCTACCCTGATTAATCAGATTGCTCTCTTCTTAAGAGAATTTCTTATAAAATATCTCTCACAGCACAGAGCAGATTCACAATAAACACTAACTGCTTTTTCTTTTTCTCACCTCAGAAAAACATGCTATTACTTGTTTTCTTCCCTAGTGGCAGGGTTAGGTGTACATATGCCATTCTTGTAGTTCTCCTGTTGGTGGGCCCAAAACTCCATTAATTTGCAAAAACGGTTAATCAAGAGCCATGTATGAGCATTTGCCAGTGAGAACAGAACTCATCTCTACCACACGCTGGTAGAAAATGCTATACAATTAAAACAACTGTTCCAGTTCACAGTGTAGTAGAACACATCATTCTTTTGGGAAATACTACTATCTAGTTTCATCTAGGTCTGCCCATGACCACCCTATTTCCTTCTTAAAACAAGGTTCCTTGTGTTGGTATTAACTTCTTTAAAATGTAGCTATTTCTTCACTATATCCTGGTAAAGTAAGAAAAGGAATCATACTAACAGTTCATATTCTGACTCTGCATCTTATAATATGTGAGGTAGAGAAGTTGTTCCATTTATTCTGGCTGATTTTTTTCATATTATAAAATGAAAGTAAAGCTAGACTACATATTTCCCAAAATATTTTACAGTTCATAGGAATTTTAAAAGTGTTAGGCTCTTTAATTGCTTGACATTGAGGGGTAACTCAGAAGCCAGGCTTTAATTTTAAGTATTTCTTATAAAAAGCCTGAGACTGATGGGGGGGGGGGCAGATATGTGAAGGAGAGACTAAAGCTGGCAAACAAAAGGTGGCTTCCTGAAAAGATTACAGTCATCCATTATAGACAATTTTCAGAAGGCATCTCTCAGAGGGCACACCAGACTAGATATTGGCAAAATATTGGGCGGAAACCCTCATAGATATTTAAGTATTGCCCATCTTGCTAATGATTTCAACTCACTGAACCCAGAGAAGCTAGGCTCGCCTGACCAAGGTTACAGTGCCACTGGTTTTGCCAACCAGCACTACTCAACCCTGCCTTCTTTCTTATAAGAGAAATTCTCTGTAGCTGTAAGTAGGATGTTTGGCTATGAAGAAACTAAACCAATAGAGTTAAAAATATTCAAAACAAAAATAAAACCCCAACAATGATGCAAAGTACACCTCACAGGGCTTTAACCTATAAGATTATTTAACCAATAAGACTTAAGATTATAAAAAGCTCTTCATGCCAAAAATAGAGAAAAAGACCAAAAACAAAACAAAACAAAAAAAAACAAAAGGAAAAACGCCAAAAATATGATCACACTGGCTCCTTCCCTCTATTTATGTTGGGTCAATTCTGGAGGGCTCAAGAGATCGACAGTAGCCACGATAACTGATCTACTGTTTTCATCTTTAAAGAAGCATATTGGAAAATAACCAAGTGGTAAAACCCAGAAACCAGACTACCATGGCCTCCCTGTTATCTTTTCTGTAATAATGATTTTTTTTCTTTTTTCCCCCCCAAGATTTTTAAGTAATTTTTAAGTAACCCAACGTGGGGCTCAAACCTACAACCCTGAGATCAAGAGTCATATGTTCTACCGACCTAGCCAGTCAGGCACCCCTGAAATAATGATTCTTAACCTTGTAAGGGATCACTGGCTTCCTGAGAATCTGATGAAAGTTTTGAATTTTCCCCAGAAAAATTCATGTAAATAAAGGATTTTGCATATAATCATCTACAGGTAAAGACTTACACAGACATTTAGGAATACAGGTTTAACAATGCCTGCTCTAGAGGAATAAATGGAAGAAAAGCTTCTAAAAGCCATGATTTCAAGGAAAGCAACAACATAGGCAGTATAAAGGGACATCTCCTTTGGCAAAAATTCACTAAGAAAGAATAAAAAGGCAAGTTTCCAAACTTTTACACCAATTATTTCATTTACTTAATTACATACTGTCCAGTTTCAAAAACAAAACAGCTGAAGTTCTTATCATTTACCTCTGCATATTTCCAAAAGAGTATTTGTAAAGCCATATACACAGAGTACCTCTGAATACCTACTTGTGTTCTCCTTTTCAGTTTGACTTTTCTTTGGAATTCGATATACCTCCTGCAAAAATAAACCAAGAGAAGGGTTATTAGCATGGAGTGGAAGTGATTGTGTTTAAGCTGACTGATTTCACATGGTGACAAAGAAATAGGAATGGGCTGGTATTTAATTATTCTCCAAAATTTGACTTACATCTAGCTTTAAATAATAGATGCTGGTTCCCTTAAAAACAAGTAAAAATGTGTAGCATATAAGCTACACATACACACACACACACACATTTATTATGTATATTTATGTTTCATTTTGTTTTTTAAACATCTACCAAGAGGCTTATATGATCTCATTAGCCAAGTAGCAAACTAATTATATTTCTGGAAGGAATATACTTCCTGATAATCTTTCCATATGCTTTCTGCATATAAAATGAAGTCATCTATAGTTCCTTTACTGAGAGTATTCATCAGAACACTCTCGTAAGAACAATTCTAACCTCTCACTTGCCATCGCTACTTAAGGGAAGAAGGGTTAGTAATTACTTAGCTATATAAAAACACCTCAGAAAAACTGTATGTGTGAAGACAATGCCTGTTGTTCCTACTTTTCTATAAATGAAAAACTTGGCTAATGGCCAAATGTAGTATTTCCTTTCATATTGTTATTTTTAAAAAGAAAAGATAAACATTAGATCATTGTTGCTCTTGAAACAGCATCTAAGTGTACCAAAATTGTTCTTGACAAATGTAAACTATGTTTTTAAGCCCTGAATACCTTTTCTTGATGTAGGAATCTAAGGCTTAGAACATGTTCTGTCCCCTGACAATCCCTTGCTGTTTTAGTCATCAAGTAGCTCAACATTTCCTTCTCCAGTCACCTTGGTAAGTGGGCAAATGGCAAATCCACACATTCTCAATGGAATATCACATGATACTCTCCATTTAGAGTAATCTCATAATATTGACCATACCTATATGATTTGGTAATTTCATTTTTTTTTTTAGCAATTGTAGTCCAAGAAAATCAAAGAACTCCTCTTTCCACATGATTATTGGTCCTAGCAGTATTTGTGGAAAGTAAGAGATAATCCACATGCCATACGACCGAGGAAGGGTTAAGATTTAATATTCAGTTGCAATTAAAGATGATAAATACAGACCAAACAGATACTGGGCAATCTATATGAATGTAGATTTTTTAGAAAAAAATCCTTCAACACTTCATGCATGCTGATAAATTACCTAATAAAGATGATGACTGTCATGATTAGATGTGTACTTATCCTGTGTGTCAGGTTATCATACTAAGCATTTCAAATGCATTACCTTTTTGAGCTTCAAAACATCTCTATGAGGGTAAGTACTATTATCTCCATTTTACAAATGAGAAAACCTACTTAAAAATCTTAGCAACCTGACCAAGGTTATGATGCTATTGGACAGCATGACTCCACAGCAATTTTATCTTCTGTACTAGACGACCCAGGATATGGTTAACAGTCGGCATTATCTGGGAAGGAGTACCACTTGAGGAACCTAAGCATAAATGTAGGTGGCATCCTCTATTCCCCCAGCCCCTCTTTCATATGTAGGACTTCCACTAGAGCTGTGATTCTCAACTCTGGCTACACAATTAGACCACTCCAGGAAACTCTCATAGACATACTATGCCAGACAAATAAAATCTAAAATTCTGGGCATGAGTCCCAGGCATCTGTATTTTTTTTTTTTTTAAGCTCTCCACATGATTCTGTTGCCTACATGTAGAAGGTTGAGAACCACTGAACTACTATCTTCTCTTAGCAGCCTTCACTCATTCCTCCTCACAAGGAAGAATTTGAGAGAACAAACTGTGTATGCCTGTCCTCAGCTCAAAGCCACCTGGGGGTGGCTCCTCCGAGGAAATGTCTGGAGTTGTCAAGCTGTCAGTGTCTAGCTGTGGGTAATAGTGAATCAGGGTATTGTATTTATAATACAGTATTTATACAGTAAGGACAAAGCTGATATTCTTAGCTCTGACTCCTCTGTCCACCCCCCGGGGGTTACCAAATTTGGGGAAAAAGTAAGAATGCCACTTATCAGCACCTACTCACACTATAAGAAAAAATAGGTATTCTATTAATTTTTAAAGGCTTGGAAATGACTGTTGCATTTGGTACTCTGTAAATCTAGGCACTCCAAAAGGTAACGTGTTCATCATAAAGGCTGCTTAGAACATACAGATATGCAGGTCTGTGTCAACTAAGGATTACGTAATTTTTACCTGTTTAGTTTCTTTTGCCTAAGGTCTTGGGCATTACAAGTGTCCATTACAAGCATTTATAGTAATTTATCACACAGTCCTCAAGCTGGGACCCATTCTATGGTGGCAATTAACGTACCAGAGGAAATGTTTCTCAAAAATATATTAACTCTATCAAAAGTTTAGAGCAACTGGGGGCTATTGGGTGGCTCAGTCGGTTAAGCATCCAACTCTTGATTTCAGCTCAGGTCATGATCTCAGGGTCGTGGGATCGTGGAGAACTGCCTGAGCCTGAGATTCTCTCTCTCCCTCTACCTCTTCCCTCACCCCGTCTAAAAATAAGAAAGTTTAGAACAATAGCTAAGTAGAAAATGTATTCCGATATTCACAAAATGGATGATTATTACTGACTTGTGACCAAAAGCTATTGACTTTTACTCTGTACCTAATACTATGGGGAACAAATTCCATCAACATGCACCCAAGCGCTAAGGAGCTACTAACTTGATCCTCCTCTTCATATAGTTAAAGCTGTATATAAAATTTTGGGGCACCTGGGTGGCTCAGTCGTTAAGCGTCTGCCTTCGGCTCAGGTGAACTGGGATCGAGCCCCGCATCGGGCTCCCTGCTCAGTGGGAAGCCTGCTTCTCCCTCTCCCACTCCCCCTGCTTGTGTTCCCTCTCTCGCTCTCTCTCTCTAATAAATAAAATCTTAGAAAAAAAAAAAGCTGTATATAAAATTTAAACTGGAAACTCAAATTATCTACTTCGAGGCCCTGAATTTTTCCAAAGTCCCACAATAATGCAACCTGAGAAGGAAGCAGTCATATGAAGATTACTATAATATTTCTTAAAATTATTCTATCTTGTGGATAAATAGCAATAAGGTTAGCTTATATGATATGGAACACTGGAATAGTGTCATACACCTGCAGGCCATTGCAGAAAAATGTTTATCTGAGTTGGCTTCACTCACATTAACACTCCATGTAAAATCATTTTCCTCTGTTAATTCTACTCAAGAGACTGGCATGTTATGAAAGAAGCCTACAAGAATCTGGTTCCCCACTCCACCCAATATTCTTTACCTATCACCCTGTTTTACTTCTTTAGTGTCTAGGTGCTGCTCCTAATTAACACACACTCACATGCACTCAAAGCTATAATTCTTATTTAAGTGGTTTTTTTAAAAAGATTTTATTTATTTATTCGCCAGAGAGAGAGAGCAAGTGAGCGCATGAGCAGGAGGAGTGGCAAAGGCAGAGGGAGAAGCAGGCTCCCTGCCAAGCAAGGAGCCCAATGCGGGACTCGATCCCAGGATCATGACCAGAGCCGAAGGCAGACACTCAACTGACTGAGCCACCCAGGTGTCCCTTGCAGCTATAATTCTTAAGGGCCAAGATTGTCTTACTCTTTGCTGTATCTCTAGCAAAAAGAAAATGCCTGGCACATAGACAACACTCAACTACTTGTTGAATGGACCAGTAAGTGAAATACTACTCATAATTTACAGAAATCACCACAGTGCTAAAAAACTTCAAAGTATTACACAGCTCATTTTTTAAAACTCACTAAATCTATACCTTCATTCTCTTTCATCCCTGGTAAGAATGCTGTTTACAGGCCTCACATATAACCACAAACATGTTTGTGGAGTTGTATTTCCAGGGTCAGATTAATAAGTGTGCCTCCGCAACATTTTGAACTCTTATCAATGCTTAGAACTGCCCACTCTTGGGCAATTAATCACTCCTCTTCAAGGGCTCAAAATCAATCTTCAGAAATTGTTTGATAAACACTAAGTCACTGATAAGTTCATGCACAAGCAATGCATCCAACATCCCTTTATAAAAGTATGTAAATATGTGTGGAGTTGTTTTTAATTTGTAGACACAAAGAACAAGTTCTTTGATGGCTATTTGTGGAAATCTGGTATGCTCATTTAAATAACAAATACTTAGGTAGAGACTAGGTGTTAAAAGCACGTATCAAGGGTCTCCTATTTTTAAAGGACACTGGAGATACATAGTAGCAGCCACTAAGAGGTTCACAGGCTAACAATGTGGCTGACAATTCTTACTGTGTGCCATGTCCTTTAACTGCATTCTCATATACTCTTACATTGCTATGAGAAGTACCTTTGCTGTATCTACAGTACATAGAAAATAGGCTCAGAGAGGTTAAATAACTATACCAGGGTCATACGATGCCACAGTGAGCTATATATTGGACCCAGGATCTAAGCCTAGATTTGTCTCTGTCCAAAGCATACACTTTTAACCACTACTACTACCTCCTGAACACTCAAGGAAAAGAAAAAGTAGGGCGCCTGGGAGGCTCGGTTGGTTAAGCGACTGCCTTCGGCTCAGGTCATGATCCTGGAGTCCCTGGATCGAGTCCCGCATCGGGCTCCCTGCTCGGCAGGGAGTCTGCTTCTCCCTCTGACCCTCCCCCCTCTCATGTGCTCTCTCTCATTCTCTCTCTAATAAATAAATAAAATCTTTAAAAAAAAAAAAAAAGAAAAAGTAAACACACACTATCATATACTAAAACTGGCCTTAGGAGAGAGGACTGGAAAAAGCATCCTGAAGGAAATAAACATTTGAATTATACTGAAGGATGACTAGGAGTTGTATATAGAAAGAAAGAGGACGAAAATAAAAATATGGTAGACTGAACACATGTGTTTATTACAACTCCATCCTGAAGTCCTAAAAATGACAGTGAAAGAACAAAAAAGTATAGACCCATCCATATTATCTTTTCTTTCTGGGAAATGAATATTGAATATATATGTATACTTAAATTTCTTTTATTCTATGCATTCTCTTTCATGTTCTTTCATTTGATGATTCACAAAGAAAAAAAATACTGTATCCATGAAATAAGATGCTCTTTAAAAGAGGACAGCAAAGGGGCACCTGGGTGGCTCAGTCATTGGGCATCTGCCTTCGGCTAGGGTCGTGGTCCCGGGGTCCTGGGATCGGGCCCTTGCCTTGGGCTCCCTGCTCAGTGGGGAGCCTGCTTCTCCCTCTCCCACTCCCCCTGCTTGTGTTCCCTCTCTGTCAGATGAATAAATGAAATCTTAAAAAAAAAGACAGCAAAAGTAAGAATAAGAACTAGGATAGAAAAAAAGAGTTGAAGGTCATCCAGAAAGCAGAAAAAAAATCAAGAAAGGAAATGGGAGATCAAAAAATAAAATTAGAGGATAGGTGATAGATGACTTACATCTAATAGCAGGTATGCCAAAAAGCAAGGAGAGAGAAGACTGAGGGAAGTATAAATTTTTTTTTAAAAAAGAAAATTTTTTAGAACTTAAAGACATGAGTCACCAGATGGAGTCAGAGCACCTACAAATGAATCGAAATGGCATCAGACTTCAATAGACAGCAACGCTGTAAGCTAGAAAATGATACGATGTCTTTAACATTTTAAAGAAAAATTTATTCCCAGGGGCACCTGGGTGGCTCAGTCGGTTAAGAAAAATTTATTCCCAAATGATAATTACATGATCTGCCAAACAAGCAAGAATAAAATAAAGGCATTTTTCAGATCTATAGGGTCTCAAGATTTTATCTACCAGAAGAGGATGTTGAAAACCAAGACTGTGGAGGGTCTAAAATTCAAGATTCTCAATTCTGTGTCACACATTTCATAAATTATCTACAGTGTAAAAAGTACCATACTAAATACTTAAAAAAAACAAACAACTAAACAATTCCTGAGAGAACAATGGAAAAACACTGGAAAGTTAATGTAAATCAATTACTTAGCATTTAGAATATGACACAGACATATACACATTTGTATATAAATTCAACAACTGGGCATTCAATACAGATCAATTATCCAAGCTCTATCTTTGAGCAAGTAACCAGGAAGTGGTGGCTACTTAAAAATAACACCTGCAAAAGATCTAAAGATGTCATTCACATCTGTCATAACTTTGAAAAAAGTTATTTTTCAACAATACTGTCCCTAACAGAAAATCTTAGTTATCTAGAAACTGCACTTTTAGAGTGACTGCTACAATTAGCAATAGCAATTTTTTAAAAAGATTTTATTTGAGAGAGCGTGTGGGCTTGCGTGCGCTGACAGGCTCACACACCCGAGCATGGGCGGGGCGGGGGGGGGAGGGCAGAGGGAGAGGGACAGGCAGACTCTGCATTGAGCCTGAAGCCCAACATGGGAGCTCGACCCCACCACCCCACCCGGAGACCATGACTTAAGCCGAAATCAAGAGTCTGATGCCCAACTGACTGAGCCACCCAGGTGCCCCAAGCAATTTTTTAATTTAAAAAAGGAGATGGATGTTTTGAATATGGATTACTAAGAAAATGATGCTATTAATAAAAATGTACATCAGAGAATGATGAACCAGCCTGTAAGAGAAGACTATGAACTTGCATCTGAAAGGCAAGTGGAAGCGTCAACAGAAAGCTGAAATACAGATCTGAAATTTAGGAAACAGGCTAAGGAAAGAGATCTACATTTTGGGAAAATCTTAAAAGATGATAACTTATACTGATTATGGTACTTAGGAGATGGCCAAGAGAGAAAGTACATAAAGAAAAACAGGCTGACTTGAAAGAAAATAAAATTTAAGGGTTGAAGGTCTTTATACTTAATTCGTACAGTACGTTTTCTATTTTTTAATAAATACTTGCCAGCCATCCCACTTCTGAGCAAATATCCAAAGAGAATGAAAACGGGATCTCCAAGAGAGCTGCACTCCCATATTCACGGCAGCATCACTCACACTAACCAAGATATGGAAACAACCTAAGTGTCCGTTAACAGATGAATGGAGAAGATGCAGTGTACAATTACATGATGCGACATTATTCAGTCATGAGAAAAAAAGAAATCTTGCCATTTGTGACAACATGGATGAACCCTGAGGATATTATGCTAAGTGAAATAGTGAGGATGCACAGAAATTGAAAACCTTATACATTACTGGTAGGAATGTAAAATCGACCAGCTATCATGGAAAAGTGTCTGGCAGTTCCTCAAAAGTTAAATATGGAGTTACCATGACTCAAAAACTCCACTCCTAGATACATACTCAAGAGAAATGAAAGCCAGTATTCACATAAAAATTTGTACATAAAAATTCATAGTAACTGTATTCCTAACAGTCAGAAAGTAGAAACAACACAATGTCCATCAGCTGATAAATGGGTAACAAAATGGGTTAAAAAATATCCATACAAGGGAGTATTATTCACCTATAAAATGGAATTAAGTACTGATAAATGCTACAACACAGATGAATCCTGAAAACGTTATGCTAAGTAAAAACCAAATACAAAAGGCCGTTATTACAGGATTCCATTTATCCTTGTTCACAGATTGTGCAAATTCACCAATGCACTAAAATTTCTTTGTAATCCTCAAATCAGTAAGTTAGAAAAAATGTCACTAATTCTTCCCCAAGAAGTCAAGACTACCACTGATGTTTTTTGGTATACTTTTTCCAAATAATGGACTGATAACATGATGCAACACTATTCCCCAGTCTCTCAGAATCCTTTCAGTACCCTTTTTGGAAATGCTTCTAGTACACTCATACCCTTGTATATTTTCTTTCCAACTTCTTTAATATCATTTTCACTGACTTTATGAAATCAATGCATTTTTATTTTGTAACAGGTCTACATTGTATTTGTACTGCATTGCCCAATTTTTATAACAGTGAGACTTTAGCTAAGAAAGACAACAACCCTTTAGACAAAGACAGATGCTAATGTTAACAGAGATGGGATGTTTAGATGACAATTTTTTAGTGTTCAGCTCATCAATGTTTTTTGTCATAATGTTTGCTTCTCTAAGCAATCTTGAAACTGAAGATTAAGATACTGAGAACACCATATATTTGTGTATCTGTGTGTATCTATATATGAATGTGGACTTACGTATTTAATTACATGTGAGAGAGAAGCTTTTCCAAGGTAACTGAATGTTTGAAAATGATTTCAAAAAACCCCACCACATCCCAGGATTTTTAGGCCTTTGTGAAGTTGTAGTGCCAAAAGCAAACATACCAAATATTTATCTGGATTTACTGAACACTGAAAATTTAGAAAAAGAGGTAAGAACTTAGAGAAACATATAACAACTTTGGGTAAGATATGAACATGTCATGGAACCTGATTCACAATTCTATACACTAAAGATTAAAAATTGGGGCGCCTGGGTGGCTCAGTCAGTTAAGGACTCTTGGTTTTGGCTCAGGTCGAGATCTTGGAGTTGTGGGATCGAGCCCTGCGTCGGGCTCCGTGCTCAGCAGGCAGTCTGCTTGGGATTCTCTCTCCCCCTCTGCCCCTCCCCCAGCTTGTGCAAGCTCTCTCAAATAAATGAATGAAAAATAAAGATTAAAAATCCATTATCTCAATTAACAAAATAAAAAAATGAACATACAACATATAACTTCAATGTCTATGGCCCTACACCACCCCAAGGCCCAATCAAAGAAAAAAAATTACTGGACAAATACTGTTATGTACCCTAGCTCCTGGGAATAAACACCTTCAGTGGTAATGGCTCTACAACCAGGATTTAGCTTCCTTTAACAGAAGGAAGAATTGTTAACTCCTATCATCATGTCCTTGTAGAGCATGAGTCTATGGTTTTACCTCACAAACTGTATTACGAATGGTGGGAGTAGAGGGATCTCCATTAGGTCACAGAGGTCTTGAGATCTGACTACAAAGAAAATTTAGAGGAGAGCATAAATGTCTGGAGATTTCATAAAATCACACACATGAGAGAGGCAGAGGAAGGGAGAGTGAAGAAAAAGCAGAGAATAATTTTACTTATTCTTTTAAACCCCTGAAGATACTCTTCTAACTTCAGACAACAGGGCTCCCATGAAATGGAAGGTAGTAAGATTGAATTTCAGTTTTCAGCCACTCAAATGGGCAAAACATATGGTCACAGTTCTTAAAATAGGAAATACAAATGTAAAGATACTCAATACTTCATGCATAAGAGACATGCAAATTAAAACTACAATAATAGTCTATTTTTGCCTATCAGTCCAACCAAGATAAAGTTAGACAATATTTGTGTTGGCCAGGGTGTAGTGAAATAGGCACCCTTATGCATATACATTACTGATGAGTTAAATTGGTATAACTATAAAGATCAATTTTGGCAAGACCTATTAACTACAGATAACACAAACCAGGATTCAGATATACTACTTTTAGTAATTTATCCAACATGTATATTCCAAACAGGTATACGCGAATGTGTTCGAAATGACTTATATAAAAGTTCCATGCTAAGCTAAAGAAAGGAATCAATCACAATGGCTATCAAAATAGGGGACTGATTAATATGACTAACAGGAGACTGATTATGGCATATCTTTACAATAAAATATCACACAGGTATGAAAACTAAATTCTTTAAAACTTGGAATAAAACAAGCTTTATAATGTGTTAAATAAAAAATAAGGAGCTAAATAGTGCTTCCAGTTTTATAAAAAAGATCAATTACATGCATCCACTATGTACAAATTATCTCTGGAAGGATACACAAGAAGTTGGTTGTGCTGTCTGCCTTCAGGGAACAAGACAGGGGGGCAGGGGTAGGAGCAAAACATTTCACTGTGTGCATACTGAACTTTGTATCATGTACAGGAATGGCCTATTTAAAAATTAAAATGAAAAGAAGAGAAAAAGATAACGTGCCTCAGAAGAAGCCCTCAACAAAGTACCAAAAGATTTTTGGGGCATTATGGCTGTATTCATGGTAAAGACCATCACCTGAGGGTTGTGAGGTCTCAGGCAGAGAGGCCTAAGGAACTGGACATTCTCAAAACAACTTCTAAATGCTGCTCTTCAGAAAGTGCCATACCTTAAAAGCTCTCCTAGGTCACTGCCGTTCACTTTAAACTTGTCCCCCCGGCCCCTCCTTCTTCTCCAGCCTTACCCAGCTTGACTCTAATTCAAAGAATCTATCTTAACAATGCTCAGTTTTATTCACCACACAACTAAATGTGCTGGATTTACGCTAAGTACTAAAGCATAAGGTGAACACTGGACACTAGTCCCTGCTTTCAAGACCTCTCTAGCCCAACAGTAAATATGTGTGTAGAAAAATAGTGGTTTTGGGGCACCTGGGTGGCTCAGTCTTTAAGTGTCTGCCTTCAGCTCAGGTCATGGTCCCAGGGTCCTGGGATCGAGCCCCACATCGGGCTCCCTGCTTGGCGGGAAGCCTGCTTCTCCCTCTCCCACTCCCCCTGCTTGTGTTCCCTCTCTCGCTGTGTCTGTCAAATAAAAAAAAATCTTAAAAAGAAAAATAAGTGTTTTAATGCTGATAATCACTGAAGAATAATCAAGGTCATGATGATTAAATGTTTCTCAATTTCAGAATTCTGTTTTCTAGGCAAATTAATTCCAAATCTAAGATTTTTCCTTACACCTTCCAAATAATTTTTCTAACTAAAACTTAAAAATCACCACAGCCCTCCAAGTGATTGCACTGAAGTTAGTATGTTGCACTGGTCAATCCAACGCTGCAGTTAAGAGTAGGTGGTCATTATTTAACATAGTACTGGAAGTCCTAGCCACAACAATCCAACAAGAGTAAGGAATAAAATGCATCCAAATTGGTAAGAAAGATATAAAACTTTCACTATTTATAGATGACATGGTACTATAATATAGAAAACTCAGAAGACTCCACCGAAAAACTACTAGAATGATAAATGAATTTGGTAAGGTTGCAGGACACAAAATCAACATACAGAAATCCATGGCATTTTTATATACCAATAATGAAGCAACAGAAAGAGAAATTAAGAAAGCAATCCCATTTATAATTGTACCAAAGATAATAAAATACCCAGGAATAAATTTAATAACCAAGGAGGTAAAAGACCTGTACTCTGAAAACTGTAAAACATCAATGAAAGATATTGAAGACAACCCAAACAAGTAGATATTTCATGCTCATGGACTGGATGAATACTGTTAAAATGTCCATACTACCAAAAACAATCTATAGATTTAATGCAATCCTTATCAAAACATTTTTCAAAGAACTAGAACAAACAATCCCAAAATTTGTATGGAACCAGAGAAGACCCTGAATAGCCAAAACAATCTTGGGGGGAAAAAAAACCAACAACAAAGCTGGAGGTATCACAATTCCAGATTTCAAGTTACATTACAAGGCTGTAGTAATCAAAAAAGTATGGTATTGGCACAAAAATAGGCACATAGATCAATGAAACAGAACAGAAATCCCAGAAATAAACCCATGTTTATATGTCGATTAATCTTTGACAAGGGAGGAATGAATACACTACGGGAAAAAGCCTCTTCAACAAATGGTATCAAGAGAACTGGACAGCTAAATGCAAAATATTCAAACTTGGACCACTGGCTTACACCATACACAAAGATAAATTCCAAATGGATTAAGGACCTAAATGTGAGACATGAAACCATAAAAATCCTAGAGGAGAACACAGGCAGTAATTTCTCTGACACCAGCCATAGCTGCATTTTTCTAAATATGTCTCCTGAGGCAAGGAAAACAAAAGCAAAAATAAACTGGGGCTTCATCAAAATAAAAAGCTTCTGCACAGTGAAGGAAACAGTCAACAAAACTAAAAGGCAACCTACAGAATGGAAGAAGATACTTGGCAAATGACATATCCATTAAAGGGTTAGTATCCAAAATATATTAAGAACTTATACAACTTGGTGTGCCTGGGTGGCTCAGTCATTAAGCATCTGCCTTCGGCTCGGGTCATGATCCCAGGGTCCTGGGATCCAGCCCCTCATCGGGCTCCCTGCTTGGCAGGAAGCCTGCTTCTTCCTCTCCCACTCCCCACTGCTTGTGTTCCCTCTCTCGCTGTCTCTGTCAAATAAATAAATAAAATCTTAAAAAAAAAAAAAAAAGGACTTATACAACACCACAAAAACAAATAATCAAGTTTAAAAATGGGCAGGGGCATTTTTAAATGGGTGGCTCAGCCGGTTAAGGGTCTGCCTTCGGCTCAGGTCATGATCTCAGGGTCCTGGGATCGAGCCCCATGTGGGGTTCTTTGCTCAGCAGGGAGTCTGCTTCTCCCTCTCCCTCCCACTCATGCTCTCTCTCTCTCAAATAAATAAAATCTTGAAAGAAAGAAAGAAAGAAAGAGTGTTGGTGAGGATATGGGAAAATAGGAACCCTCCTGCACTGTTGGTAAGAATGCAAACTGTTACAGCTACTGTGAAGAAAAGTATGGAGGTTCCTCAGAAAGTTAAAAATGAAACTACCCTAGAATCCAGCAATTGCACTGTTGGGTATTACCCAAAGAATACAAAAACACTAGTTCAAAGGGATACATCACCCCTATGTTTATTGTAGCATTATTTACAATAGCCAAATTATGGAAGCAGCACAAGTGTCCATCAATAGATGAATGGATAAAGAAGAATGGATAAAGAAGATGTGGATAAAATAGATGAATGGATAAAGATATATATATATATGTCATTCAGCCATAAAAAAATGAAATCTTGCCATTTGCAACAACATGGATAGAGCTAGAGAGTATAATGCTAAGCAAAATAAGCTAGTCAGAGAAGATAAATACCATATGATTTCACTCATATGTGGAATTTAAGAAACAAATGAGCAAAGGAGGAAAAAAAAAAAAAAGGGAAAGAGAAACAAACCAAGAAACAGACTCTTAACTACAGAGGACAAACTGATGGATACCAGAAGGGAAGTAGGTAGGAGATTGGGTGAAATAGGTCATGGGGATTGAAGAGTATATTTATCGTGATGAGCCCTGAGTATGGAAGTGTTGAGTCACCATACTGTACACCTGAAACTAATGTAACACTGTATGTTAACAATACTGGAGTTAAAATTAAAAACTTGAAAAAAATTAAAAAAAGAGTAGGTTGTCAACCCAGCATTGCAGTTAAGAGTAGGAACCCCTCTGGTGTCCAAATCATCTAGAAAATACTTTTTGAACCACAGTTCATTCCTTTCCCAACGCACACATATACACATCCTTGTTTGAGAAGCTTCTCATATTTATGAACCCTTGCCCCACAAAACCCCAGTTTTGCATATGATTTCAACATAGATCATAGGTTGAAAATCTCTGCAGGATTAAGGAAAAAAAAGATACTTGAACAAAACACTAAAATGGTAGTTTCTATGATTTCAGAATGAATTTGGACTTACTACAGTTTCTAAATCAGAAGCAGATTAAGAGAAATCTGAAGTATTCACCAAAGATACATAATTATGTGAACCGCCTAGCAAGGATATAGAAATCACTATTTACTGGAATAGAAAAAGAAATGGTAAGAATATGGGATTTAAATCAGAAGACCTGAGTCAATTTTCAGCTCTGTCATTTAAAAGCTAAATCACAACCTCACAGGCCTGTTTGTTTCCATTTACAGGGGATAAAAACACCACTACTTACTTCATAGGTTTGTAAAAATTATATGACACTCATTCAAATGTTTTCTGATCACCTATCAAATAAAATAAACATAACACAGATTCAATAAGCAGCATGATACCATGGAAAAAGATGGACCTTCTTCACATCTTCAAAGATTTATGAAGTGCCAAAGGACATACCTGGCTCTCACAGTACCCTAGGGAGACTTGAGTGACCAAGACAGAAGTGTTCTCTGCCCTCACACACTGTACAAGTATAAAACGTTATGTGCTATGGCTGGAAAGGATGTTATGAGAGCATACAGAAAGGGCAGAATACTCTTAGAGGAATGGGAATGGCTTTCCTGGGGAAAGGATGAAACTTTAACGAGAAGAGACATCTAAACAAAAGACAGTGTTTTCACACCTGAGTGAATGTGTGTGTGTGTGTGTGTGTACGAACATTAGTAGCACAGACCCACTGGTGGGCCAGAACAGCTGAAGGTGATACGGCATAAATGAATAAGGACCAGACTATGCCATGGTATGCAAGCCTCATAAGAAAAACGGATTTCACTGGAACAGTGTAATGAGGAACCATTTAAAAGTTTTTTTTTTTAAGATTTTATTTATTTATTTGACAGAAAGAGACACAGCGAGAGAGGGAACACAAGCAGGGGGAGGGGGAGTGGGAGAGGGAGAGGGAGAAGCAGGCTTCCTGCTGAGCAGGGAGCCCGATGTGGGGCTCGATCCCAGGACCCTGGGATCATGACCTGAGCCGAAGGCAGACGCTTAATGACTAAACCACCCAGGTGCCCCTGTATTAAGATGTTTAAAAGAAAACTTCTAAATTTTGCATTTCATGCCATCAAATAGTATTTTCTTCCCAAATCAAAATAAATCTGTTAGGAGTTTGGGGGAAAAAATCCATAGCTGAAAGCAGGCCTATTTTTAAAATAAAAATATTTTTAAAATGTGTTTCCTTCTTGAAAAATCAGTGTATTTTTGTTGTTAAAAATAAATGAACAGAGACACCTGGGCAGCTCAGTCAGTTAAGCATCCAACTCTTGATCTCAGCTGAGGTCTTGATCTCAGGGTTGTGAGTTCAAGCCTGCCCCCCAAATTAACTGAACAAATAAAGTTTGCTCTGAGATACACTTTTCAAATTATAATCTCATATTTAATTAAATGTGTAAAGCTCTCAGTCCTTTGTTATAATTTTCCTTCTTCGTATAAGTTTAATTATCCATATTTATCTTTCTTCCTAGTTTTTCTAATGCTAATGTGATTTCTTGTAATTCAGTAAGATACAGGGTAAAATAATGCTTTTGGAAGAATGTTTAATAGAAAATTAAAATGGCAAAAAAATAAAAACAAACCACACACACACACAAAACAAGACTCCATGAGTCTAAACTCATATTAATCAATGAATACAGAATTACATGGGGCAGCAGGGAAAGCTCTTGCTTACAAGAAGGTCAACCAAAACATACAGAAGTAAAAGGAATGATGGGTTAGAAAAATCACCACTTGGCAACCATCACAGCTGTAAGCGATTCAGGCAAATTCACCAGATCTTGAAACTAATGAATAAACTTGATAAAAAACAGAATATTTACATACTTCCAAAGGTGCTCCTCTCTGATACTTTTTAATTATAAGGAGAAAACAGTAATTTTACACTGGAAAAACCTGGGAGACACCACCTTAACCAAGTGATCAAAGCTGATGATGCCAATAATGGGACAAATCAACATCATGTGGACACTATTTAATATTCCTGACAAAATGTATGACCTGAATCCAAAAGAAAACTTCAGACAAGCCCAAACTGAGGAATATTCTAAAAAATTCAAAAGTATTTTAAAAATTTGAAGTTTATAAAAGGCAAAGAAAGACTGAGGAACTATTCCAGATTAAAGGCTCCTAAAGAGATACAACTCAATGTAACACTTTAACTCAGATTCTGGATCAGAATTTTTTGTTTTTCTTTTCTTTTTTTTTTTTGCCATAGAGGACATTATATAAACAACTGGCAAAACCTGAATGAGATCTGCTGGTCAGATAATAGTATTAAGTCACTGTATTTTGCTGGTTTTGATAAATATATTGCAATCATACAGAAGAATGTCCTTGTTTTTACAAAATATATGCTAAAATATCTATGGGCAATGGGCATCATATCTGTAACTTATTCCTTAAAAGTCAAAAAAAAAGAAAATGACTAAGTAAAATGTTAACATTGGGGAATCTGGGTGAAGGGGTAAGAGGAATTTTTAGCTGACTTTTTTCTGCATTTGTCCCTAGAATGTGTATCACATGCAGAATACACAGAATGGCATTCTTGTAGTTTTCCTGTAAGTCTGAAATTACATCAGAAGTAAAAGTTAACAATATTAAGAAGGAAGATCTACATATTTTTATTATGGTTACATACAAGACTATATTACACCTACTTATCTATACTCGAAAAGTCCCTTAAGTTTCCAACTAACCTGATCATGGTCCTGAGGGAAAAACAATATTCCTTAAAGGTCTCTTGGCCCAGTAGTTCTATCATATATACCCTCTCCCATTTCTCAGTCTTACATCCAAATCATTTAAAGTTAACTTTTCCTAAACACAGTCAAGAGTTGTTTTTTTTTTTTAAACTTCATGAGCTATAGAAACATGTTCATTGTGTCTTTAGAGAAACAGAATTAAGAGCTCATCTAAAAGAATAAAGTGTCAAAATGACTTCACTCAAAATGAGAATGTTTCGGGGCACCTGGGTGGCTCAGTCAGTTAAGCATCTGCCTTTGGCTCAGGTCATGATTCCAGGGTCCTGGGATCAAGCCCCTGCTCAGTGGGGAGCCTGCTCCTCCTTCTCCCTCTGCCTGCCACTCCCCCTTCTTGTGTACTCTCTCACTCTCTCTGTCAAATAAATAAATAAAATCTTAAAAAAAAAAAAATCAGGGGCGCCTGGGTGGCTCAGTCGGTTGAGCGACTGCCTTCGGCTCGGGTCATGATCCTGGAGTCCCGGGATCGAGTCCCGCATCGGGCTCCCAGCTCGGCGGGGAGTCTGCTTCTCCCTCTGACCCTCCTCCCTCTCATGTTCTCTGTCTCTCGTTCTCTCTCTCTCAAATAAATAAATAAAATCTTTAAAAAAAAAAAAAAATTAAAAAAAAAAAATCAGAATGTTTCAAACAGCCAGGCTCTGAGCTTTACCATTTAGATCACTTATTGGTAAACTTTTTCTGTAAAGGACAAGACAGTAAATATCTCAGGCTTTGTTGGCCATCCCGTCTCTGAAGCAACTACTCAACTCCCACAGTGCAAAAGCAGCCATAGACAGTATGTAAATGAATGAGTATGGCTCTGTTTCCAAAAAATTTTACAAAAACAAGCAGTGGGGCAGATGTGGCCAACCCCTGATTTAGATGAAAGGATTTATCTGGTAATAACAAAAGGGACTACTAGTAAGTTTTAGACCAGGTTTGTCTTTTACCAAGTCTGATACTTATTAAAAAAATTTCAATGCAGGGGCGCCTGGGTGGCTCAGTTGGTTGGGCGACTGCCTTCGGCTCGGGTCATGATCCTGGAGTCCCGGGATCGAGTCCCGCGTCGGGCTCCCGGCTCAGCGGGGAGCCTGCTTCTCCCTCTGACCCTCTCCCCTCTCATGCTGTTTCTCTCTCAAATAAATAAATAAATAAATAAAATCTTTAAGAAAAAAAAAAATTTTCAATGCAGTAGTATCCAAGACTGTGTTCTTTAGGGGCAATTCTGAATTTTAAAGAAAAGGATGATATTGATCCTTATGGATACAGAATAATCTCAATGAAGGATTTTGAAATTTATTACAGAAATCCAGGGCACATAATTTCATTTTGAAATGTTGCAAAGCAGATTCCACACACAATATTTGTTACAGACCAAAATTCCAAGTAGTGACTCAAAACTTTTCAGCTGGGTAACTCTATATTTTATTTAAACTTTCTACAAAGAGTTTAATGCTTAACTTTCCAGACAAATGTTTGTTGAATTAAAGATAATGTCCTGAGATAAACATGAATAAAATAAGAAGAGAATATCATAAGGGCGCCTGGGTGGCTCAGTCGGTTGAGCATCTGCCTTCGGCTCAGGTCATGATCCCAGGGTCCTGGGATCAAGCCTCGCTTCAGGCTCTCTGCTCAGCTCAGGCTCTCTGCTCAGCGGGGAGCCTGCTTCTCCCTCCCCCTCTGCCTGCTGCTCCCCATGCTTGTGCTGTCAAATAAATTAAAAAAAAAAAATAGTCCAACTTATCACATATACAGAATGTTGCCCCTAAATCACCTAATCCGGGTGTAACTATAACTACCCAGATCTCTTTATAAGGAGAGATGCACATCCTGTAATCTAAGTATTTACGAGAGGCTCTGGAATCACTAGCCATCATCATCTACTGGGTGTTTAACTGAAACGAAAACTGCCAAATTTTATGGGAACCTTACCTCTTCTTCTCATGATCCAAATGAATGAAGACTTTTCCAGCCAAATTATAATTAATCACCACTTACAACCAGCTGTTTTGCCCTGTGAAGTCTAGGGTAGATTTTCAGCATGAGGGGTGATGTACAATAATTCCTTTCACAAACAGAAATATATGCACATGTCCCTGCTGAAAATGTAGCCTGGTAAATTTGCATGTGAAAATGAATCCATGTTATGTGTAGCAATGTGTTAGGTGATGTTTCTTGTTGAGGTCTACTTTAGGAGTCAAAATGTGTATGCCCTGTGAAGCCAAGGCAGCAGTCCTGTGTATAGAGGTATAGAAAAAGTAGCTCACTTAATCCTTTCTCGCCAGGAGTCGGGATTTTCCCGGAACGACATCCATTGTCGGCAATGGACGCACCAAAATAACGCCGGCGCCAGTGAGTTAACCACCTCTGTCCTCTTTTCACCTATTATATTTTTCATGCATCATCCAACTTCCCAACCATCTTCCTGTTTCTTCACAGAATGCACGCTAGGTTCTTGTTTTTCTTCAGCACGAAGTTGAAAATGGAGTTGAGAAAAGGAGACACATGGTCAGCTGGTGATGTTAACAAGCTCCTTGCTGCCCTGAGAAGCTAGATGGAAATGGTTCAAGTTACAAGGGGGATCATCATCAGATCTGGGAGGACAAAGAGTAATTCATGAAGCTTCATTCCCTTCCCTCCCACCCTCTCTCATTTACTGATGATCCCTATGGTCTGCCTTCACAGCAAAATCAAGATTAAGGATCTGAAGCAACCTCTTTCAGTTCTTCACTCCATCCAGTGTGTAGAAGGCCAAGTGGAACACATGTCCAACAATGTTACAGTGGCCCCAGAAGGTCAGGGAAGCTTGGAGTGGCTAACCACAATCTTAGATCAATGCTTTTTGGTATGATCTTGGAATTAACATCAGCAACTAACACAGTGCTTGGCAACAGGTGCTTAACAAAAGTTGGTTGAGTAAGACATTTTCTTTTCTGCCAACGTCTACTTGAACACATAGGTGGAAGTCAGACAGAAGTAGTTAACTCTTTCAATGCCGGGATAGTATGGGTGTATAGTAATCACATCAAGTCCATGTATTTATCTAAGACATGTTCATATTATGGGTTTCTGATTTCAATGTTCTGGTTAGATGCTAGCTAAAATATTTTATTTAAGGACAACCACAATCAGAGTTTTGGAATTAGAACCATGGTAAATGTTAATTAGAATGATAGATGAAATTAAGAGCCCCAGGACCAATGTGTAACAAAACATCACAGTTCAGTCAAGTGACAACCTCTTTCAGTATTGCAATTCTAGATGGGTAATGATTCCAGAGCAAACTAGAAGTCTGAAGAAGGAAAATCTTATTTAATGGCTTCCTTGATGGTAAGAATCAGGATAAATCCAAAGTATGAAGGTTAAGAAGGATATATTTTAAGTATGAATAAAATTTTAAACCTCAAGTCAAGAGGATCATCAAGCTACATAGTACTATGCAACTGCTTTGATCTTTCAGACAGGAGGAGGGAGGACAACAAGCAGGGGAAGAAATAATTTTGTAGGACTCAAAAATGTCTAGAGTGTGAGTTTAAATGATCAGTTATAGCTAATTGAGTTAAGGATATCCCAGAGAGTAATTCATACCACTACCATGACAATAAAAAATTAACCATGTAGAGAAACAGAAGTATTTACTTTTTCTAGATTTTAAGAGACAGGTTTTTAAGAAATGATGATTATGTCTCGTTTTTAAAAATTATGTCAACCAGAGACTTAGTAGGCAAAAGTGAACTACTGGGTCTGCCCCCCACTCTTGCTCTATAAAACCATCTCTGTAAGGCCTTTTCTATGCCCACTCGTGTACGTTTTCATTCCCACCTTCCTTACGAAGCCAGTCATGTCAGAGGCTCTACTAGCAGTCTTGGAACACAAGAGGGACTTCTTCCAGACTCCTGTGCCCTCACAAAGCAGGCCTTAAATGAAGGTCCACCCAAGTGACCGTCCCAGCATCTCTTTCAGTTTAACTGCAATTTTGGTTCCTGCAGTTCACATGTCATATCATAACCAGATTTACTGTGAATCCTTCCTTTTACTAAAGTTTATAAAAAGGAAGGATTTCATAAGGTTTAATAAGGTTGAGTTAATGATAAACTGTAAGTGGTGAAAGAGTAGCATGAATAGGAGTTCAAATAGGTCAATGAGAGCTGAAACCACACAATACTTAAAGAAGGGTCTCAACACAGCAAATTACAAATGCCAAAAGTAAGCACAGTGCACAACCAACCAACTACTCATTTTGCTCAGTATAAGGCCAATTCTGTATGGGTCAAATCTCAGGATCTAATGGGTGAGCTTTGTAGTCATAATTGGGGACAGAGGATTCATATGTCCATCTTGCTACAAATAAACCTGTACTGCTGGTTTATCTGGTTGCTTCACTTCTGGCAGAAGAGAGGAACAGAAAAATAGAAGCTAGCAAGTAACCTGTTCCCACAGGGTCCTCAAGACCTGAATCCCAGATCCAGATCACTTACAATCAAAATGTAACACCTCTCTCCTAGGCTGGGTTTTCTACAAAGCAAACCCTACACATCTTGCTAAATTCTTTAACAAGAGATTATGTATGTATTAAGTGTAAGGGTTCCAGACCTCTCTATTTTTCCTCTAGATAACATCTTTTGTCCAAAGAAATAGGCATTTAAAGGCAGGCCTATTTCAGAAACAATAAAGGAACTGAATACCAACTAGCTCCATATAAAGTTGTTTTACTGGAACAGAAATTTATGTTTAATCATTTTTGATGAGAAGTTGCTAAATTACCTTGGTTTTCCAATTAACTTTTTAATTTTAATTTCTAGTTAATTCAATACATTAATTTCCAATCAATTTAAACATTTTTTTTCTTACCTAGAATCTTACAAAGAATTTTCAAACATAGAATATGTTTGTTACTCAAAGGATTTCTGGTTTTGTTTTTAATGTAAAGAGCACTTGAATAACTGAATTCACTACTGTGATATGCTTTTCTAAATGAAGAAAAGGGACATCTGTGTATTAGTTTGGCTGCTGTATATCTTGCTAAGGTTTAAAAGATGTTTGAGACATTTATAATCAGCTGTCAGTAAGAGACATGGTATTCCATTTTTCAAATACATGTATAGCTAAAAAAGTAGGCAATTCAGCTTAAGATTTGTGGAACTCTAGACCTGAGTAATTCAGGTTAAAATAAAAATGTTTTCTTACCTTTAGGTCTTTCCAACTATCCAGGAGCTTGGTGGCCAAATCACTTATATCTACTGTTTTATCTGGCTGTTCCTGGCTCCTCTCACTCTCCACATCAGATACACCCTCCTCTTCATCTTGGGACGGGGTTTCCTCAGCAATGGTTTCTTCCAGTTTTGTGCCATTGCCCTCTTTGGGCTCTATTTCAGTGTCAGCCTCTGGTTCAGATGTAGGTAGCTTACTGGCTTCCACAGCGATTTCACTCTCAACTTTAGATTCAGGTAGCTGTTGTGTGAGTAGCTGTTGTGACTGTAACTCTTCCTCTTCTTCTACAGGGACGTTTTCTAACTGGTCAAGGTCCTCTTTGCCATCCTTGCCTTCCAGCTCACTGGTAGCATCAGAGATAGCACTGTCCATGCTATTTTCACTTATAATTTTAAGTCTGCGAAACATGAGCTTCTTGGGGGTGTCTGTGTCAGCTTCTGTGCTCAGCTTGGCAGAAGGATCAGGTGTGTTGAGTGGTGTGTGAGCCCGTGACGTATTCTCACTTGAATACCCATCTCCTTCACTCAACTGAGGAATGGCAGTTTTGGTCTGAGACCAGCGTTGAATAATTGGAAGTACTTTGCTTTCCTCCAACATATTTTTAGTAGGAATGGGTAAGTGTTCCAAAGTCTTTATAATCTGATTAAACACAATAAAAAAAAAAAAATCACATCACTTTACAGAGTTGACTTTTCAAATCTCTGGTTGGGACTCAGATCATTTCTGAAAGAGCTGTGGGTTTTCTTTACTGTCTTATTAAGACTGAAGTCTCTGTAACTATAGAAGGATTAAATGTCGTAATATTATTTTCCTCTAGAAAGGAAGGAAAACTTTTTAAAGACTGACCAGCAAGAATAAAATGTGGAGCAGGTAACTGCTCACAATATCAAACAGGACTGATTAATATCCTCTACCAGTAGTTCTCAAACCTGTGTAGATTTTTTAAAATATATATACTAGTGGACCTCATCCTGGCTATGTTTTTCTGAAAAGTTTTCCAAGTGACTGCAATATAGGCTTGGGAACTATGCAACAACATATATTTAAATGATGTTTCACCCACAAAAAATGCAGCTATTACTTACCTCTTTTAGCCTCTGATAAACAACTAACAAAGAAAGACTCTCTTCAGAGATAACCACCCCCTCCACTCTGAAATCCAAGAATTTATTCCAAAGTACTCCCCAATGTAGTTCTACAGAAATCCCAAGGTAGGCTGTTCCCCTCTAACTTTCTAGATGGGATGCTGAATTCATTTAATCATTAATCATAGAATCATTTACTAATGTCAACTAGATCTTTACAAAAAGGAAAGGGGTGGTGGGACGAAGGGAGGAAGGGAGGAAGAAATTCCAAGTCTTCCTCAACTTCTATTTGTTGCCAAATCTCCTGTGAGAAGAACAGAGGCAAGACAACCACTTATTTGCTCATTCCTGTTTTTGGTTTTTTTTTTTTTTTTTATTTATTTTTTTTTTTTTAAAGATTTTATTTATTTATTTGAGAGAGAGAGAATGAGAGAGAGTGAGTACATGAGAGGGGGGAGGGTCAGAGGGAGAAGCAGACTCCCTGCCGAGCAGGGAGCCCGATGCGGGACTCGATCCCGGGACTCCAGGATCATGACCTGAGCCGAAGGCAGTCGCTTAACCAACTGAGCCACCCAGGCG
>NC_138369.1:13626607-13708814 GCF_054177405.1 Leptonychotes weddellii
TTGTGCAGGACTGTTGAATCTCAGATCTGTACCTCTGAGACAAATAATGCAAGATATGTTAAGAAAAAAAAAGAAGAAGAAGAAGGTAGCGTGAGGGGAGGAATGAAGCGGGGGAAATCGGAGGGGTGGACGAACCATGAGAGACGATGGACTCTGAAAAACAAACTGAGGGTTCTAGAGGGGAGGGGGGTGGGAGGATCGGTTGGCCTGGTGGTGGGTATTGAGGAGGGCACGTTCTGCATGGAGCACTGGGTGTTGTGCACGAACAATGAATCATGGAACACTTCATCTAGAACTAATGATATAATGTATGGGGATTAACATAAGAATAAAAAAAAAACAAAAAGATGTTTTATCCCTGCATATACTAAATGTAAAACTTCCTGTGTCTCAAATTCTAGAGGATTAGAATAGGAAAGACCAAGGGCTTTAAAATTCCACTTTCCCCCCAGATGCAACAGCCTCATTTTGGACAGAGTTTTGAGATGCAAATACTACTGGGCTAAGAGATGGGGTTTTCTGGGGTGCCTGGGTAGCTCAGTTAAGCCTCTGACTCTTTTTTTTTTTTTTTTAAAGATTTTATTTATTTATTTGAGAGAGAATGAGAGAGAGAGCAGGAGAGGGAGGAGGGTCAGAGGGAGAAGCAGACTCCCTGCCGAGCAGGGAGCCCGATGCGGGACTCGATCCCGGGACTCCAGGATCATGACCTGAGCCGAAGGCAGTCGCTTAACCAACTGAGCCACCCAGGCGCCCCGAGCCTCTGACTCTTGATTTCAGCTTAGGTCATGATCTCAGGTCATGAGATTGAGCCCCACATGGGGCTCTGCACTCAGGGCAGAGTCTGCTTGTCCTGTCTCCCCCCAACCAAAAAAATCAATCTTTTTTAAAAAAGAGAGAGGTGGGGTTTTCTTTTCATAATTAGGCAGGAAAGGATTCTCTAACTCTGAACATTTAAGAGATAAAACTGAATTCTTACTTTTTCATTTAATAAACATTTATTGAATAAATACTACAGTATATAAAGCTCCACTGGTAAATAAAAACAGTAGCATTCTTCTCTTAAGGAAATAAACAGTGAAAATGTAGAAACGGAGGTAAAAATAAAATTTTGCAAACAAAATACAGAAGGTGAACAACAGTTGAACATTCCCACTACAATTATAAACTTAATGGCTGTACTGACAGACATAAAAGTTATCCTGCCAATTCCGTGTACGATACAGCTTCCATAACTTTGGGTACTCAAGTGGACAATCAATTGTGAACTGGGGGATTAATAACTTTTAGGATACCTGGGAGGAAGGGAGCCAGAAGACCAACTGATTGCTTTCATTAATTTACATTTACTACAAGTATTTATTTTTAATTTGTGGGTCACCACCTTCTAGAAAGGATCTGAAGTAACTAAAAAATCAAAATAAATGTAAGAAATGATTAAGGTATATTTTAATAAATTATTGATAAGTGAACATTTATACATATATGCAAAATTCTATAGCACTTAAAAATTTATTGTTAAGTACTTAATCAGTCCAAGAAATTATTTACTCCTTTTTTTTTGAAGATTTTATTTATTTATTTGTCATTTGGAGCACGAGCAGGAGAAGTGGTAGGCAGAAGGAGAGGGAGAGTCAGGTTCCCCCCTGAGCAAGGAGCCCGATGCGGGACTCGATCCCAGCACCCTGGGATCATGACCTGAGCCAAAGGCAGACGCTTAACAGACTGAGCCACCCAAGTGTCACTCTTTTTTAATATTTTAGTACTTTGGCCATGAACTATCTTTAATGGCTCTAGCAGTATTTTTAATACTTTCTGATGAAATACAGTATAAAGAAAAGTATATAAACAATTCATAAACAAGTTTAATAAACAGGTGTGCAGTATCCATGCAACCAACATGCAGGTGAAAAGAGGGCTGGGGGATGACAACATTGCCAGCATCCCTGAAGTGCTCCATGTGCCCTCCCCTTGTTATAATACCTCCCCTTTGCTCTTGAGATAACATCTCCTAACTTTTTTAGAAAATCATTCTCTGATTTTTAAAATAGGTTTACCATCTGTGTATAAAATATTATAATTTAATTTTGTCTATTTATTTTTCTGGACAAAACTTCTGTGTCATGCTCGTGTTTCATTCATCCTTACATTTTAGAGTCCTCCACACTGCTGCATGCAGCCATAGTCCTACACTTTCATGACTAATTTTTCAGTCTAGGATTACATTATAATTTGTCTATATCAGTGATAATGGATATCTGAGTTGTTTCTACTTTTTCTAATATAAGCAATGCTGCTGCGACTCCAGATACACATCCATTCACTTTCAGTAAATAATTCCAAAATGTTTTCAAAAGTGATTGTACCCAGGGACACCTGGGTGGCTCAGTCAGTTAAGCGTCTGCCTTCGGCTCAAGTCATGAGCCCTGGGATGGAATCCGCATCGGGCTCCTTGCTCAATGGGGAACCTGCTTCTCCCTCTGCCTACCGCTCCCCCTGCTTGTGCGCTCCCTCCCTCCCTCTCTCTCTCTCTGACAAAGAAAGAAAGAAAGAAAAAAAAGTGGTTGTACCCATTTACACCCCCACCAGCAGTGCAGGAGATCCTGTTTTTATGAGTCATCAGACTTTTTACCAATCTGATAAGCATGTAAATGACATCTGATAGTTTTAGTTGACACTCCCCTGATTACTAATGAGGTTGAACATCTTTCTATATTTATTGGCTATTTGGATTAGTGAAGTGTCTGGATGTTGTCTGTTTATTTTTCTTTTGTCTTGGCTTTTTTCTTATTAATCAGTAGGATTAATTTTTATTCTGGATATTAGTACTTGTTCTGTGTTGAAAACAAATAGGTACCTTTTCACCCTCTTTATTGTGTAAATTAGTTACCATTAGTTTCACAAACTCAAAAGAAACTAAGAGAAGTTTCAGACTATTTCCTGTCTGTACTTTACAAACTACAAATATCATCAGGTAATAGGGACTTAATATACCTCCATCAGCTAAGTATTTAGTTACCTAGTAATTACATCAGGTAAAAAAATTACCTGGTTTGTGACATCCCCAAAAAAGACAAGCACCTCTGATTGGAGGAGCTTACAGCTTTGTTAGGGAGATGACTGCATATAGATGCAATCGTAAGAGCAAGAAAGAGAAAACTGTTTACCAACCACGGGCTGACATGGGGGTGCAAGCTATAGCACTAGTAACACATTCTTAATAGTTCAAATATGCAAAACTACATTTTAAACTGTGCTGTCTTGTCCTCTCCATGGCATCCTCTACCCAGAAGAATTCCCAAGACTCTCAACTATAGTTGGCTAGAATTCAGAATCTAGGCATGCAGAAGGGAATTTCAGTAGGAGACAATCCAAGTAAAACTAAACTAGAATTCAACTCTTCATTACAGTCAGGGCAAACAACCCTCCTAGAAACCTAGAATCATTCTGGGTCATTCCTCTATCTGGGCAAAGTTTTATCCAAAGCATTCTAATTCCAGAATAACTTCAAGTTCATACCTAGAGCAACCCATGACGACTGGATTCATGTTACACCTAATTCAGTCTATAATGCCAAAGCCTACACTGACACCGACACACCATTATCAGAATAAACACAAGCAAACAAAGAAAAGGAATGCTTATACTTTGGTGCCTTGGGATTGTTCTTGAATCTTATCAGATAGAAAGCCTTCTGATAATGGTATGATGGAGGTATAACACTGCCTAAGAAACCATCAAATTACAAGGATACTCCCCACCAATAATACAGTTTTTTTAAAAAAAAATGCTTATTCTGTAAGTTTTGAGCACAGGAGATAGCCAAAGGTAAGTATTTATGGAGATTTTAGCCTAGGTCAACACGTTTAATGACTATTTTGTGGCTGTTCTGATTAACTATCCATTACAGGAAAGTGAGAGTTAAAAATAAAAGCAATCTTAATGGAGCTTAAAGAAATATTTCCTGCAACAGTCAAGTCAAGAAGGCTAACAGGCTATGACCCAGTGACTCCACTTCCATGGATACACCTTGAAAGAAACATGTGCAGAAGAGACATGTACAGATACTAACTGTGACATTAATAGCAAAAGCTTAAAAACACTAGTGTTCATTAGCAGGACTATATATAAATAAGCTTATATGAAAAACTTTATAGCAGTTAAAAATATGTTTACATATTTATCCATGTGGATCAAATTTTAAGAGTAAAAAAACAAACTGCAGAAATAAACATATTACACCATTTCTAAAACTGTACAAAACAACTTAATAAATTTTAAAATTTATTTTCTGGCGCACAGAAACATTGGCTGTTAGGACCACAACTGTCTGAGTTGGGAGAGAATGGAATGATCTCTACAACTTGCAGTGCAACATAATGGTTAAGAGCAAAGACAAGGGCCACCTGGGTGGTTCAGTCATTAAGCGTCTGCCTTCGGCTCAGGTCATGATCCCAGGGTCCTGGGATTGAGCCCCACATCGGGCTCCCTGCTCCGCAGGAAGCCTGCTTCTCCCTCTCCCACTCCCCCTGCTTGTGTTCCCTCTCTAGCTGTCTCTCTCTCTGTCAAAAAAATAAATAAAATCTTTAAAAAAAAGAAAAGAGCAAAGACAAGAACTAGTTCATTTCCATTACCTACTGGGTGATGCCTTAGTGTTCTCATCCGTAAAAAAAGGAAAAATCCTTGTGCCCAATTTCAGGGCTTATTCTGAGAATTACATGAGTTAATGTGTCAAGTGCTTAGCAGAGTGCCTGGCAGACCATTACGGTATATATGCTTTCCAAGAAGACAGCTGAAGCACACACAATACTCTAAAGAAAATGTGTTCATCTTGGGTGGTCTGAAAACATGCGTATTTGTTGAAATTTTCCTTTTTGGCACTTTTTAAATGGCCTTTTTTATTTTTCAATTGCCCTTTCCAATGCTTTTTGCTATCTCTATCTTCTTACAGAATTCAGATGTTCCACAATTAATTCTCTCCAATTAATTTGGGCTTACTGACATCACCTTTTAACCATTACATTTTTATCCCCTTGCCCCAATACGTCTTCTATCTCCTCATCTAAACAGTAATTTATACTTAATTTATGCAGCCATTTATAATTCTTACTGTATTGGTTCCTAAAAAGCCCAGGCATGAGCTAACTGCTAAAGAATCATAGGGGAATTTGCTGACTAATCCCCTCAGTCCCCTAGTCCCTGCTCCTAGCCCTCCACTAAGATTCATAGGTCTGGGGATGGACCTGGAAATGTGCATTAACTATGGGCCCTGCCACGTGGTTCTGAGGCTGAGAAATACTGTTCTGGTGAAGGAATCCTCAGAAACAGGGAGGGGGGATTTTAAAAAACAACACAAAGTCTTTGTCCCAGGTAAGAGTCCCTTTATTAACAAGATGGCTCTTTCCCCCAGTAGTAACTGAGGTGAGCTGGGGTAGAAAAAAGGTTATCAATTACTATGCTAAGTAAGCTAGTAGATAAACATTTTATTTGTACTTAGGATTAGGAGTTTTACAGGCTCCAAAAAAACTATTAGCCCATGTGTTTACAAGATGACTTCAATAGTTCTTAGTACCTAATTCTAATCTCTATGAACCTGAAATAAAAATAGCAACCATACTTCTTTTCCTGATTACCTCATCTGATCCTGACTTTCTCTGGTTGTAGTTTGACTTTTCAAATTTCAATCAGAAAAGCTACCTCCCTTCTGAAAACATATATAGTAATAAAAGCTGAAAGAAAGGATAAAACACTTACTGAATCCTTCTTACGGGATCGCTCCTTCTTCATTTTTCCTCCTGCTGCTCTGATACTGACTCTGTTCTCTCCTCCCAGGTAACCTCGGCAATTAGCTGACCCACAGAAACATTTCTGAGCTTCTTTTCTATTTAAAGAGCATAGAAAAGATGTCAGTTATGTGAAAGTAAACCATACAAATATGTCAACAATATAACAATCACATACGAAAGAGAAGTCAATTCAGCCTAAAACAAGTAATTATTTTAAGAGACTTCAAAAAACCTGATACTACTTAAAGAAATGCCTGAAAACTGCTCTTAAAAAATATTCTTTTTCCAACGTTCCTTTATTAAAATCAGCCAAGAAGTTAATGAGTAATTTCTCCATGAGTACCTACTAATGTATAAAAATAAAAGATCATATACATATTTGAGCTGAGAACAAACTGCTTAATTAGTTCAACATCTCTTATTATGTAAATATTTGACTGGCACACAGAATAAACAAAATGTATTCTTATAAATACATATACACAGATATAAAATTCAGTATGTCCAAGACACTTAAAAGGAAACACATGATTATTAAAAGTTACCACATAAGGATGAGATACTAATAAGAAACATACTAATAAGTAAATATAACCATGGAGTCAAGGAAAAGTGGCGGAAAGAACAGAGACCTAAGTCTACAAGCCTGGGTACAAACCACCATGGTCATTCATTTATTCTGTGACCTGAGAAAAGCATGAAAAACTGTACCAAAGTAAACTGATAGATTTAGTTTATTTATTAAAATAAATTATTAATAAATATATACAAATAATAATGAATATTAATAAATTAGTCCATAAATAGAGCAGGACATCACAAACAGCACTTGATTTCTAGTACCCCTTCCTTCAAAGAGGACAGTGCAAACATAAGAGGAAAAAGTATGGAGCCCTACATACAACGTGGTCTGCACTCATCCCCTGACTGCTACACCACTGACTGCCTAGATCCATTAGTTCACGAGATGCTGCAAAATGGTGATACCGTTACTACTTCATTTATTAGCTGAAATGATCTCCAAAAGAAGAACTTCCTCTCATCAACTATTTGGTTTAACCTAAAGTAGAATTCACTTGGGAAAGATAGGATAAACGCTTGACTTTTTTTTTTCCTTTTTTAAAATACTTTTTAAAAATCATGGATTGATTTATTCACCAATGTTCACTGCAGCATTATCCACAACAGCAAAAAAGTGGAAACAACCCAAATGCCCATTGACAGATGAATGGATAAACAAAATATGGTATATACATGCAGTGGAATATTATTTAGCCATAAAAAAGGAATGAAATACTGGTACATGCTACAACATGAATGAACCTTGAAAACATTGAATGTTTTCTAAATGAAGTCACAAAGGACCACATTTGTATGATTCCATTTATGTGAAACATCCAGAAAAATCCATCGATATAAAAAGTAGATTAGTGTTTGCCAGGGCTAAGAAAAGGGGGAAATGAGGCATGACAGCTTAATACATATGGGGTCTGCTTTTGGGGTGATGAAAATGTTCTGGAACTAAATAGTGGTGATAGTTGTACAAAATGTGACTGTACTAAATGCCACTAAACTGCATACTTTAAAAATGGTTAAAAAGGTGAATTTTATGTTATGTGACATTTTCCACAATAAAAAATAGCTAAAACATGAAAAAAAAATCATGAATCAGTTCCCTTCTATTACAACTAATGCAGTTTTATTTTTAAAGTATCATTAAATCTCATGGGTTTTACACTGTAGTTATTATCCTTATTGATGCTTAAATGTTAATAAGAACTCTCTCACTATTATGAGAGCCTATTTAAGCTATCTCCAAGTCCCTTTGACATGACTCTCATCTTTTATAACTGGTTTTCTGACACAACAAAATAATCCAAGATCACCTTGTTCAATTTGTCTTAACTTGAAATCAGACACTTTTCCAAGGAACCCTGTTCCTTTTAGTGGGGTCCTATGAAACCACAATATAGATGCCAGGAGTATTCATTGCTACTGCATCAGTTATTAGTTTGGTTAGAGAGAACAAGAAAAGTATCTTTCACAGTACAATGTGGTACAGATCAGAAAAGATTAGCCATGAGCTGGTAACTAACTGATAAATGATGGATACACAGGGATTTATTATACTATTCTCTCTTTTTTTTTTTAAGACTTATTTATTTATTTATTTGACAGAGAGAGACACAGCGAGAAAGGGAATACAAGCAGGGGGAGTGGGAGAGGGAGAAGCAGGCTTCCTGGCTGAGCAGGGAGCCCGATGCGGGGCTCGATCCCAGGACCCTGGGATCATGACCTGAGCTGAAGGCAGACACTTAACGACTGAGCCACCCAGGTGCCCCTACGCTATTCTCTTTACATACACACACACACAGTAAACATTTCCATAATAAAAAGGTTTTTTTTTAATTACATACAAAACATAATTATATATATAAGACAGCATGAAATTCAGAGGAAGATTATGTAGTTCCTGTACAAATCCCTTAATGGCTACAAGTGTCATACAGTAGGAAAAACACACAAAACTTTCTGAAAGAGTAAAGACCTGGTGGTACATATAACTTTTTAAAATTCACATCAAAGTTTTATATCTCTATATCTGAACAGTCCATTTCCCCATTAGAAGCAGCAAAACAGAATAAAAACAATACTCACCCATATCTTTGGAACTGATAGTCAAATGTTAACTCTGAGCCTGAAGGAACCAGTTTGGTGGTAAAAAACCCGACCCTCAGTTGTCCGTTCACAGTCCACTGAGATATTGTTTTTAAAAGAAAAGAAATTAGTAACTAATTAATCTGTGTTTTTCTTTAAAGATCCTCTGCCTTAATTATGCATGTGCCTTTAGACAATAAAAGCTTTTCCAAATAACAAATAGGGAACTTTTTTCTTTTTTTTTTTATTATGTTCAGTTAGCCACTGTATAGTACATCATTAGTTTGTTGTTTTTTTTTTTAAAGATTTTATTTATTTATTTGAGAGAGAGAGAGAGCACAAGCAGGGGGAGCAGGAGGAGAGGGAGAAGCAGGCTCCCCGCTGAGCAGGGAGCCCGATATGGGGCTTGATCCCAGGACCCTGGGATCATGATCTGAGCCGAAGGCAGACGCTTAACCATCTGAGCCACCCAGGCGCCCCAGTACATCATTAGTTTTTGATGTAGTGTTCAATGATTCATTAGTTACATATAACACCCAGTGCACATGGAGAAATCAGAGAGGGAGATGAACCATGAGAAACTATAGACCCTGGGAAACAAACTGAAATGAGACGAAGGGGGGGGAGGGGGTAACAGGGTGACGGGAACTTTTTTCTTTAAATAAACTAACATATTTAAGTGTATTAAGTGTTACTCTTCTTATTTAATACCACCAGATTGGGTATCATCTATAATTTGTCTCTAATAAAAGTAACTGCTACTTTAACTTGTCTAATATATTTCCACACCATAAATATTCACTTGTACTAAAAACAGACAAATAGGGAATGCTTGGTATCATTGACTATTATAAGCAAATTGGTATTGCCTTATGTTATGTTAAAAGTAAATGTATTCTAAGATAAAATGGAGCATGGAACCATGTAAACAATGATGCCAAATGTTTAATTTCATGAAGCAGAAGTCATATGTCATATGAGTGTAGTGAAAGGGAAGGAAAGCATGAGAACAGATGCATGAAACTCAAGAATTAAAATGGGAGTAAACAGACAGGGGTTAGAACTTGTAGCTCCAGAACATGTAAGATGTAACTCAACTGTCGAGCTCCTGTCCAGACCATGTTAACATGTTACTGATGAAAAAACCCAGCCTTTAGGAGATGAAGGGACACAGTATAGTTGGAGTCTCACAATTAGACATATGGCCACCAGCTGCAGGCAAAACTAGAACCAGAACTTAGGTTAAATGATTATGGACTGGGTTCTCCTACTCTTAGAAGAGCCATATTTAAGGTCTATTAGTACACAGATCAAAGGACAAAAAATACCAGGAGTCTAAAACACTATTTTAATATGAGAGGGAACCATTGTTATTACTTCTCTAGGGAGTGGGTCCATAGCCTTCTTAGCCTAAAAAAGAACGAATGTTCTAACATATATATATATAGTTTCATCTAAGCTCAAAACACAAATCAGAGAGTACTAAAATCATTATCTCAAATGTTTTATCAAATTCAAATAATGAATTTATCAAGTGTCAACTATGTGCCAGGCACAGGGACACAGAGCTAAGCAAGACCCAGAGCCTAGCCTTGTTGAGAAGCAGTGTAACCACATGTACATCACATGTAATCCCTCTCATCTGTGGCTATTCAGCCCCTTCTGTTATTAAAACAGCCATATTTGGCACCGGGATAAGAGCTGATAAAAATCTGAATATAACAGTACACGATGGACTTCATCAAAATAAAATTTCAGTTTTGTATTTTGGTACCTTTGAAATAATAGCTAAAATTTATGGGCAAAGAGAGGTGACAGTTAAATGCAATGGGAGTTCCTGGATTGGATCCTAGTCCAGAAAAATGACAGACGGCAAAATCTGAATAAAGACTTTAGTTAACAGTTAACAGTATTTCTTGGATTGGGTAATTGTATAATGGTTATGTACAATGTGAGCATTTGGGGAAGGTAGGTGACGTATATGGAACTCTGTATTGTTTCTGCACTATTTTATAAATCTAAACTTATTTCATTGATTTTTAACAATAGAGTAGGAAAAAACAATTAAAATGATTAAAAAAATAAAATCCACAGGTACCCTTGATGGACTTGATGTAGAATCTAAAATTAAGAGAACAGCAATCTTGAACAAATATCCCAAACTCTAAATCTACCTCAACTCACTTTTTGAGTTTCACAGTTTGGCTCACAGCTGTGATTCATGAAACGAGAGCAGTTTCCTTTCTGAGTGGCATCTATTATCTAGGGAAAGGATCATTTTAAGAATTAGAAATGAGACCTTAAAATGCATGTATATTTTGCAAAGGAAAGGCATTAGGCAACGTATGACCTGCATTCCCAACCCCTCCTCCTCTTTCATGTACAGACACATCCAAGTGACAAATATCCAACTGCTTCCTCTGGGAGATCTGCTAACTTATAAACATCTTACTTATAAACAAAATTATCTCCATATCTATCAATAGCTCTTCCATTTACTTTTAGCTACTTCTTACATCCTCTTATATTCCAATCTCACTTCATGGGTATAAAACTCCATTGTAAAGTGCACGTTATACCACAGTGCAGTAGCTCTCAAACTAGAGTGTATATCTGTATTCCCTGGAGAGCTTGTTAAAGTTCCTGCTGGACCCACCCCCAGAGTTAGATTCAGCAGGTCCTGGGGTAGGACCTAGAATTACATTTTCCAGGACTGAATATAGTGACAGATATGAGAATCTAGCTAAATTTTATTATACCAGACATTAAAGAGATTTATAAAAATGTAAAACAATGGCACTCCTCATGTTTAAAACAAAAATTATTTGAAGATGCTTTATTTTCATAAAAACACTAATGTCAACATATAATGGGCTTATTACTTTTCAGTGGTTTAATAAATATTTTTCAATTTCTCAGCTTTAATTTTTATGTAAGTATTGACAAATATAACCCATATCAAAAAACCTCTTTGGGGGCATCAGTAATTTTTTTTTTTTTTTAAAGATTTTATTTATTTATTCATGAGAGACAGAGAGAGAGAGAGGCAGAGGGAGAAGCAGGCTCCCAAGGAGCAGGGAGCCCGATGTGGGACTCGATCCCAGGACCCTGGGATCATGACCTGAGCCGAAGGCAGACGCTTAACCATCTGAGCCACCCAGGCGCCCGGCATCAGTAATTTTTAAGAGTTGTAATACGAAGCATGTATGTTTACATTTACATATATATGTAAATATCTCCCTCTCCCACTCTTTTTGTAAACAAAAACTATATATACTATTCTGCCCCTTTTTTGTCACTTAATGTCTTTTAAAGATCTGTCCATATCAATGACCCTTTCAAACTCAATAATTTCCAGATCTGTTTCAAAGCAAACACATTCATGTTGCTCACCTCATCATTCTTGAGGGCCATGAAATAGTAGTGGATGTTCTTGTTTCGTGCATACTCCTTTACCCGGGCTTTAAACTCTTTATGATCAAGTACTTCTCCACAATATTCTAGGACAAAGGTGTTCCTGGCAAAACAAAAGGGAAACAATAGCACTTCCTGCCTAGGAGCTATATGGAAAACATACATCCACGTAAAAAAATAATGGATTTAATGAAATAGTGCAAAGTGGATAAATTTGATATTATACAAGATATCATTAAAATATATGTAAAGTACCTAGCATCTGAGGTTTTCTCCTTCCTAATACTTTTTAAAAAATGTTGATTGTAAGACACTTTTACATTTATACATATTACCAAAATATGTATCCCTGATCTAACTAGATATTAAAACAAACACTCGGGCGCCTGGGTGGCTCAGTCGTTAAGCGTCTGCCTTCGGCTCAGGTCATGATCCCAGGGTCCTGGGATCGAGTCCCACATCGGGCTCCCTGCTCCACGGGAGGCCTGCTTCTCCCTCTCCCACTCCCCCTGCTTGTGTTCCCTCTCTCACTATCTCGCTCTCTGTCAAATAAATAAATAAAATCTTTAAAAAAAAAAAAACAAAACACTCAAGTCTGGTTTATTATCATGAAAACAGTGATTTACAGCTAAGAAACAGCACTGAAGAAATCAGAAGGCACTGAAATATTAGAGGCTTTATGTTCTAAGAGAAAAGATGGCAATTTAAATATAGCAGCCCTTCTACTGCCTTTACTCAAAGGTCTCTGCTGTTAAAGGTCAAATAGACCTTTTCTCTCACTGCATTCTCTGTGAGTTTTCTCTAGTATTTATCAATAATTAGGATTAGTCTCTCTCCTTGGCATCTTTCAGTTACCCTCCACCCGTGATTGGTCTTTCCTTGCTTATTCAGTATCATCAGTAGAGAAGAAATAGGTATAATATATACAGAGAATGCCATGGTATTTAACGCTAACTAGCAGATTAGCTCCAAAGTCCTCCTCATCCTGTGCATATCTGACAACATGTCCTGTTCAACAGGAATGCTCTACCAGTGAACATCTAAATAGTTTGGAACTAAAACATGAAACTGACACTACCATCAGCATATGGAAGTTATACGAGTAGGAAAATGTGGGAAACCTGGAAATATTTAGTCCTAGTGTATTTTACCAAAATAGGGTTCTTTGTGAGAAGCTTCGAAAAGCTAAAGTGCTTTAGGAAACAGCTGTAAATATTTAAAACACTTTCTTATCAAAAAAATTTTTATTTATTTACTTGTCAGAGAGAGAGAGTGCGCGAGCGAGCACAAGCCGGGGATACTGCAGGCAGAGGGAGAAGAAGGCTCCCCACTGAGCAAGGAGCCCGACAGGGGCCTCCATCCCAGGACCCCGGGATCATGACCTGAGCCAAAGGCAGATGCTTAACAACTGAGCCACCCAGGTGCCCCCACAGTAATCATTATTAAACTCAGTGTATCAGATACATTATTTTCCTACAAAGTAGCTAACCAACTTCAACAACACAAAAATGAAGTGAAAGAGGATTAAAACATAACTTACGAAGGAAGGTCTTTGGCAGCTCTCAAGCCCCAGCCTTTCTTTTCTGTGAGTATGACTTCCACATCTGCGTGCTGTTTTCTCTGAAACCGTCTATTGGAACAATAATCCCCATTTGGACACCGAGAAGAACTGAAATGAGAAGAGAAAATTAATTCTTCAAAGCAGAATCTCTAATGACACATAGGATGTGGATAAAAACAAACAAATAACAACAACAACAAACGAGATACAACGGTGCCTGCCTGGGGGCAGAATAGGAAACAAGGCCCACCTGAGGAATGGAGAACAAAACAGCAGCAGATGAGTGGTAAGAAAAATGGGCTGCTGGAAGATGGAAGGGCAGGTTGTTGATCCATGAAGAGCTCTGAACGCCAGCTTAAATTTGAACCTGATCCTGATAACTACTCTAAGTTTGACTGTGGGAAACAGATGAGGAAAGGTATCTTATACTTCCTATCTCTTTAGCAAGGTTGAAAAGTCAAGTCAGAAAAACAGAGAGGCCACAGCAACAATGTCAAGTTTGGAGAATAGTGCTAACTCTGTGTCTCCTCTTCTTGTCATCTTGTCATCTCTACTTTCAGTTTAGATAAAGGAATACCAATGTGCTTTCTCTTTATTTTTCTGAGGTATGGTTTTATGCGCCGAACACTAGAACATGAGCAAAACCAAAAACTGAGTTTGAAAGAAAACACTTTATTAACACTAAAAACAAGGTATCTACACTATAAATCACCTTCATATTCTCTCCATGTTAAAAATGATACAATTTTTCATCAAATTGGTAAAAAAAATTAATCACACAGTTTTTAATGTAAAGATGCTATGGTTTATAAGAAAAATATAGAAGCAATGCCTCACAATAGAAGATGAATAATTATGAGTTAACTATAAATAGACCTATAAAGCAGCCTAGGGAAGATTTAGGTAGGTCTGTATGTGTAGCTCTGAACAGGTCTCCAAAACATATTTGTGTGTTCATGTGTGTTTGGGCTGGGGTGAGGGGGTAAAATTCAAAAAAGTACATATGGTAAAGATTTCATTTCTATACATAAAAAGTGGAAATATCTATGAATGTCGGTATAGGCATAAACAGTATCTGGAAGGACAAGAAATAGAGGGATTGGGGTTTGGAAGACATTTAAACTTTATGCACTTTTGAAATGCTAGGGTTTTATCTCATTTTATAGTAAAAGCTAAAAAATACCAACACTTACCTCTCAGGACATGAACGTTATAAGAGATAAAAGGTCACTATGTTACTATTAGGGCTACTTTACAGAGCACTGACAATGTATACTATAATGTACAACACAAGGGAAATTTATCTCCTTATAAACACTATTATACGTTGGAGATTTCATTGCTTATAAATACTCGACAAGAGATAGAAGAAGAAAGGTTAAATCTGACTCATTACTAATTCTTTCTACGATTTTGAGACATTTAATAGAATGACTGAGCAAAATCAGGGCATTTTAATTTACTTACCATTCAATCATGAGGAGACGATTAAGACAATCTTCCCCACATGCTATTTCACCTTGAGCTCTTTCATCTTTAGAAAGAGGTGTACACTCACACTGCATTCGCTTAATATCTCGATGGGATTTATTCTTCTTTCTATTAAGTAAAATTTCATAAGAATTGGTTTAAGAAATCTCCCGGCAATGATACAACATACACAATCAAATATGTGCAAAATCTCCTTAGTTTCACATTTAATGATTCTGGTTAAGTCAAACACTCAAAAAAGTCAAACATTCAAAACATTCAACATCTCCTCACTGGCATCTGTGAGACTGAAAACACTAAGACTTACATTGCAAAGAGAATTAGAGGCAATCTTTAGCCCCAGCAAATGGGAGGATAGGATAAGTTCAAGTCTATCATTTTGGACTCAGCCCTCATTTCGTAGTCCATTTCAGCTAAGCCTCAAATTCTGAGCAGTTTCAAGTGTTAACTGTCATATTTGTCTCAGAAGAAAATTAGGAAAACTTGTGAGAATCAAAAAGTGACATAGCTGATTAAAGTGAAGTTTAAGAATCAGTCCTCCTGGATGAGCAAATAATGGCTGAGGAAGAAAAGATGTATTTATTTAATTTATAAAATATAAATAGAGACTGAGAAAGAAAAGAAGTTGCTAAAAAAATAAATTAAAAAGAGGTTTTTTTTTTCTTTTAGAGAGCAAGCGAGCGAGCAAGCACATGTACACACAAGCAATGGGGGAGAAGCAAAGGGAGAGGGAGAGAATCTTAAGCAGGCTCCATGCCCAGCTCAGAGCTCAACGCAGGGCTCGATCTCACAATCCTGAGATCATGACGTGAGCCAATACCAAGAGTCAGACGATTAACAGACTGAGCCACCCAGGCACCCCTAAAAAATAAGACTTTTTAATTAAGAGTTTAACTCAATCTTTTAGAGAATCTTTCAGTAACACCACAATTCTAAAAATCTTGTTTAAAAGAAAATTGAATGATTAAAAAAAGAATGAAGCATAATTTACAGAACTGTATTACAGAATAATCAGAGGACTAAACTTTCTCAACACAGACTAACTGATTTGGGGATAAAAAGGGAAATGGTTCAAAATTGGGTTCATAAATACCTATGACAGAGTTTGCAAAGAAAAAGTGAAAATGTGATTATTTCCTGGCCTTTATGTTGAACTCTTTCTGACCCTTGTCAAAAAGAAAAAGAAAAAAAAAATCAAAGATGGTTGAAGATCTCCTTCTTGAGATTAGGGCAGTCTGAAATAAGTCAATCAGAGAACGACAAGTATCATATGATCTCACTGATATGAGGAATTTGAGAAACAAGATAGGATCATAGGGGAAGGGAGGGAAAAATGAAACAAGATGAAACCAGAGAGGGAGACAAACCATAAAAGACTCTTAATCTCAGGAAACAAACTGAGGGTTGCTGGAGTGGTGGGGGGTGGGAGGATGGGGTGGCTGGGTGATAGACATTGGGGAGGGTATGTGCTATGATGAGCGCTGTGAATTGTGTAAGACTGATGAATCACAGACCTGTACCCCTGAAAAAAATAATACACTATATGTTAATAGAAAAAATTAAAAAAAAAAAAAAGATTAGGACAGTCTGACTCTCCAACTATCAGACAGTGAAGAGCACAGCTGCTCTATGTGGCTGTCTTAATCTCCTAACTAATCTGCTTTCATCGTCAACATATGTTCTATTACAGTCCCAATTTATAAAGTACCTGAAGAGTGTCCTGATAGCTTCAACTAAGTTTGAGTATCAAGAATGACTCATCTGGATCAATTCAAGGTATCATTCATTAATGAGTGTATGAATATTCTTAGCCTGAAGAAACAGAACTAAAGATAAGCCAAATATCTATTCACAAGTACTTTAAGAACTGTAATTTTGAAAAATCAGCAGTAGCCTGATTTTGTATTGCTCTGTAAGGACTAATGGGCAAAGATTCAGGTAACCCTATTTTCATTAAACATAAAATTTTTTCACTATACTCAATACCATTTTATAATAATCTGTCTTCTTGGTGGCCCCTAAAGGCCCAGCATATAACAATAGGCACTTTAAAAATGTTGAATATAGGGGGCGCCTGGGTGGCTCAGTCATTAAGCGTCTGCCTTCAGCTCAGGTCACGATCCCAGGGTCCTGGGATCGAGCCCCGCATCGGGCTCCCTGCTCCTCAGGAAGCCTGCCTCTCCCTCTTCCACTCCCCCTGCTTGTGTTCCCTCTCACGCTCTCTGTCAAAAAATAAATAAAATCTTTAAAAAAAAAAAAATGTTGAATATATATAAATGCTTCCCACTCCAAAAGGCTCTCCAATGTTCCCACCAACCAGATCTCTATGTATGGTCTTATATGTACCTGGATCTCACTGCGGAGTAAATCCCAGAGGACTGGGTTGATTAGTTTTACTTCTAGTCTTTTACAAAGACCCTGGAGATTTCATCAATGTACTCACCCAATTCCTAAAAACTACTACTTAAAATATTCAATATTTTAAATTTAAACCTAATTTACTAGATGTAAATGAATATAACTCTAAGAGGCTCTCTATATCATAAAAAGATTTTTATTTTATTTTTTAAAGATTTATTTATTTATTCAGAGAGAGCGAGCGAGAACACGTGTGCAGAGGGAGGGGCAGAGGGAGAGAGAGAATCTCAAACAGACTCCACGCCCATCATGGAGCCTGACATGGGGCTCGATCTCGCAACCCTGAGATCATGACCTGAGTCAAAACCAAGAGTTGGATGCTCAACCAACTGAACCCTGGCACCCCAAAACAGTTTTTTTGTTTAAATATGAAAAACTTCTCATGAGACCTAATTTTAACTTTACCTTAACCACAGTGAAAAAAATTTCATTATAAAAAAAAAAATGTTTAACACTTAAAGGGATGATGGCTAGCTAGATTCTTAAATAGAGGAGAAATTTCCAAAAGGAGAAGGTGAAAGGCTGGAAGACTACAGATTTTTTTAAAAAGGCACATTCAACACATATTTATATTGGGAAAACAAGAAGACTGTTGAGGAAGGGTGAAAGAAAGCAGGCTGCAAACCTCTGCTCTGGAGGAATATGTTTTCATTACTCCTATTCTCATTATACCTATTTCATGTTAGGGATCTGTAGTAAACCATTTTACCATTTAATTCTAAAATCATAAAATTCTAAAAAGTGGTAAACCATTTTACCATTTAATTCTAAAATAGTGCCAAATTTAATCTATTAGCAATAGACTAAAAAACCAGGCAGAAAACGGTGTTCTAGTCTAGTTCCAGCTTTATAAAATACCTTTCAAAGACACTTCATTCTGAGCATTTTTGAAAAGGAAAAAAAATCCAGCACAACTACTTTTTTCTCCTCTAAGAGCAGACTATTTTGCTGAGATTTTGTTTCATTTTTCATCACAGTTACACATGTAAAAGGAATTTAAGAAAAATAGGGCTGGCCTAAATCATACTATCAGAACCAAAGAGATAACGAGCCGCCCCCCCCAAATAAAAAATAATTTCGACATCCCCTTCCGGGGGGTGGGGATGAGAGAAGGGATACTGAGGGAAGGACCCTATGACATCAAATCTAAATAGGTATATACTTTTTCAATTTTACTATATTCATATGATTGACCTCACATATTCTGAACTGTTGAAAGCTAATTTTTTTTTAACAAAAAGAGGTTAAAATTTGTTGGACAAGTATTAAGCAAGCTTACCTTTCTGTTAAATAAACATTTTCTTCAATCAGATCAAAGTAACAGGGCATCTTCCCTTGCTTGGCATATTCTTTCCATCGCTGTGGGTCCCTGAAGTCCTCCATGACACAAGAAGGCCCAACCAGTGCTGAGCCTGGGGGCATTGCTGTTTCCCGCGGCTCTACCGCCACTCGAACTTTCTTTCTGTCCTGAAGTTCACCATCACTTTCAGAATCACTCTCCAATTCCTGTCTCCTTTTTTTAGGAGGCCCTCTATCTTTCATATCATTTTTTTCTAAGTTTTTTGAAAGATCTTTCTTTTCGTTCACAGCTAAAGAGTCCTTAATGGAATTGCTGCTTATTTCAGGTGCTTGCACTGACCCCTTGTCCTTCTGGAGGGATAGAAAAAACTTACTGGACTGGCTTGAAAAATGAGATCCTCCACGTTGATCCCAATTCTCCTCCTCCTCACGGTCATCTGTTAAGGAATCTGGTACCTGCCCTTGAATTCGATCATACACAACCCCAGTTCCAGGAGGTCTACCTGCTGATCTTGGATCCCAGTAGCCGTTGCCTTGCCAGTAATTACGTGTCCCACCATAATGTTCTGCACTTTGCTGATACTTGTGTCCACCACAGGCTCCATAGCTGCTGTCAGGCTGTTGATATGTGGTAGTAGGCTTTTCTTGTTGAGAGAATTCCCACCCTAGGTTTCGGAGCTCTTCTGATGAGCAGAAACCATCCACTCGGGAGATCTCACAAGAGGAAGAAAAACTCAACTCTGTTTTTCCCAATCTACTATCTGGCCTGTTAGGGAAAGTGATCTGTTGCCGAGACTTATTTGGGACATCTTCAAAATCATCAGAAGAATAAACTGGCAGCTCTTCTTGCTGCCTAGAAGCTATTTTGGCTTTTGTGGTTTCCTCAGAATTTGGATGACCTAGAAAGTCAGATTTCACATCTGTATGACTTGTACTATCAACCCCATCACTCTGAGGATGAGCAATTTCAGACAGGTGGTTATCTATTTGTTTTCTGCTGGGCTGTGTGAAAGAAATTTCCAGATTCTTTTCTGTCCCTTTATGATGGAAGAACTTCTCGGTTTGAGAACAGGGTTTGCTTGCTACACTCTCAAATTTTTCCTCATATGAATGTCTCCTTGACTCCAATCTCTCATCTTCCCAGTGGTCAGAATAGTGTCTGTAACTGTGACTGCTCCGAGAAGAACAAGGACTCGTTTCTTCCATGGGCAAAGTAGAATTCTTTGGCACTACCACAACAGACTGAAGACGGTTTCTTGGAATACTGCTATCATCAGAATCTGTATCTTCAGAGTCACTTTCATCACTTGAACTTTCAGAAGAACCAGAATAATCTTCATGGACAGTAGATACAATCTCTGAGGCATGCCCACTACTGTCACATTTTAAGGTATATGTTACACCATCACTGTCTTCCATGGTTAAATTCAAGTCACAAGAAGAAAATACAACTTCTGAATCATCAGAAGTATGCGCATGTCCTCTTCCTCTTTCTTCATCTAAAGAGATTTCTGCTCTTACTCTTCTATCAGGCAATATGGAATTCCCTTCTTCTTGAGCCTCTTGCACACATTTCCCAGATAACCCATTATTATGCCTATTTTCCCAAGAAGCAAATCCCCTTCCTGAATCAGGCAGGCCGCTACCTACTTCTACTATTGTTTCTTTCTCTGCATGCTTTAAAAACTCGGTGCTTTTACTCTTCAGCACAGCATCCAAAACTGGAGATGTGTTCTCTCCACATTGCAAGAGAGTTAAACTGTCCACTTTTATTCCTGGTGGAAGACTTGGAAGAGAGGAAGCAATGCCTGAACTCTCTATAGGTTGATATAAATCATCAAGATGATTAACAGAAGCTGAGCTAGTGCTACCAACACTCTTATACTCCTCAGATGCAAATTTTGAGTGCTGATCTGTCAGATTTCTATTATCACATATAACTGTTTTTGATTTCAAATGCACATTCATAAAGCTATTTGAAGAAATCTTCGTAACTGAAGGCTCAATCTTTTCAGCTTCAGAATGATGCAAAGAAGGGTTGTTGTCATTTGAAGTACAGTGTATATCTGAATCTTTGGTTTTATAGCAAGAAACTGTCATATCAACTGGTTCTTTAATTACAGTTTTAGAATAATCTATAGTCATAACTGGCAAAGACATGAGTTTATCTTGGTGTGGTGACACCGGAGGTTCTGCTTCTCTAAATGGGCTTCCTGACTTACTATGCAGCATGCAAGTATCATCCGAGTCTTTCTCTTTACATCTATTAATATTCTGAAATCCATTTGATGGAAGCTTCCATGCTTTGACCAAAGGGGATACCTCCGATCCAGTCACACTATCATCAGAAGACATCAAAAGAGTGTCAGTTTTAGAAGTGCAAAATGTTGCCAAATCAGATTCTGCCCCAGGAGATCCATTTATATTTAATTCTATGGGACAATAACTTCTTAATTGATCATTCTTCACTTTAGATAAAGAGTCTAATTCCTTAATACTATCATGGCTATCATGTCCTATAAATTCAGATTTAAAAATAAGTGATTCATCTAGCTTTTTAAAAGTAGGTGAATCATTTAATCGATTTGATGGAGATGGAGACCCAGTCTTTTCTCTTTCAGGAATTTTACTAATCATTCTTAATTCACTACCTTTTGAACAAGGAGCCTGTAAATTAAAAGAATGAGACGGTTTGATTTCCTCATTTAATTCTGTACAACAGAAAGAATTTTTAAATTTATCAGACTTGGATACAGATTTTGAAAGGGCAGATTTATAACGGGAAGCACTGTTATCATGCTTGGAATAGGATGACCCCCGTCGGAATCCCAGTTCATTAGGGGGAGAACAACATCTTTTCATTGCTTCATTTTCTGAAGTCCTTTTGGATTCTCTTTCTAGTTTTGAAGAATACTTTCCTCTCTTCTCCATCTCTAAGTAAGAGGACTCAGTTTTGCAGTCCCGATCAGATTTAGAATAGGATGATGATGTCCTTAGGTCTCTGTAAGAGAAGGAATGAGAGGAGGTGCGCCTTGAGTAGGTCTTCTTATACTCCTCTTCTGAGTCAGAACTCTCTCGAGCTCTGTTATCTGTATATGGCCGAGAATAGCGTGTCCTCTCTCGATAAGGGGAACTCCGATGGTAGCGACGATCAGAGTCGTAATAATGGGATCGTTCCGACCGGGAATAGGATAAACTAGTTCTAGAGCCTCTGTCAGATCTAGAACGAGATCTGCTCCGCCTTCGCTCTCTCTCTGATCTACAACGAGAAGATATATACCGAGTATCTCTTTCAAGTTTTGAGTAGCTAAAATATTTATCATCTCTCTCTGTTTTAGATCGTGAAGATTTCCCTAAATCCTCACTTTTTAAAGGTGCTAAGCTCTTTTTTGAATCTCTTTCCTTTTCAATGCTTGCTGAAAATTTTAAATCATGTGATCTTTGACTTGAGGAAGTCCGTACAGAATCTTCATCAGATTCTGAAGCAAGAAAGGTGCCTTCAGATTGTGAGGATTTCTTCTTAGAAACTGTTTTTTTGGAGCCCAGATTACTCTTAGAACTATCTGGAATTTCTTCTTCCTTCCCAATATGGGAATCTTCTTTCTGTAAGGGAATATCTACTTGCTCATTCAAATTTTGAGTTATGTGTTCTCCTGAACTATTAGATACAGCAGCATCCTGCTTAGTGTCCACTTCTGAAGATTCTGGTACAGTTGTAACTGGTGGTTCCTTCAGTGCTCTAACTGCTACATCTACTGGTGCTGTCATCAGAACTGGGACTGGTGTGTGTGGCAAGGCCACTGGCTCTGTTACTGGTGCTGGTGGTGAGGGTGCTGTGGCCTGGGGAGGTGGAGGTGGTGGAGGGGGAGATGAGGGTGGCGAGTCTACAGTTGTTGACTCTGCTATGACTGCTGGTAATGGTACTATGGGAGGAGGTGGAGAGGCCACTGCTGTGGCATTCGTTAGCAGCGGCCTGGATGTCACATGCAGCAGATGTTTCTTAAAATGAATTTTGCCCAATTCTACCCTTGATTTTGGTGGGGAAGATTCTTCTGTAGTAGATAAGGTATCTCCAATGTCCATTTTAATTTTAGGGGTCAAGTCTACTTGAAGAGGTCCAGCTGGGGAGTTTGGAGTATCATTTTGCTTTTCATTGTTGCCAAGTGCAGTCAGAAACCTGTTCTGCAAAGTTTTCTTTGTAAGGCTGAAGCTGAAAGACACCTTCTGTCGTCCCTGTTCCTCCAAATTAACTTTTGTCTTGGTGCCTTTGGGTAAAAATCGACTAGAAGCAACACCTTTGAACATCGGTCCTTTGATGAAACCTGTTTTCTGCACATTTTCAATCTTTGCCTACAAATGAACAAAACACGCAGTTACTACAACAATAAGTTACTTTCAAATGACTAGCATCACAGTTTAAAATGTCAGGAAAATGAAAAGTCCTTTTTAAGGACAGTATGAATTTCACTAAGCTAGATAAGCACTTCTTTATTATAGAAAATTTCAAACATACTCAAAAGTATAGAGGATAGTATAATAAATCCCTTAAGTACCCACTCCCAGTTTCAACAATTACCCATATTTTTTCTATTCTTGTCTGTTACACAAAGAATTTATCCATTTTTATAACTTTTTTTTTCCAGGCAGAATTTTTAACAAGAAAAAAAAATCCTATATACTTCAAGATACAACACAAAAAGACAAGTAGCTAGAGAGCAATAGCTAACAACTCAATGAGGAGAATAGTTTGTTCCTCTGTTCTGAGAAGAAACAGCAGAAGTCATCCTGGCATCACATAGCATCACTTAGGTGCTTGGTAAAATATGGATCTGCAACAAAACTCCAAAGAATAGAAATTCACTAGACCTAAGGGAAGGCAAGAATGTATGTTTTGTTTGGTTTTGGGAAATAAGCATTTGAGGCAATTCCAATGCACTTTCCAGATTTGAAAACCACTGGTATAGAGCAGTCTCCCATCTTATTTTATAGATGAGGTCAGCAAATGAGGACCAGACTTTTCTGCCTTCCTGTAAATTACTCCATCCTAGCACACTACCACTGTTTCTGCCTGGGCCCCACATACTCAGGTCATGCTAATTTACAGTCCAACCCTACTGTATGAGTATGAACCACAAAGTATACATTTGAGAAGATTTTTCCCTCCACTATTTGCCAAACCACCAAAGGAAATAGTGGGCTTTAGAAGTTAAAGGCATAACCTAGGTGGGTAGAGAGAACATCAGAAAAATCCACAGCAACACCACTCAAGCCTAAATTAAAGATGGTACACTGGCCATCTGCAACATTTTTCTAATTGATGTTCTTTAATCAACTTCGGCTGTTTAAGAGAACAGTTTTCCCCTTCAATAAGGTAAAATCTGAAATCAGTTTTCAACATTATACAGTAACAATTCAAGTGGGAAAGTAAATGTTTTCTCACACATTATCACAGAGCAGTCGTCTTCAAATACTTTTAAGAAACAGAATCCACCTGTCAAATGAAATCTTACATGGTAGCTCAATACATAAAAACAGGTAAATACTGTCTCCAGAGCTGCCAGTTTCCTCTACCTTGCCTAAAACTTTTGAAGCTCCAAAGTTTAAATACCCTTTTCTTGAGATATAAAATGTTCCTCACTGGAATGAGTTACTACAGATCCAAGAATTCAGCAAAAACTATTACTTCATTTCACATTCAAAATGATAGCTAGGGGTGCCTTGGATGGCGCAGTTGGTAGAGTGTGCAACTCTTGGTCTCAGGGTTGTTGAATTTGAGCCCCACATTGAGTGTAGAGATTACTTTAAAAATAAAAACTTAAAAAAAAAACCAGCTAAATTTTGAGTTATTGTGGGGTTTTTTTGTTTGAGAGAGAGAGAGAATGCACACACGAAAGCAGGGAGAGGGAGAGAGAATCTTAAGCAGGGTCCATGCCCAGCTCGGAGACCGACACAGGGCTCGACCTCACAACCCTGAGATCAAAGACCTGAGCCAAAATCAAGAGTCAGATACTTAACCAACTGAGCCACCCAGGCGTCCCATCAATTTTGAGTTTTTAATCCAATAATTACTGAATAACTAGTTAAATTACACTTACCTCATTTTCTTCTTCTCTATTGCCATCCAGCCAAGAAAGCATGCAAAAGAATAAATAGAAATCATAAATACTTAAAACCAAATGAAACCAAAGTTGTTTTTTATTAAAACCTAGGATACCTACAACCTATTCGACATGGTATTCAATTACAGGCTGTCCATTCCTTCAAAGTTTCAATTACATTTAGTATAGCAAATATTTATTGAAGATAGCACCATGTACTGTGAAATAAAAGGTGAATAAAGCAGAATCCCTGCCCTTAAGAAGCTTAGTGTCCTGTAAATACAAAATATACTTTTGTTACAAAAGTTAATTCCAACATAATAAAATATATACAAGGATAGAAATATGCACAGTGTAACAGCAAAGAGGGAGATAACTCAGTTTAGTAACTCAGTTTAGTAGAAAGACAGGAAAGCAAAGAATCCTTCCTAAAAGAGTAGTTTCTGAAGAATATGCCTATGGGGAGATCCTAGGCAGAGGAAGATTCTCCACAAAGGCACAGAGATTAAAACATAGAACAACATGTACAAGAAAACTATAAACAGTTCAACATTACTTGAGTATGAAGTATAAGGCAGAAAGCAGCCAATAATTAGGTGAAGTAGGGGGCAGTAGCCAGGTCCAAAGGCCAGATTCTCATGAGGAGAAATATATTTTATTTTAGGAATTAGGTGTTCTCAGTCCTTTGTAGTGTCCATTCAACAGTCCCTTTGCTGAGTACAAGGTATACACTCTGTTCCACATCACGCCATGTGGCCCTCTGAGCACATAGTTATGTCCTAACAAAGCTAACCACACTGTGTCCTGAGACTGAGGAATCAAAAGCCAAAAGTCTGGTGTATACCAGTGCACCAAGGCATACTGGGGAAAGGGAAGCTACAAAAGGGCTTTAGGTTATGATAGCCAGATTAGTATTTTAAGCAGACCACTCTATGGGCTATATGGCAAGACTGGAATATAATAATCTGTTTTAAATGCCCCTTAAAAGAAATGTACAAAAACCCTGTCTCTAAATGTAGGCCTGACCATCATAATTCAGTCCATTCACCAATGTCTACGTAGCCATACAAAAACCAAGTAATGAAGTGGGGGTGGGGGGAGTTGACAATATATGGATGAGATGTGAATCAAGGTCAAGGTTAAACACTTTTTTCTACTCCAAAACCACTAAAAACTTCACAGATGCAATCTTAGAACAACTGTATTTCACTAATTCTGTGATGTACATTTTTCCCACATATAACACCTCTGCATCACACCATTAATAACATCATAGTTTGGCAGCATTTTTTCCTTTCTTAGTGGTTCATAAGATAGTTGTGTCTTGCAACCTATGACTTACTAGATTTGATTTAAATTAGTACCACGTGGAATTGTTTCAAGAATATAAAAGGTACCTGTACACATCCAAGCATTTAGAATGTCATTCATATTTGTACTCTCCTTTCCAGTGTACATTTAAGAACGTTCACGCTTGTCTGCATGGTACCCATCTATATCCATACAGAAGTGCTGGAAATACTGGGGTGGCCAGAACCCTTTCCTAAGCCTCAGCAGTTCTACTTTGGACAATCAAATGAACTGGATAATCCTGACAAACTATAATCAAGGTCATCACATGATCAAAAAGCTGATAAAACATTATAAATGTGGGATTCAGAGGTGGGGAGAAAATAATGGTCCATTTCAGAAATCAGAGAACTGCTTGACAGAGATAGCAAGACATTTCCCAGGACGTGATAATAAAATGTTTATAAGAAGAAGAATATAGGCATATGTACAGAAAATATGGGGGGCAATATAAAATTTTCTCATTGTAAAGGCATGTCACGTTAATAGAGAACGATCAAATTACAAACAAGCAAAAGGAAAAGTCCACGATCCAACAACCAGAGACAACTGCTATTAACACCTTGGTGTAAAGAGCCTTCCAATGCTTCTTCTGTGTACATGGTGGTGGTGGGGAGGAGAGGGATAAACACAGATCTTCCTTTTTAAGTATAGCAGTCATACCATACAAGCCACTCTGTATCTTCCTTCCCTCCCTCATCATAAATACAGCAGGTGAGCAAACAAGGTGTTTAGATCACAGAAAAAAAAAATGGAATCACTACAACAGATTAAAGGGAATGATCTTGAAAGAAGGGGATATAGATGAGTGAAGGCACAGTTAAATTTTTAAACAAAGCAAACATTCTTTTGGCTTCTGTTTCTCTCTCACATCCTCATTTGAACATTGAGAGAAGGAACAGGGCAAAATACTTAAACAAAACTCAAGTGTAAGGAATAGAAATGGAAGCGGACTATAATCCTCAACGTTGCTGCCCAAAGTTGGACATTACTAATTTGTAATAGAACTTGTCAGTACACTTATTCTACTTTTGCTGGAAGCATTAAACAATCTAGAAGCATCTAAAGGAAACAACTGGGGGCGCCTGGGTGTCTCAGATGGTTAAGCGTCTGCCTTCGGCTCAGGTCATGATCTCGGGGTCCTGGGATCGAGTCCCGCATCGGGCTTCCTGCTCCTTGGGAGCCTGCTTCTCCCTCTGCCTCTCTCTCTCTGTCTCTCATGAATAAATAAATAAAATCTTTAAAAAAAAATAAAAAATAAAAAAAATAAAGGAAACAACTGGTAAGTTACTCCAGCAAGTTGGGTGGGACAAGAGTGGTAGAAGGCAAGAAGATGAGAACTGAAGGCATTCCCAAGAAGACGTAAATGACTGACCTAGTAACCCACAGATAACAGAAGAGAGTGAAATCTAAAAGAAGATGATAAACTGAAAGAACAGGGTAGGGGCAAGATACTAGAAGCTTCAAAGCATAAATCTGCTGGAAACCAGAAAGAGAGGTAGAAGGGTAAGGTGAAAGAACTGGAAATTATGGTCAGAGCACCAGAGATGGGGTACATTTCCAGGAAATGACAACACCCAGCTGTGGCCATGGAAGCAGACTGCCATTTTTTGAAGCAGACTGCCTTTTTTGAAGCAACAAAATTGTGAGGCCACAATTAATAGCAAGAATCAGTCACAAATGTTTTTTAATAAAAGAACACTTGTTTTGGTAAATAGTATAAAATAATGTTGAAGGAAGGTTGACGGAACAAGGCTATGAAAGCCAGAGCTAGGAGGACAGAGTCCCCAGTATCCCTGCCATGAAAAATAATGAGGCATGCAAAAACAGCCATTTAATTCTCTAGCATAAGATCGTGCTAGAATGGCCTTATTTCTTCTTTTGAAAAGCTAATACAGAAGAAAAAACAGGAAGACTGAAGCCAGTTGTCTGTCAAAAATGTACAGTATAAATACCTGTAGCTTGCTGAAGAACTATATTTAAAGAATGTCAATTAATCCATGTCAGCATGACGACAAATCTCCATTAGGTCACAGGGCACATGTGGAAAATGAATTAAGAGATACAGGCATAGCAAGTACAAAGAACCAATGAATGACATGATTATTAAAATCAATCAACTAACTACCCGATCTCTCTGGTTAGGACACTAGTAAAAACTAAAGTTTCCAGGGGACCTGGGTGGCTCAGTCGTTAAGCATCTGCATTCGGCTCAGGTCATGATCCCAGGGTCCTGGGATCGAGGCCTGCATTGGGCTCCCTGCTCAGCCGGAAGCCTGCTTCTCCCTCTCCCACTCCCCCTGCTTGTATTCCCTCTCTCGCTGTGTCTCTCTCTGTCAAATAAATAAAATCTTTAAAAAAAACAATAAGTTTCCAAAGGGAAGCCTGGTATGAGAGATTTGGCCTTATCAAGGATATTCACAAATATAAACAGTTAGATAGTAAGGGAATCTATTCTGGATACCAAGTCACACAGGAAATGATACAATTAAACAGAAGTATTATTTTTTTTTCTTTTTCTTTTTTTTTTTAAGATTTTGTTTATTTATTTGACAGAGAGAGACATAGCGAGAGAGGGAACACAGGCAGGGGGAGTATGAGAGGGAGAAGCAGGTTTCCCGCTAAGCAGGGAGCCCAACGCGGGGCTCAATCCCAGGACCCTGGGATCATGACCTGTGCCGAAGGCAGACGCTTAATGACTGAGCCACCCAGGCGCCCCAGAAGTATTATTTTTTTAAAAGATTTTATTTATTTGTCAGAGAGAGAGAGAGCACAAGCAGGGGGAGCCGCAGGCAGAGGGAGGAGCAGGCTCCCTGCTGAGCAAGAAGCCTGACTCAGGACTCGATCCCAGGACCCGGGGATCATGACCTGAGCCGAAAGCAGACACTCAACTGACTGAGCCACCCAGGAGTCCCAAACAGAAGTATTTTTATTTACACTGGAAAAAAAGACCACTTACAAGACCACAGTGATTTATTTTAAAATATCAGAAAATTAAGAAGATAAAATAATCTTATTTTGCACAACTCCAGAAGTTGGACCTGTGACCAACAGAAGTACAGAATGACAGATTTTAAGTCTAAACATTTTAAATTTTCTTTATTTGAAAAATACATGCACTCAGGGAGAAAATTCATAATACAGAGATACACAACTCAAATTAGATCTTTTTCTCTAGTGGCAACTACTATTAAGTTCTGTACATCCTTCCAGAAATTGTGTGCATATATGAGCATATGTATCTCTTTTTAAGGAGAAAACACATACACAAAAGAAAACATACTTTTTTTAAGATTTTATTTATTTGAGAGAGAGAATGAGATAGAGAGAGAGAGCATGAGAGGGGGGAGGGTCAGAAGGAGAAGCAGATTCCCTGCTGAGCAGGGAGCCCGATGCGGGACTCGATCCTGGGACTCCAGGATCATGACGTGAGCCGAAGGCAGTGGCTTAACCAACTGAGCCACCCAGGCGCCCAAGAAAACATACTTTTTATATCTTGTTTTTCTCCATTTAAAGCCTTAGATATTATCTATCTATCTATCTATATACACGTAGCTTCATTTTTAGTTCTACCATCATAATACCTTTTCATGTTTATAAGTCATTGGTATTTTCTTTTTGCTGGGAAGTACTTTTTCAGGTCCTTTGCCAATCAACTGAGTTGTTGGTCTTTCTTACTGATTTATAAAAATCAGATATGAGGTATCTGCAACTAGAATGTGTCACTGTACAGGACAGTGAAGTTTCCCTGTCATCAGAAATGTTTAAGAAAGGGGCGCCTGGGTGGCTCAGTCGTTAAGCGTCTGCCTTCGGCTCAGGTCATGATCCCAGGGTCCTGGGATCGAGCACCACATCGGGCTCCCTGCTCCACGGGAGGCCTGCTTCTCCCTCTCCCGCTCCCTCTGCTTGTGTTCCCTCTCTCGCTGTGTCTCTCTCTGTCAAATAAATAAATAAAATCTTTAAAAAAAAAAAAAGAAAGAAATGTTTAAGAAGAATCTGGATGAGAACTTACCTCAAATGAGACAGAATTCCTGTCCTAGATATAAAGCTAAAAGTGAGGTCCTAGAAGGTCTCATTCCAGGCCTTCAGTTTACTGAATCCCCTGAACACAAATCAGAAGCAGCATTTATTACTTTATCTTGATTTTAATAAGACTTTAAAGATGAGGTGGGAATGAATCTTTAAAGATTTCTTACTAAAACTCATATACTCCTCAAATGCTCTAGGTCAGTGTTTCTCACATTTAAGTGATATATGGGCCTTTTTTAAAGAGACAAAAAATTGTCAGATATCAAAGGCTAGATCTCAATTTAAGAACACTGACTTAAGAATCTAAAATTAGTATACTAAAATTTATCTTACTTGAAAATTACCACTGAAAAATGGTAGTTTTCAAGTGAAATAAATTTTAGAACTTCAAACTAGTCAAAATAATTTTTAAGGTGTGTGGGTTAGAAAGTAGTATTGTATCAATGTTAATTTCTCAAAATTGATAACTACAGTGATTATATAAGAGGACACCTTTGTTTTTAGAAAATACACATTGGAAGATATGGGGATAAAAGGCATCATGACTCTAACTATCAAACATTTCAGGAAAAAAAGTAATGTGTGCATGCGTGTGTGTGTGTGTGTGTGTGTGTGTGTGTAGAATGATAAATGGTAAAATGTTCACACTGGGGTGAAGTAGGTATATAGGGAAATCTCTGTATTATTTTTGACCATTCAGTAAGTCTGAAATTATTTCAAAGCTAAAAATTGTTTTTTCAACCTAAGATAATCAAACATGAAAAACTTTTAAATACCCTCACAAAATCTCCACCCCTTAAGAATTTGTAAGAAAAAGGCTATGTGGACTCAGAGATCCTAGAGCCTCAGCTAGAGAAACACTACCTCTAAATATTCCAAAATCATATTATGGAAGGCAGTGATGAGAATAAGCTACATAAAAACAACACTCCATACTAGACTGAAGTTTTGGACACAGGGTATTGTGAAGAACTGAAAACTCAAGAGATAAGACAAGAGAACTGTTGATAACAAAAGGAAGGAAGCCACCAACGACAATCTGAAGAGTATTTCCCAACACTGCTTGTAACATATCCTTGCCCAACGGTACGCTCAGGTAGTACTCTGAGCTGTCTGGAAGAAAGGTAACTTGCTGTGTGTACCCAGTCCCAAGGAACGGTCATGGAGAAATACTGGCAGAGAGACCTTCTCAAGTACTTAAGTGATTATCTACACCATTAGGAAAGAAATGGAATTTCACAGCTTTAGTCCTTCTCCCCCCACCCCATTTGTTTCCATTTTAGGTTTCTACGTCTGTGACCTGCTCCCCAACAAGTACAAACAAAAACACCTGTTGTGGAAAAAGAAGTCAGAATGAATGCACTGAAGTCATGCATGTTTTGACACTTTTAGGCACTTAGAGTGTCATACATTTAAAACTTTAAATGCCTCAGATATTCAATGATACGGAAAAGTAATACATCAGGGAGAAAGTCTTCATAAGTAAAACTTTTTTTTTTTAATATTTTATTTATTTATTTGACAGAGAGAGACACAGTGAGAGAGGGAACACAAGCAGGGGGAGTGGGAGAGGGAGAAGCAGGCTTCCCGCTGAGCAGGAAGCCCGATGTGGGGCTCGATCCCAGGACCCTGGGATCATGAAGGCAGACGCTTAACGACTGAGCCACCCAGGCACCCCATAAGTAAAACTTTTATTACAAAAGATCAGATCTACCTAGTTCAAACTTGACCTATGGTCATACACATCTGCAAACCTCTTCTCAACAAACTGTGTTAATCCTTCTGTAGGCCAAGGTTTTTGTAGGAAAGAGATGTCCTCACTACCTACCATGAGTTAGGTAAGCTTAAGGCAAATGTGGAGACTACATCACAACATGTTTTTCAACAGCACACAACCACATTGATGGATTGCCCAATGACTTATTTTAGAAAGGAAACACTATTAACTACAAATATCAGAAATCATATCAATCACAAGACTATTTGTTTAACAATTATTTAAGGATGTATCCTTCTGAAGGCAGTGTTACTCTATTAGGGCAAGATGTCAAGTTCACAGAATTTCATCCTTTACTTGGAATAATACGGCATAGAGGTATACCAAATAACCACAATACAAGGTAATAAGTAATAATTGCCATATACGAGAAGGCTAGTGAGGGGCTTTCTTTTTAATTTTCCTTTTTTTTTGGTTCAACCTCATCTCACTTTCCTGATTGTCCTTCATGAAAGCACACCTTCTTTAGTATTTAATACTGTATTAGGATGCCAATGTAACAGAGCAAAAAGATCAAACTTTGATGACTCCTAGGTTGAAATCCTGCCTGTCTCTACCATTTACACACTCTATGACTTGTGCCACTCCATTCCCTTTCTTATTCTCCTAGATGCCTGTTTCACACATCCCCCTGCCCCAAATCTCCATCACTACCATCACCCTGACCACTCTCAATTGGTGATCTCATTGCTTTACTCAATGCCCCATCCCCTTGCCTTCTCAAAGACTCCCATTTCCTATTTCTTTCCTTTCCTCTATCACCAGTGTCTGTTTCTCTTTTTCTTCATTCTCAAACAGCTTTAGAGATACACCTTAAAAAAAAAAGCAGGGGTAGAGGTGGGGTTCTCACTAAGGATCAACATCTTAAAAGACAATGGTCAGTTTCTTTTTGGGGACCACATTCTCCTGTTTTCCTCCTGCCCTCACTGGCTACTCCTTCCCTAATCTTATTTGTTGGCTCTTCCTACTCTACCAGATGTCTTCAAGTTGGAGTACCCCAAAACTTGATCCCTCCTTGGCCTTCCTTCTTCTCCATTTACTCTTTTCCCTCTTACCTCATCTCATCTAGATTCATGATTTTCAGTATCATCTATAGACTGGTGACTCCCCCATCTCCAAATCCAACCACTCTGCACTTATTTACCAAGTGCTCACTGGACATCTCTATTTGAATATCTCACATGTATCTCAAATGTAACATGGTCAAAATGGAGCTAATGATGATTATTCCATACGTGTACACACCAATTATAATGATTACTACACACATCATAAATTTACATAACGGCCAGATGATCTTTCAAAAGCATAAATCAGATCATGGCACATACCTGCTTACTCTCTCTTTCTGACCTTACCTCTCTTTTCACAATCCTTCCTCATTCCCTAGGTTCTAGCCATATAAGCCCTCTTTCTGTACCTCAAACATTCCAAACTAATTTCTGGCCTTTTCACCTGAAGGTGCCTTCTTAGAATACCATTCCCCTAGATCTTAAACAGATTGCTCCTTCTCAATTACAGGATGACAGCTCAAATATTATCTCCAAGATTCCCCCATCACTCTATCTCATTTTATTCCTTATTTTATTCCTAGCATTTATCAATATGGGATTTTTTTCTTTTCTTTTTAAAGATTTTATTTATTTGTCAGAGAAGAGAGCACAAGCAGGGGGAGCAGGCAGAGGGAGAAGCAGGCTCCCCACCGAACAAGAAGCCCAATGAGGAACCTGATCCCAGGACCTTGGGATCATGACCTGAGCTGAAGGCAGCCGCTTAACCGACTGAGCCACGCAGGCGTCCCTCTTTTCTTTTAATGTAGTGCCTGTTTCCTTCCACTAGAAACAAGCTCCTTTGGGGCAGGTGCTTGGTCTATCTTGTTGACAGCAACATTTATTTCATTTTTTAAAATATTTTATTTGGGGCGCCTGGGTGGCTCAGTTGTTAAGCGTCTGCCTTCGGCTCAGGTCATGATCCTGGGGTCCTGGGATCGAGCCCCGCGTCGGGCTCCCTGCTCCGCAGGAAGCCTGCTTCTCCCTCTCTGACTCCCCCTGCTTGTGTTCCCTCTCTCGTTGTCTCTCTCTCTCTCTGTCAAATAAATAAAATAAAAAATCTTTAAAAAAAAAAAAATAATAAAATAAAATATTTTATTTATTTGAGAGAGAGTATGTGCGTGAGAGAGCACAAGTGGGGGTGGGCAGAGGGAGAGGGAGGAACAGACTCCCAGCTGAGGAGGGAGCCTGAAGGGGCTCAATCCCAGGACCTGGGATCATGACCTGAGCCAAAGGCAGGCGCTTAATTGACTGAGCCACCCAGGCACCCTGACAGTGGCATTTAAATGCCAAAAACACTACTCAGAACAAAGGAAGTACTCAATAAATATCTGACATCATTCCCACTTTCCCATCTAGCTAAGCTTGCTTTACACTAATCCCCAGAAGGAATTTCAATGGTTAAGATGGTCTCCTCCAAATTCAAACATAGATCAGTCTTGACTTCAAGTAATTTTTCATACTGCTCTTCATTCTACCATCCTCCTCCCTCTCTGCCAGCCTCCATACACATATATCACCACCCCCCCCCCCCCAAACCCATCTTAATCCCCTCAGCCACTTCGGTCTCACTTCCATTTACTTGGCAATTACCTAGTACTGTACTCGGTACTGTACTGCCTATTGCTATCCCTTTCCTTACCATTCCAGACACTACTACTAAACTCAACCCCTACACCATGTACTTTGCAGAGTGACAATCACATACAACCTTGACTTCTATTTACTGTTTCTGCCTTCCCAACTAGGGTGTAAGTTACAAAGAGACAAAGGCAACATCTTGCTCTTATCGTGTAATCTCCATGGGTTGACCATTCCCATTCCTGGCATAAATTCTCATTACTTTTTTTTTTAAGATTTTATTTATTTATTTGACAGAGAGAGACACAGAGAGAGAGGAAACACAAGCAGGGGGAGTGGGGGAGGGAGAAGCAGGCTTCCCGCCAAGCAGGGAGCCCAATGTGGGACTCGATCCCAGGACCCTAGGATCACGACCTGAGCTGAAGGCAGACGCGACTGAGCCACCCAGGCGCCCTCATTACTTTTTGAATCAAAAAAATTCCTTAACAATAGTATCATGTTTTAACTTTCTCATTTCAAGCAATTCTCAAAGGAAAAGAAGGAAACACCTAAAAAGTGACCTGTAGGAAAAAACAAGCCATACAGGCCATAAATTAATTTATAACATCTGCCATACTCTCTCATCCAAAACATAGGACCCAAGAGAACAAGTGAATTAAACATCCATGAGAAATATATATGATTTATGTAGACAATAAAGCCATGAATACCATCGTGCTTTTTATGAAAGGCCTGGAAACTTCAGGCAAAGCACTTTGGGATGAATACACTAACCTGAACCAGTACCAATGGACCTGAAAAACAGAAGCACTATTTCTCACTTGCTTTAAGTCCACATCTTCAACTAGCATAGTATCTCAAACATACACAGAGCTCCTGAGAGAGGCTCATATATACAGATTAAATCTAGAAAAAAAATTAATGAAATGTTATTAAAATTACAGGCAAGAATATTCTGAGGAAAAAATTTGATCCAAACACTACCTCTGACATATATGGATCAAAATAACAGCTCTCTCCCCCAGTGTCATACCCATTAACCATTCAATAACATACCCCAAGAGTTGAAACTTTATTTTAATATAGTGTCTACATATGATAGTGAGTAAAGGTAATAACTTATTTTCTTTAAACAACCAATCACTTTGTAAACAAACACAGATGATCTCAAATGTATCCTTGTAGAGTTCCACAATCAGTGAGGAAAGGTAAGAATATCATCCCAAATGTTAACAATTACATATTTACCTGAAATGTTTCTAAATTTGTCTTCCAAATCGGTTTGCATGAACACCTGCATAATGTGAATTATGTTCTCCCCTTCAAGCAATCTGCTTTTTCCAAAACCCATAAATTAGGATGTGTGGTGATCTAATTTGAACATTTTAGGGCCTATTATATACAAATGAGTTTCACTACTTTTATTTACTATTGAGAGTTAAATCTCTTAAATTACCTGTTTTATTTTCCTCATTGGGTAGATGTGGGAAGGGGATACCCATTACCAAATAACGTTCAAAAGACAGAAATGTGTAAATGCTGAAATTCAGTTTTAGTACCAGCCAATGAATCACAACAGAAAGAGTTGAGGGTAAGTTCTTAGTGAGCTGGTCACATTGTACTATTGTCTTATAGCCCCCATTACTAGACCACCATCACCACTAACAGCAGCTAACAGAATATTTTCTATTTTGGGGATACTAGGTTAAATGCTTTACATACATCTAGTTCATCTGCAATCCTCAAACCTATGAAGGGTATATACTATTTGTATTCCCATTTTGCAAATGAAGAAACCTAAAGTCATGGCTAGCAAAGTGACAGAGCAAAGTATCCAGGCTTTTTGACTGCAGAGCCCTTGCTCAAAATCAAATATTTATTAGCTATTACACAGAACTGGGAGCAAAGGGCAAAAAGTTTCAGAGAAACATATTCAGTGTACTAGTAAATTATCTGCCTAGCAACAGAAGGGGCTATATCATGAAATAAAGAGTAACAGTCCTGATGATCTTGTGTCTAAAGAAACTCCCAAACTGTATGCAAGAAATCACTAGGTTTGTTAGTTTCCCCCCCCGCAAACTTTAGACTAGATTCTTCTATGAAGAAATACTCTACTGAAAGCAATGTGGAATACCAAGAGTCTGAGGGATATGGCTACCTACCGACAGACTGTAGGATATAAAGTAGTGAATGTTTAAAAAGCTGTACCTACCCTGTATTTTACCAGACTGAATACTTATGCCAGCCTTCTAGTCCTACTTTTGCTTAACCACATTAAACAGAAACATGAAAATAGATGGTGGTCAGTTCCTTCATGTGGTTATAGACTCTGATGCAAATTAGCTCTTTAAAACCCACCTTCAAAGTTAAAACAATGAAAGTAAAACATGTGATGTGATTAAACCTACACACATGAGATAGAACACGTTTCTCTTTTTATACACAAAGATAATAATTCAGGATCTTTCTCTGCCATAAATACCTGCTTTCTTTGGTGTTAATATTAAAAATGCTTCTGAAAATAATTTCATTCTTTCATGTTTCACAAGCAAGTTTTTTTCTGTTATAACTATAAAAAAATCTACAAGGGCTGGATTTTATTTTGATAAAACAATGAATACAGCAACTCGGAAAGTTCCTAGAATAAATTACCTCCACAGCAAAATCAAAACACACTGAAGAGGAATGAAACTCAGTTTAAAAAAAAAAAAGAGAGAGAGAGGGAAACTCAGTTTTCTTCAGGAACAACAGTTTAAACAAAATAAAACAGCCATCATTTATTTTCTGATTGTTGTAAAGTTTAAGCATTTTCCCAAAAATAGCAAATTAATGTTCGAGGTGTGAAAGAGAAAGGTAGTCAACCAACACAGGCACAAGTCAAACCAAACAAATGCTGAAACACTTATTCTTACAAGGCAAAGCCAATGCTAAAGTAAGATTATTGTGAATTACAATGCACTGAATACACGTCCCTCGCCATTTCATGCATAGAAAATGAAGGTTAAAATAAAATGCAAAGGTTATCCATGTGAGAGCAAAAGACTGGAACTAGGCTAAACGTTCATCAAGAGCGGATGAATAACTCTGGTACATCCATTCAGTGAAGCAGTATATAGCAGACAAAGCAATGATGAAGAGCTCTGTATACTGCTCTGGTATGATCTCCAGAATATATTGTTAAATGAAACAGCAAGACACAAAACAGTGTGTTTTGTATGCTTCTATTTTCAAAATAGAAAATGGAAGACTCAATAATTAAACATAATGATTACATATTAAAGGAAATGGTTAAAGGAGAACAGGGATGAAAGTTATTCCTCTTTGAACATTCTTTTATTGCAGTAACTTTGGAAACATGTAAAACCTTGCATTTTTTTAAAAATGAGAAAGTAAAAAAAATAATAATTTCTAGAAACTCAAACTGTAAAAAACTATACCAAATTGGTGATTGGCACAAACACAAAGAAAAGCTAAACTAAACTATTTTGACTACAAACACCCTACTGAAATATATCCTGAGGGTAAAAAAACAAATCTTAAGCTGTTAGTAGTCTTATCAAAACTGTCATTTACAGGGGCACCTGGGTGGCTCAGTCGTTAAGCGTCTGCCTTCGGCTCAGGTCATGATCCCGGGGTCCTGGGATCGAGTCCCACATCGGGCTCCCTGCTCAGCAGGAAGCCTGCTTCTCCATCTACCACTCCCCCTGCTGTGCTCCTGCTCTCACTATCTGTCAAATAATAAAAAAAAAAATCTTAAAAAAAAAAAAACCTGCCATATATAAATAGATAAAGCAAGTAAGTTATTCCATTAATGTCATCAGGAACTAAGATTTTCAACATAAAAGTAATATAAGTTTTAAAATAAAAACTCTTCAATATGAATTGGAAAAATCTGTATGTGCAGCACCTGGGTGGCTCAGTCGTTAAACATTTGCCTTCAGCTCAGGCCATGATCCCAGGTCCGGGGATCAAGCCCCGCATCGGGCTCCCTGCTCAGCAGGGAGCCTGCTTCTCCCTCTCCCACTCCCCCTGCTTGTGTCCCTCTCTCACTGTATCTCTCTCTGTCAAATAAATAAATAAAAATCTTAAAAAAAAAAAAAAAGAAAAATCTGTATGAACTGAAGTTTTTTTTTTTCCTAAAAAATACATATATCTTAACTGTCCAATGAAAAGGCCTAAGCATTGACAACCCAGTAGCCAAAAGTAGCATGACTAGTATTTAGATTATGGTCTCTAAATACCATTTTCACTAAAAGGAACCAAGGTTCACAGAAGAAATGGTTGACTACAGGACTAAGGTAAAAAGTATATAAATGAGCTAGGGCCAAGGAATTTATCAAAGATTACCATGATCATGTAAAAGGTCATAGAAGCCAATCTGAAAAGATTTCCACTGGACAAAAATGAGGCAATTTGAGCAACATTAAGAACAAAAAGTGAGTGTGATGTATCAAAGTACAACAAATATATAAACTCATAAAAAAAATAAGTCCCCACTGATCACCTTTGGAGGTTAGATTGCCAATAGGACATCCACTCATTATCTGAAAACTGACAAAGGAAAAGAACTCAGTATTTTTCCTATCTTTCTCATATGAACTGTATTTCAGCACAATCAGTAGAATTCTAATAAATTCAACAATCATCAATGGCAGCTAAAATCAGTAGGTGAAAGGTTGATGGGGAACTTTGTAACAGATGGATCAGAATGACTACACCATAATCCACTGGTTAATTTTGCTATCACTAAAATAAGACAACCTGATATGTATCCCCTGACATGATGCAATAGGTAATCAATAAAAAGCTGGAGTTGGAGTCTAATGTAACTACCAGTCTCCAAAAAATATGGGTAACAGAAAAACATGTTAAAGGACACCATAAGGATGCACAGAGCCAATAAATGTAATAAGGGTACTATTATAGACTGAGAGATTTGAAATCTGGTAATCTCATGATCATTTAGATCCTAACTTAAAAAACAAATGAAATTAAGTAACAGTAAAGAATTACTGCCATTGCACAAGGCATGATAATGCTATTGTGGTTACTTTTTTTTTTTTAAGATTTTATTTACTTGAGAGAGAGAAGGAGAGCAAACGCACAAGAGAGAGCAAGCACTAGCGAAGTGAGAGGCAGAGGGAGAGGGAGAAGCAGGCTCCCCACTAAGCAGGGAGCCCAATGTGGGACTTGATCCCAAGACCCTGAGATCATGACCTGAAGTGAAATCAAGAGTCAGGTGCCCAACCAACTGAACCACCCTATTGTGGTTACTTTTTTAAAAACTTTTATCTCAGGGCACCTGGGTGGCTCAGTTAAGCACCCGACTCTTGGTTTCAGCTCAGGTCATGAAGTTGCAGTTGTGTGATCAAGCCCCACGTCAGGCTCTGCACTCAGAGCAGAGTCTGCCTCAGATTCTCTCTCACACTCACTCTCACTCTCTCTCTCCAATAAATTAAATCTTAAAAAAAAAAGTAAAAATAAAAAGACTTTATCGCTTAGAAATACAAAAGCATGAAAAAATATCCGGGGTGCTTCAAAATATTCCAGTAACAACAACAACAAAAAATGGGGATAGATGAAACCAAAATGGCAAAGTGTTAGTAACTGTTGAAGGTGGGTGAGTATACTGGGCAAGGGCAGGTGGGGTATTCATTGTACTATATATTCTCTCTCGTATGAATGTTTTGAAATTTTCCATAATAAAAAAATGTTAATGTTTAATTGCAATACAAGAGAGGATAACCAATCCCCAAATAAGTAAACCTCAAGGGACCATGTGTCCACATGTACCAAGTAAGGGTGGATGGTTAAAAGCACACTAGCAAGTACTCACTTCAGCAGCACATATGCTTAAAAAAAAAAAATGTGCTGACAAAACTTATATATTCCTGTTACCATCCAATCACCCACCTACCCACAATCAGGACCCATTCACCTGGTTGTGGCTGAGCATTAATCTCTTTACCCAAGCAGAAATAATCCAGGATTTACCCTCTGATTTAGACTTTATTTCTATGGTTGCACAGAATTTCATTCCCCAACAATAATAAAACATATATCATAAATACGTAACCATAGTGAACATTATACTATGATGGAAAATATTTTCTATAAATTAACTTTTGATAAATAGCATCAACACATAGTTCTACTTTAGGGGTCATTTAATTTGCAAAGACTCGCAGTTGAGAAAAATTTTTAAAAAAGCAAAAATTTGGCAACAGTAGATATAAAACTATTTAAAGTCAAAGGAAAATATTAATACTCTGAATATTTAAATCTATTTTCCACCCATTTGCCAATCTTCTGGGATAAGTCACCACAGTGCTATATTTCCATTTCCTGAGAAAAATCTTTCTGAGTTCTCAAGGTAAACCTTAAAAAACAATAGAGTATTTTGTACATCATTTGGCAAATTAGGAATCTGGTTACAATTTCTACTTCTAGATACCAAATTCCAGATACATAAGATTTATAAAATAATATAGAATATAAAGTTGGTTTGGTTCATCTATAAAACAACTGTATCAGAACTTCTATCCCATGGGGGTTTTGTTTATGTCTCAAATGTCAAGTTATACTACACAAGAATTTAAGAAAATGCAGTTGGTCCACAGCCCTAGCCAACAAGTCCCTAGCCACTTAAAAATATTCCAGTACTCACAGAGAGATGTTAAGTGCCATCAAAAAGCTCACTAGAAGAGGTCAAATCTTATTCTCTATGAGAGAAATATTACCAACTGACAAAGTAGATGTACCCCTCATAGAAACAACCAAGGGTAAAATGACAGAAGGACTTGGACCTGGAATTAACAACACTAGCCAGTATCTTTTTGTTTCTTTTCTTTTCTTTTTTAGTAGGCAGTAGCTAATGTCATATACAAAAGTCAAAGTAGGCAGCTGGTTTTCATATCTACATCTATACTGATGAGAGCAAGGAAAACCAAAATGGACACTGTAAACACCATAACTAATATGATGAAAAAGATGAAGTAATGCCTGGGCAGCTTAGTCCATTGAGCATCTGACTCTTGGTTTTGGCTCAGGTCATAATTTCAGGGTCCTGTGATGGAAATTCGCATTGGGCTCCACGGTCAGCACAGAGTCTGCTTGTCCCTCTTCCTCCCCCTCTGCTCCTCCCCCTGCTCGCTCACTCTCTCTCAAATAAATAAAATCTTAAAAAAAAAAAAAAAAGACCTATACATTTCAGCATAAGATTTCCACTCTAGGGCCTTTCTAGTGCCTTCCTACCAGAAGGTATGTCCCAATTCCTTTTCTCCTCCATTATGTGTTGATGGGGAGGCATTACAGTTTAAGAGGTTAAAGCAAAACCCTGAAAGTCAGTCAACCCGAATTTGAATACCAACTCCAGTACTTTTTAACACTTACTAAGAAAAATGGTGGCCAAAGAGTTTATCTATAAAACTGAAATAGTAGTACTATATTTACTTCAAAGAGAGGATCAAAGGAGAATATCTATTTAAAATCCTCCATATAGTGCCTGGCATTTAGTTAGTACTCAATAAATGGGAACCGTTAGCAATTTGAATTACATATTTGTAAGATTCTTCCATTAGCAACAATCTTTACTCATAATGTATAAAAATATGAATCACTATGAAATACACCTGAAACCAATAAGATATTGCATATTAATTATACTTCAATTTTAAAAAGTCTCCACTTTTAGAAAATAAGCATAAATAGTAAGGACCTTGCTCATTTTTATATCCCCAGGTCTTGGCACTAAAAAGATGCACAGTAAATAATTTTGAACAAATGAGTAGAGAAGTAGAAGATGAAAGAGACTGAAGAGAATGGTAAAAATACAAAGTAGCTGCAGAAGGAAAAGGGAGTTAATACTTAACTGTAGTCTTTTGGCCACTGTCAACTAGCTAAGTTTGTTACACATCCACAAGTACAGAAATTGAGACTAGAGTTTGCAGACTTTTATAGCAATTTTACCTTGACCAGTGATCAGTAGGCTTATACTTTTTTAAGCTTTGTATTTTGAAATAATTACAGATTGACAGGAAGTTGCAAAAATAGTACAAAGAGTCTCTGTACACTTCACCCAGCCCCCTCCCCTGGTGACATCTTATGTAGCTGGAGTCCAGTATCAAAACCAGGAAATTCACATTGGTACATTACTGTTAACCAGACTAGACCTAATTCACTTTTCACCATTCTTCTCAATCTGCATTCATATTCATTTGTGTGTGCATATAGTTCTATGCAAAATTATTCCATACATAGATTCCTGTAACCACCACAATGAAGATACATAACTGTCCAACCAGTGGTGCTGGATTCTGAATGTCTTAATTTTTCACTTCAGGGGCACCTGGGTGGCTCAGTCAGTTAAGCGTCTGCCTTCGGCTCAGGTCATGATCCCAGGGTCCTGGGATCGAGTCCCACATCAGGCTCCCTGCTCGATGGGAAGCCTGCTTCTCCCTCTGCCTGCTGCTCCCCCCTGCTTGTACTCGCTGTCAAATAAATTTTTAAAAATCTTTAAAAAAATTTTTTTCACTTCATTTTTCTAGGGCTTAATTTTCAGTATATGGATCTTGGGGGTTTTTTGTTGAAGATTTTATTTATTTGACAGAGAGCAAGCACACAAGTAGGGGGAGCGGTGGGCAGAGGGAGAGGCAGAAGCAGGCTGCGCACTGAGCAAGAGACAGGCCTCAATTCCAGGACCCTGGGATCATGACCTGAGCCAAAGGCAGACGCTTAACCGATTAAGCCACCCAGGCGCCCTTTAGTATATGTTTAAAATATACCAATCCATGACAGACTAACAGTTAGTTTGAGAAACACTAACTAGAAGATGTACAAATTGGCTTTATACTATTTGGAACCCCTTATTTCCTAAATAATTGATAACTGGATTTATTTTTCTCCTGTTGGGTAGCAGACAATCCAAAATTGAAACATATACAGAAAGTCCCCACTTTTCATATATTGGGGTTTTACTGCTATCTAATAAAGTTCAGATAGTCTTCATTCTTCAGTCTTTTCCTCCTATTGTACCCAACAGACCAAGGTAAACAAAAGCCAAGATTTCACCTTAAAACAATTCCTCCAAAAGAATGCAATGTGTGGGGCACCTGGGTGGCTCAGTCTGTTAAGCATCTGCCTTCAGCTTGGCTCATGATCCCGGGAGTTCCAGGACCGAGTCCCTTCTCAGGCTCCCTGTTCAGCAAGGAATCTGCTTCTCCCTCTCCCTCCGCTCCTCCCCCCTACTCATGCTCTCTCTCCGCTCACTCTTTTTCTCAAATTAAAAAAAAAAAAAATGCAACGTGTGAGGAATAGACATCATGACCTAAAAAAAAAAAAAAAAAAAACTCCAGATACTTCACAACGCTCATCCAAAATTCTTCCCTTTGGATTTTTTACCTTCCCAGATTCCAATACACTAGAATCATTTCTTACCTGGAGCTTGAAGAAATCTTCCTTTTTTTTAAAAAAGATTTTATTTATTCATTTGAGACAGACAGATACAGAGAAAGAGAGAGCAGGAGCAGTGGGGAGAGGCAGAGGGAGAAGCAGGCTCCCCGCTGAGCAGGGAGCCCGACGTGGGGCTCAATTCCCAGGACCTGGAGATCATGACCTGAGCTGAAGGCAGGTGCTTAACCATCTGAGCCACCCAGGCACCCCTTGGAGAAATGTTCCGATATGTTCAGACCACCTGTCCTTTATTAAGATACTTTCTTTTAGCTCCTAGCACACTTTCTTTCTATTTTATTTTATTTATTTGACACTTTCACTTTCTACACTCTTGTTTGTGACAGTATGATTAGGACCCTGTAAACTACATTTTTCCTCTGGCACAAATAGCATGTGCTAGAGGAAGACTGAAAGACTGGAAGAGTAAGAGGGAACGTGCTCCTTCCTGTTGGTCACAGTTCCTACACGTACTGAAGCACTAATACATTTCATCCTGGCTTTGATTTCAGTTTCTGCCTTTTTCTACCTTTTTTCCACAGTCCCAGACTAGCCTGACTACAACCCCTCAGACGCCAGCATAGTTGTCAGGTACCCCTTCCTCAGAGGTCTCAGCTCCAGGGGGCCCTACCTACTCCAAGCTTCTGGGTTCTGAGAACCACACCCTCTTCCCTTTTCCCTCCAGCCCTAGGATAGGCAGCTACTTCCTGCCTTTCTGTTGCTGTTACCTTCAGTGTCCCCTTTTCATTTTCTCAGTTCTCCAGCAGCCCTTTCAACCAATTCCTTACATTAAATTCTACCTTCTGACTGATAGAGAAAAACAGCCTGAAAGCTTAAGCTCCTTTCTTAAAAGTTTATAATAAAATAGAAGTAATTATTCTAAAATAGAAGTAATTATTCTAACATAACTGTGAGATTCATCACTAATGCCACATTGCGGTACAGTGAACTTCTTACCAAGCCACTCTAAAAAGCATGAAACTAGGATGGGCCATGCCTTCCTGAAAATTTAACGTATTTTAAAACTGTACATAAGCAATCTTGCAAATTAGACACTCAATATATTTTTCATCAGTGCTAGAGCAAGCGTAGGCAAATTTTCTATAAAGACCCAGAAAGTAAGTATTTCAGGCTTCACAGGCCATGAGTCTCTGTCAGAACTACTCAACTCCGACATTTTTGTGGGAAAGTGGCCATATACAATAAATGAATGAGCACAGCTGTGCTCCACTAACTATTTACTGACACAAAAACTTCATTGTCAGATCATTTTCACATGTCACAAAATACCATTCTTCCACTTTTTTAAACCATTTAAAAGATATAAAATCATTCTTAATTCATAGGCTATATTGAAATATCCAGGCAGGCTGGATCTGGCCCAATGGCCAATTTGCCAACCCCTGTTCTAGACTGTACCTGTTACAAAAATCAAAAGTTCGATATTCATTGATGGGCTCAAAAAAAATTTAGTTTAAACCTAGGCTTGGGGTGCCTGGGTGGCTCAGTCGTTAAGCGTCTGCCTTCGGCTCAGGTCATGATCCCAGGGTCCTGGGATCGAGCCCCGCATCGGGCTCCCTGCTCCGCGGGAGGCCTGCTTCTCCCTCTCCCACTCCCCCTGCTTCTGTCCCTGCTCTTGCTCTCTCTCTGTGTCAAATAAATAAAATCTTTAAAATAAATAAATAAATAAACCTAGGCTTAAGCCATAATTAACCTGAAACTTCACGAGACAAAACAATGCTAATTACGCTCTTCAAACTTTTTTTTTTTTAGATTATATTTGAGGGAGAGAGAGAGAAAGCACAAGCAGGGGGGATGGGCAGAGGGAGAAGCAGACACTCCACTGAGCAGGGAGCCTGATGCAGGACTCGATCCCAGGACCGCAGGATCATGACCTGAGCCTAAGGCAGACGCTTAACCAACTGAGCCACTCAGGTGCCCCAAACTTTCTTTTGATGAAGACAAAAGATTAGAAAATTTACTAACCAGGAAATTTTGAAGTATGATCCAGGCTCAATTTAAGCATTCACCAATCTTTTATGTCTTTTTTCTCCCTGTATAATACCATAAACATAAGCACTGGCTTTTATTTGGTTTGTGGGTATGTGTGGCTGTGTTCCAATAAAACTTCGCTTACGAGTAGTGAAATTTGAATTTCATATAATTTTCATACATCACAAAGTATTCTTCTTTTGATTTTATCCCCCACCATTAAAAAATGTAAAAACCACTCTTAGCTCATAGGTACAGAACAGGTGGTCAACCAGATTTGGCCTGTGGGCCATAGTTTACCAACCCGTTTTATTTTTATTTTTTTTACTTTTCATCTCCATGACTTAAGCACTGTTTTTTGTGTGTGTGTTCATTCGTTTTTTTTTTTTTGCGGGGGGGGGCAGACGTAGAAGGAGAGGGAGAATCTTAAGCAGGCTCCACGCCCAGAGCGAGCTCCCCACACAGGGCTCGATATCACGACCCTGAGATCATGACCTGTGCTGAAATCAAGAGTCAGACCCTCAAGCAACTGAGCCACCTAGGTGCCCCCAAGCATTGGTTTTTAAATTAACCTTGAATAATGCAAATTTCTGAACCAGGGAATCATTAAGTTAGGGTCTTGATGTTCAACTTAGAACAAGTTAGAGCAATACGGTCTCATTTCCTAATTCAAATAGAAAAAGTATCTACAGACATCCAAGCAAGTTAGGTACAAGTTTATTTCAAAGTAACAATGATTACATAGCCTCTCCTATTAATCTACAACTACTCTGATCAGCATCGAGGAATGATGTCTCTGGCATCTTATGCTCTCACAAATATGTTTATTATTACTACTTGTGAGCTCTGTCCATTTGTCCAAAAACCATGAGTTAAAGTCCTAAGAGAACCCTTGAATTAAAACTACCTCATCACGTGGACAGAGCATGAACTAGTAAAACAAAAAGAGCAGAAGCATCAGTGCAGTTTTATGCAGGATGTGAAGAAAGGCAAAAACAAACATTAGCCCTCTTAACAAAAGGCAAGTTATCTACCTATGTACCTCTCCTGGTTTTCCTTAATATATGGAATGACAACAAACCAAGACTGGAGTTTCACTTTAGTACAAGTTCCTAGAAGCTCATTTCCAGTGAAGATTTCAGACTATTTAAGGCACTTGGCCAAAGGAGCAGATCTGGATGGTCCACATATCCAGTGTACCTTCTGCTGCAATGATGTTCAGCCATCTAATCCTCTAGTATACATATATGCAAAGTCACAGAAAAGAAATAACTCAAGGAGTAAATCCCCCGCACCCTCCAAATTGAACTATCACAAGCACCTCAAGACTAATCCAGAAGATCCCTAGGAAAACAAGTTAACTCAGAATACAGGAAACCAGTTGATTATAAATGGCCGCTATTATGTTATTCCTTAGTATCATTAAAAAGTTAGCCTTGGGGCAGCTGGGTGGCTCAGTTGGTTAAGCAAATGACTCTTAAGATTTTTTTTTTAATTTATTTATTTGAGAGAGAGAGAGAGGGAACACAAGCACGGGGAGTGGGAGAGGGAGAAGCAGACTCCCCACTGAGCAGAGAGGCTGATGTGGGGCTCGATCCCAGGACCCTGGGATCATGACCTGAGCCGAAGGCAGACGCTTAACGACTGAGCCACCCAGGCGCCCCGCAACCGACTCTTGATTTTGGCTCAGGTCATGATCTCAGGGCCATGGGATAGAGCCCCTCCTAGGGCTCCAAGCTGGGCATGGAGCTTGCTTGAGATTCTCCCTCTCCCCCTGCCTCCCCACCCACTTTTTTTTTTTTTTTAAGATTTTATTTATTTATTTATTTGACAGAGAGAGAGACAGCAAGAGAGGGAACACAAGCAGGGAGAGTGGGAGAGGGAGAAGCAGGCTTCCCGCTGAGCAGGGAGACTGATGCGGGGCTCAATCCCAGGACCTGAGCTGAAGGCAGACGCTTAACGACTGAGCCACCCAGGCACCGCCCCACCCACTCTTAAAAAAAAAAAGGCAGTCTTCGACAAATTGGTAAATGAAAAGACCCTTGCTCAAGTTGTGGTAGAGTCACTGGTGAGCATAGCTTGAACTTCTTTGGGCCTTCTTTTCCTACCTCATTCATAATATCAGAGGTACTATCTTCCATGCCCTTTAAAATCACAGCCATGGTAAACCATGGTAACAAGTTAAGGGGAAAAAAAGTGGGAAGCCACAGTAATGAGAAGCCATTAGGTAAGGTAATAAAGCCTCCCTCCATGAGTACTGCTTATGCTGCTCAGCAATTTACACTGGAGCAAATGCAGAGGAGTCTAACTGGAAATGGACGTAGGGACAATTTTCCCTATGTACCCTACCCTTCAGTATGGCCCTTGAGCACCCTCCAACCACCCTTTTTGCCTAATTCCCATTCTTTCAGGCTAAGTATACATCCTTTGGGCAACCCTCCCTGACTACCACCCCTCTATTCCACCAGTCCGGGTTAGGTGTCCCTGCTATAGCTCACTGTACTTACTTCTGTATCCTTATCACAAGGTAGGAATTCAACAAATGTTAGCTGAATAGTCAAGAGTTCAATTTAGCTAGTTTTTCTTAACATGAGTCACGTTTAAAAGGTTCGATGTGGGGCACCTGGGTGGCTCAGTCGTTAAGCGTCTGCCTTCGGCTCAGGTCATGATCCCGGGGTCCTGGGATCAAGCCCCACATTGGGCTCCCTGCTCCGCGGGAAGCCTGCTTCTCCTTCTCTCCCACTCCCCCTGCTTGTGTTCCTGCTTTCGCTCTCTGTCAAATAAATAAAACCTTAAAAAAAAAATTAAAAAATAAATAAATAAAAAGTTTGATTATAATGAAAAAAACTTTGAATATAACTTTATAATTGCTTCATAAAGTTTAAGGCTTAGCATATAAATTTTTTTCAGTTTTCTAGATATAAAAAGCATCAGCCATCCTAGAGAACAAAAGCCTCAATTTTAGAGTATCAAGTTTTCTACCATTTTTCAGAGTCACAGCCTTATGGTATACCCCAAAACATCCCTTGATTTATCACTGCATCTGTAGTTGCCTCACTTCCTTTTGGCCCCTAATATTCATAAAGAGATAAATGAGACTATTGATCGAAGGATTTGAACAGAAAGACAACTAAGCAAGGGTAAAGGGGTATGGTTTAAATAGATTATCCATCCTGGAAAAAACACAAATACAAAACAACAACTAAAAAGGCGGGGGGGTGGGGGGGGGAACTGGTCTGGCACAAAACACAATAGGCTATCCTACCTTAGGCAGCACTCATGTTCTCTCTCAGACCACCATCATGAGATCTCCAATTTTCATCAGTTTGTCTCCACAAGGACCAATAGAAGTATAAAAACTTCTCTCAGCACCAATCACATTCAATAGCCAAACTCATACCACTCAATTCTCTGACTTTCTCTGTCCTAATGCAATAGTTATTTAAGAATGTCTTAGGACAGATGCCAGTAATTATTAATGCTGCTATTCACTCCATCAGAAAATCAGAATGACAGTTACGAAGAATCAGGTCAACTCAAACATTTATTAAGCACATACTACTTACGTACCCAACTGCTAGTTACTGGGATTCCTCCATCTAAAAGAGTAAGTCTCTATAACGTATTTGTCATGTTCCTTGGATTTGCTAGTACATGGGACAAAATCCTGTAGGTCCTAGCAACAGACAGAACCAAACAAGTCTATATGATGCAACAGAATGGATGAATGCTTATATAGACAGGCTCCAATGAAATGGTTAGCCTTTCTTGATGCTTCATTAATTAGTAACCACCTAAAGGAGCTTAAAAGTTGGAGAATTATAAAAACACACATGCAAATATATCTTTTAAAATATTAATGTGGAAAAACAGTAATGATGGAAATAAAAGTACTTAAGCAACAGGTACATTTCACAAAAAGCACATAGCTAACAAATTTTGCAGCTATCATATACACAGCTGAATAAATGCCAGGTTCCAACTCCTGCCCCAATTTTGTATCTTCTAACACTATAATTATCTTCTCTAATAAGAAGGGTAGTCAAAGATAGATGGATATCAAGTATTTCTTGGTAGTCTCACTGTCTAATGAACATAAGCAATATAATTGAGGAAATACTGGTTTTATATTTAACTACCACTATTTCAATGTGTTAATATTCAGCTATTAACATTACTTTCTTATACAAACTGCTAATAATCGGCCAGAAAAACTACATCATACTTTTCATGATTGCAGCAAGTGGTTTCCTGAATAATTACAATAAACAATTTTCTAATGGACATGGTAAACTTAAGCTAAAGAGCATACCTATTAAGGTTATCTTGGGGAAAACTTCAGTAGTACACTGTCACCTATTTCTAACAAAATGTTTTACTGTACCTCAACAAAATTCATCTCTTTACTACAGATAATTTTCAGCACAGAAGCAGTATCATAAAATGTGTAGCTTATGATTTAGAGTTGATATAGATACTCCAGTCTAGAATTGATAAAATAATGGAAGAGGTATGTTTTTGTTTTTGTTTTAAGATTTTATTTATTTACAGGCGCCTGGGTGGCTCAGATGGTTAAGCGTCTGCCTTCGGCTCAGGTCATGATCTCAAGGTCCTGGGATCGAGTCCCGCATCGGGCTCCCTGCTCCTTGGGAGCCTGCTTCTCCCTCTGCCTCTCTCTCTCTCTCTCTGTCTCTCATGAATAAATAAATAAATAAATAAATAAATCTTTAAAAAAAAAGATTTTATTTATTTACTTGACAGAGAAAGAGTTAGCGAGAGCAGGAATACAAGCAGGGGGAGTGGGAGAGGGAGAGCAGGCTTCCCGCCGAGCAGGGAGCCCGTTGCAGGGCTCGATCCTAGGGATCATGACCCGAGCCGAAGGCAGACGCTTAACTGACTGAGCCACCCAAGCGCCCCGAGGTATGTTTTTACCCAAGTCATTTTAGAAAGTCTGTGTGTGCTCCAGATTAGAATAAGTGGATTTCCACAGAAAGGGTCTGCAGCCATCTATGTACTTTATGAAAAATAATGGTAGCTCTACTTTACAGTCATACAAAATTCATAAAAATTTTCACCTTGGCATCATCTGCCTACTACAGTGAAAACTATTCACTAAGAGGCCAAATACCAGACAAAAGACTCAAAGTACAAGTTAGCCCATAGGTCTCCACAAAGAGCTAATCATGAGACAAATATTGGTGATTACTATACAACCAACCCTCCCCCAAGAGAAGATCTAACTGCACATGGCAGGAAGCGGACAGCAGGAAGAGCTATAGTCAGAAACCACCACTTGCTCCAGGTTCTTGCAAGCCCACAAGCGGTGCTCCCAGTGAACAGACCTCCCAGCAGCCTGCCAGTATGATCACACTCCTATCAACACCCACACGATCCCAAGGATATTTTCACTTGTGAGATGTTAGCATCTGACAGAAAAAGCACTCTAAAATAAAAAGCATCTATAAAAATTTAGACCAACTTTAAACTTCCATCTCAATGACCAATGTATTTGCTTAGCTGGAAAAGACACTGAAGTAACCACTAGTTTGATTTAAAAAAAAAGACTATCAAACTAAAATACATTATACTTGAATTCCAAACCTAAGGGACTCAAATACAACATTTCACTAGCATACGATAACCAAAAATTATACAAGGTAATCTGCCTCTCATTTGAATCCATGAAAGTAGACTTCCAAATATAGACCCCATTATGAAAAACAACAAACCTATTGAATTTTCAGTTGGCCAGCTTATTGGCCAGCTTCAAACCAACTATTTTCAAAAAACTGTACTTAAATGCCTTGAGTTTTCTTTTTAAAATAACCAAGCAACTAATCAAAGTAGGGCAGGAATAAAAACTACTTAATCTGGGGCACCTGCTGGCTCAGTCGATGGAGCATGTGACTCTTGATCTCTGGGTTATAAGTTCAAGCCCCACATTAGGCGTAGAAATTACTTAAAAATAAATCTTTTAAAAAACAAACTTAATCCATCAGCACCAGATAGGGTGAACAGAAATAAATATATATACAATATATTTTTAAAAAGAAAAAGTATAGAAGTCAAAGTCTAAACAAAATCATTGAAACACTATCATAAATTACCAGATATACTCACCCAGTGGGGAAACATATTTGCAAGGAGACACCTTCCACACAGCACAATATGTCCTAAGGCCTTTTTAAACTGCTTAACATGACAACCAGACACTGTAATAAAGCAACTCAATATTGCCTGTTAAAAATGAGTACATCTTATATGTGTGAATGTAAATATGCAAAGGATACAGTATGTAGAAAAAAGGTAGAATGATATATGTAGTAGGACTCTGCTCATATTAAAAAAAAAAAGGAAAAGATCTGGAAAGGTATACACTAAATTGTTAGTGGTTACCCTCTTGGATGTGGGATTTGGAGAGATGGAGCAATGAAGAGATGTTAAGGATGGATTTTTACTTTTTCCTCTATTAATATTTGTATTATCTTACCCTTCTGCAATAAGCATTTATTGTTCTGGTAATTAAAAAAAGAAACCATTTAAAACATACTACCAGACACTGCTATTGTTCTTAAAATATCACAATCACGGTAAATCCAAAGACAACAGTAAAGTACCTCCCAAGTTTGAATTTTAAAGCTCTACCTTCAGAGATTAAAGAGGACTAAGAAACATCACAATTAAATGCAATGTGTAACCCTAGACTGAAAAGAGAGGACACTACTGAGACAACTGGTAAAATTTAAACATGAACAGTCTAAGAGTTAACAGTATCATTATAAATATTAAATTGCCTGGTTACTGGTTATCCAAGAGAATGTTTTTTCTTAGGTAATACTACAAAATATCTAGGGGTGAAGGATCGTGAGGTCTGCAACTTGATTCAGCCAAAAATAAAAACATGTATATTCTTTTATATAGAAAGATAAACCAAATGTGACAAAATTTCAATTACTGGTTAATGCAGATAAACAGTATGTGGAAATTCATTATGCTATTCCTGCAACTTCTCTGCAAATTTGATATTTTTTCAAAATAAAATGTCTCCCCAGTCCCGCTCTGGCTCCCGCCCCCCTCCCATCCTACCCCTATGCCCTGGATCTCTCTCAAAGGAAGGAAGGATTCTAAACCTGATGTTTGGTGACTCCAGATGTAATGGTCCCATTTCTAATATGAATGGTCTCTCAGAGCCTTAATAATAATTGCTCTTAGTGCATGACAAAATAAGGTACTCTACAGTACTCTGGAAGAATTAACAGAAACTAAGCTGGTCAACTTTAGATTCTGTAACCCAGGCTAGTCATTCTTTGCCATCCAGCATATGACTATTCTAAAAACTGACAATACTCACGGAACACCACCAATTATCAAGTCAAGAAAAATTGTATCTGTTAAAGAGTAAATTATAATACATTTCAATTTTTCAAAAGAGGAACAGATTAAATCAGTCAGTATAGTGAAAAGTGGCAGAAAAAACTGGGGAATATCAAAGTTCCACTGAGGAAACTAGGAAAGTATGATGGACTGACGGGTATAAAGTATGTCTTGGCAGTTTGTGAATATTTCTTAGTAAAACACAACTGTATCAACAGTTGCTTGATACCTTTCTAAAGACATAATGTGTCAGTTTAAGAATGGTCAGCCTGAAATCTAGAAAAGAGCAAAGAGGAACATGAATACTGGAGAGGTATACTTTCTCGTAAGTACTAGGATAGTTCATCAGGCTGTCTCACCAGGAAACCCTCCCAGCAGTATTTTCTTTTAGTTGGCTTCTCCATTCCCACCATAACTAAGGTGAATTATGAGAATTCTGTAAGACCTTGACTAATCTCACTGCTTTATATTTTATTAGAACATATAGAAATATTTTTTCCCAGTTAATAAACTTTATTTTGGCCAAATTCATCAGGCTTTTCTTATCATGATGCCCTGTACTCTTCTTTCTAGCTGCATCTTTCTATCCAATACTTATAATAAAAGAGCTAACACTGTCCTAATTCTTAAATCCTCATAAAACCCTTTGCAGAAAATACTATTATGATCCCCACTTTATAAATAATGACACCAAAGCACAGAGTAATTATGAAACCTGCTCAGTTTCATAAAGCTATTAAGTAAAAAAAGAGGTGAGATTCTAAAACCTAGCTCCAAAGCCCAGAGTTTAACTTTTTTTGTGTGCTTTGGACAAAAAAATTTTGGTAGTCTAATGAAGCCTGTGGATTTCTTCTCAGCTTAATATTTTTAAATGCATAAAATAAAATGCAAGGATTACAAATAAGACCAATTATGTTGAGAACAAAAACCCCAAATGTGTGACACAGTAATACACATGCTTCTTAATGTAGTGGTAGAGCTCTTCTCTACTATAATGTAGAGATGTAATAATGTACATAATGTAATGTTTACATTACCTTACATCAATGTTTTGATGTAATGATAAACATTTTGAGATCCCTACAACCACAGCATATCATAAAAAATATGACTTGTACTAGTAGTAAAATCACAAGTACTGTTGGTAGTACTGTAGTTTGCGCTTTATACTGGCAATTAAAAGAAATGCTAACTTCTAGTTAGAGGTTAGTGAAGAGGTAATTTTCCCCCCTAAGTTTAAGGATGCCATCCATCTTAAGACCCCTACACTGCACACTATAATAAAAGCCTCTTAATATTGCAATTTAAAGGGACCACTCCCGAGTCCTTGTCTCTTTCTTCACAGGCTCCCTTGGTAATGTCTTCCAGTGTTGTGGTTCTACTACTAAGCTGATGACCACAAAATATATCTCTAGTCCAGACCTTTCCCCTGAACTCCAGGAGACTGAATTGGTTATCAATTCAACCCGAATGTCTAACAGGCATCTCAAACTTAACCATGTCTAAAACTGAACTCCTAATCTATTTCCCAAACTTGCTCTTGTCACAGTCATACCTACTACCATGGTTGATGGCAACTCCATCTTTCTAACCACTCAGACGAAAAACCTTGGAATCATCCTTGGCTCCTCTCTCACATGCCACATCTGATCTATCAATGAATCATATTGGTTTATTCTTCAATGTATATCCAGAATCCAATCACTTCTCACCATCTCCTGGTTACCACCTTTACAAGTCACCAGCAGCTCTCTTCCAGATTGCTAACTTCATTACAAGTCTCCCTGCTTCTTCTGTTCTCCCCTGCAAAGGGGGTGATCCTTCTGAAGCTGAAAGCAGACCATGTCACTCCTCTGTTGAAAATTCTGGGCAAAGTCCTTATAATGACTCTACAAAGCACTGTGAAATCTGCATCCCACCCTGAGCCAAGTTACTATTTATTGCTCTTTTTTGTTCATTCCGTTTTAGCCATACCAGGCAGAATTCACTACCTCTGCCTTGGCACCTTGGAACTATTCCCTCTATTTGGAATGCTTTCACCCCAGATATTAACATGGCTCTCCCTCCCTTTTAAGTCTTTGCCTAAATACCATTCTCAAGAAGGTACACCCAGTCTACCTCATTTTAAATTATCACATCTTAAAAAAAAAAAATATTACATCTTTCCCAGAAATTCTGGATTCCCCCTTACCCTGCTCCATTTTTCAAAGCACTTACCTTTGAATATTCTGTATTATTCATTACTACCCATCACTAGGAGGGGTGCCCACAAGGGCAAATTTTGTTTTGGACACCACTCACCTCTAGTGCGCCTATGTTTGGCACAAAATAGACATGCATATGTTCAAAGAACAGCATTTCTATGGCTGTTAAGTACTTGCCTCTCATTAGAAGAGTTCCTTAAAGACTTTAACTGGATCTAATTTGCAGTGTCCTCAACACCTGGCCCCAACAGCCGACACCTAATGCACAGATACTCAGGCAATTACAGCCATTTTCACCTGAAACACAATCCTATATGCCACAGGAAAAAAGCCAGGTCTCACAGCTGTGACTGATTAAAGAGTGAGTACAAGACAAACACAGAACATTAGGTTCCAACAGTTACTTCAATCAAACTGAATTTGTTTCGTGCCTCAATTTCTTCATGTGTCTAAGAACCATTTCAAACTACCCGAAGTTTAAAAGGGGCACTTGGTCATTCCTTCCCCCGGGCACATTACCCCCTCAAGCCCACCTAATCTTTCCAAGCTTGACTTAAAATCCTACCTCTTAAGTATTCCCTGATGAACCCCAGCGAGAAGCATTTATACACGCCACACTCTGTGCCAAGGGCTTTTCATACATTATTCTCATCCAATCCTCCCCAAAGCCCTATGAGGTTGCTACCATCACAATCCCTATTTTGAAGATGGGAAAACCCAAGCTTAGAGAGATGAAGACACTTGTCCGAGGTTCAACTAGTGTTCAAACCCAGGGATGTCTGACTCTGAAATCCAAGTTCTTTAACCCTACAGTACTGCTTTCCCCCCTCCAGTGGCATAATGACTAACTAGCTTCTACATACTACCTCAGAGGGTCTCCTGTCCCTTCATTTCTCTAGGTTTCAGTTTTTGCATCTGAAAAACAGGTGATGATGTACTAAGATCCCTTCCAGTTCTTATAGTATTATAACAGAAAATATTTTATAATTATTTTTATACTCCATGCAGGTTAATACACACACACATGCACACGCACACACACACCTTGGAACTTAAAAATGCAAAGCAGTGGTGACATAAAAGCAGTGCAAATAACTCCAAGACCTTGTGTCAAAAAATAAACATTCTTGATTCCTCCCTACTCAGGTCCATTAAAGATGCACTTCTGAGTTCATTTTCCCACATTACGAAAAATTAGGTTTTCCCCAAGAAGTGTAAGGATGTGATCCGTAAGGCTTCTGGACTTCACCACACAACCTGGTAAAAAGAACGGTCAGCAGGCACTTAGTCCAATCAGGGGGCTAGCATGTTATTTTGTACAGGACAACTGTTCAATAAGTGTTTATTGGATCATGATACAGAATGGTTTGAGGTTCTCCAAGTCTCACACCAAAAGCCTATACAACATGACCTTTGTAACTGGACTGATGATTGTGCAGTAAATTAAAACAATCTAATCAAGGTAATGTTAACCTAAAAGCAAAGAACCCATGAAAGGATAAAGCCATGTTGAGACAACTTACTATCAAAAATAAGAGTTGGGTTTATCTAGAAAGGTAGTGTAATTATTTCTCTTTGTGTGCAGAAACAACCGTCAATATCCCAACATAATCCTCCTGTGTTGCAACTGAATCTAAGAACTATCAAGGAAGATCCACACATTACTGGACCAAGTTGAAAAGCTTTGGCAAAGGGTTCAAAAAAAAAAAAAAAAAGCGATAGCAGAGCTAAGGTAAAATGTGCCAAAAGAGCAAATCTCTTGGAATCCTTCTGCTCATAACGTGACAGTTTCATCTGAAATCCCTACCAACGGTTAAGTTTGAAATGAGTCGTATATTCGTAGATCTATACTTCAACCAACACCAGCAAATGGAGTTTCAGATAGCATGTTAAAACAATAGTCTTGTGAGGGCGTAGGGAAAGAAGTGAATCCAGGCTCTGGAGTGGAAGCTCTCGGAGGTATCAGATACAGTAGCAGATACAGCCCTCCACAGAAATATCAAAAAAAAAAAAAAAAAAAAAAGTCCAAGGCTGAAAAAATACTTTCGGGCAAAACTATATTTCAGTTTTCTAGAATGCTGTCTCTTTAGAGAATCCTCAAACGATCCCGGGTTTTTAAGTAAGTCTTTACGAGAAGCAGAAAGTCATCCATTTAGGGTACAAGGGTCCTGTTACCAAGGAAGTTGTGTCCGAAAGTGTGCAAATCCCACAATCTGGAAGAGAACGTTTGCCCCTCCGAAGGCTTTCATTTTCAGGCGGAAAAACAAACCCGGTGTCACCTCAACATCGGGGCCACACAAACCTCGCCACCATTACAAAACCGAAGTGCCAAAGGTGCAGAATCTGAAGCCGGAAGCACTACGAGGCCAAGATCGAGTTCCAGGAGAAAAAAATCAAACCCGAGAGGGCAGAGCGGACTCTCCGCGGCCCCGGGCCGGGAGAGGCACGCTAGGCCCTTCCGGTCCGAGCCGCGGTCGCCGGGAGGCCGGGCGACAGGCCGGGTGACGGGCCGGGCTTCCACCCGAGCCCGGGGATTCGCGGCCTACCCTCGCCGGTGCCCTCTCGCTGACTCCCGACACCGGCAGCTCCTCCGCCTCAGCCCCTTCGCCTGCGGCGCGGCCTGAGCGAACCGCGGGGAGCCGGAAGAGACCACCGAGCCTCGAGCGGCCGGGTCGGTGCGGACGCGGCGGCGGCAGAGGCCGTGTCCGCGGCCGCCCCTCCCCCACCGGCCCGGCCCAACCGCCGCTGCGACGCGAGCAGCCGCGCCAACGCCGGGCCCAACCGCCGACCCGCCGCGGCCCGGGCGAGGCGGCGGAGGCGGCGGCGGCGCGGGCCTGCTCCCCACGCCGCCCGCGCGAGTCCACCGCGGGCCCGTTACTCCTCGCGCCGGCCCGCGCCGCCGCCCGTCAGGACGCGCCGCCCTCGGGGCTCTGGCGGAGCAGATACTTACTCAGGGGTCGGGTGCTCGGGGTCGTAGAAATCCCCCATCTTCGGAGGCGGCTGCGGCGGCAGCTGCTTCATCGGGAGCGGCTGAAGGCGGCGACGCGAGCCCCCTCCCCGCGGCAGGGCGACGCGCGGGAGGGGAGGGGAGGGGAGGAGGCCGCTGGTCCGACCGCGGCGGCGGCGGCGGCAGGGGCGGCCCGCGTCGCTTGCTCGCTCGTTCCCTCCCTCCCTCCGGCGCCCGCCCGCCGCTCTCTCCCTCACACACTCACACGGGGAGCGACGCGCACCCCGCCAGCCCCTCCGCCTCACAGGCCCGGCCCCTTAAAGGGACACGCACGGCCCGCGCGTCCGCCGCCAGTTGGCGCTCCCGCAGCTGCCGGGCGACCCCAGGCGGGGGCGGGTCGGCCGGCGCGATCCTCCCCGCGGCTTCCCGGAACAATAAGCACCGGACCCCGAGTGGCGGCGCCGCCGCGACCCCTCCCTCGGGCCCACCAAGGCGGCTGGGGGCTGAGGCGTGACCCGGCCTAGTCCCAGGCTGTTGGCTGGCGACGTCGGGGGAACGGCCCGAGCCCGCCGGGACTCTACCCTTCCTGCCCCGCCGCCTGGGAAGACCTGCCCGCCCGGAGCAGAGGAGTCCGCGGCGGCGGCGCCAAGGGCGCCTCCCCCGGGCCTCCGAGGTCTGAGGTACCGCGGTTGCCGCGCCTCCCGAGCCTCTCGCCCTTCTCTTTATTTCTCCTCCTCGCTTTCTCTCCCCCTTGCCTCCTCATCTCACCCCTCAGCAGGTACGGAAACGGAGCCAGGCCCGGGATTCGCCCGGAGGCCGAGCTCCCGGGACGCCCCCTCCTCCTTCCCGCCGCCTCTGGGTCTTCTGCCCCCACCCCAACTCTGCAAGGCCACAGCGCCCGTCTTCCGCGGGGTTCTTAAGGCCTCGGAGCAGACGTCCTTGTCGAAGGCTGTCGATCACTTTCCTGCGAAAATGACGAGGTGAGAGTAAATAGGACAGCTTGAAAGGGCTACGTTTTTAGTTATTTTTGGAAGGAGAAACAACGCATAAAGCCTTTAGCTAAAGGCTCAGGACGTTGAAGAGTTTATGACAATTGATCATTTTGAAATTGGGAGTTCATAGGATCGACCAGCTTTGGGGGGGGTCACTATAATTTTATTTTTATTTTTATTTTTATTTTTTTAAAGATTTTATTTATTTATTTGAGAGAGAGAGAGAATGAGAGACAGAGAGCATGAGAGGGAGGAGGGTCAGAGGGAGAAGCAGACTCCCCGCCAAGCAGGGAGCCCGATGCGGGACTCGATCCCGGGACTCCAGGATCATGACCTGAGCCGAAGGCAGTCCCTTAACCAACTGAGCCACCCAGGCGCCCTGGAGGGGGGGTCACTATAATTTTAAATAGGATTTTACCAGCAAACAATGGCATGGAAGTATGTGTTGTGGACTGACTGTGTGCCTCCCCCCAACCAATTTATATGTTAAAAATCCTAACCTCTCAGGTTTTAGGAGGTGGGGCCTTAGGGTGATTAAGTCATAAGGGTGGAGCCCTCCTGAATGGGATTAGTGCCCTTATAAAAGAGACCCCCATTGAGCTCTCTCGCTGTCTGCCTTGTGAGGGAAGATAGCAGGAGAAAAGGGCAGGCTACAGCCCAGAAGAGTTCTCCCACCAGATCTCAGCCATGCCTGCACCCTGCTCTGGGATTTCCAGCCTCCAGAACTGTCAGAACTAAATTTCAGTTGTTTATAGCCACCCAGTCTATATGGTATTCTGAGCAGCCTAAATCAAGACAGTTGTGTCCTAATTACTGAAATGTGATCTAAGTGAACAGACACCCTTTACTGGCTCTTTTTTATATCCTGAAAGTGTGTGTGCATGCGCATATGCATAGGCCGGCAGTATCTACTAGCTTTTTATCACCATTTTTCACTTGGGGATTATTTTAGCATTTTTTTTTTCTGTTGCCTTTAGGCATAGGATCTAGGTGTAGGGCCCATCTGATTCCCTAGGTTCAAGTCTCTCATGACCACTTCTTTACAGAATGTTACATAATTTCTCTGTGCATTTTTTCTCATTGTAAGATGAGAATGTTAATGTGGATAGGTCCTGACACTGTTGCAAGGATTAAAGGAGAGAATATTTGTAAAGCTCTAAACTTCCAGTAAATGTCAACAGTTAATCAGACATTTTATTTTAGTGCAGTGGTTAAGAGCTAACTCTACTTTGCATCGTATACCAGCCCTGCCACTTTCCAGTGTGTGTCACTGGGCCTGGTTACTTTTCGTGCAAGATTACTAGAATACCGAATACTATTAAATGCCCTCATCTGTTATTGTACCAGGGGTTTTTGTGCATGTATTTTTTTTTTTAAAGATTTTATTCATTTATTTGAGTGAGAGAGAGAGAGAACAAGAGGGGGGAGGGTCAGAGGGAGAAGTAGACTCCCTGCTGAGCAGGGAGCCAGATGTGGGGCTTGATCTCGGGATTCCTGGATCATGACCTAAACCGAAGGCAGCCGCTTAACCGACTGAGCCACCCAGGAGCCCCATTGTGCACGTATTTTAAATTCAAAGAGAATGCAGGGGCGCCTGGGTGGCTCATTCGTTAAGCGTCTGCCTTCAGCTCAGGTCATGATCCCAGGGTCCTGGGATCGAGCCCCGCATGGGGGCTCCCTGCTTGGCGGGAAGCCTGCTTCTCCCTCTCCCACTCCCCCTGCTTGTGTTCCTTCTCTCACTGTGTCTCTCTCTGTCAAATAAATAAATAAAAAATCTTAAAAAAAAAAAACAAAGAATGCATCCTCAGAACATATTCTTGGGCCTGGCCCCTTGATCAAAGCTGTGGAATAATTTTGTCTTTAGCATTATTAGATATTGACTGTCTCCTAGTTTGTTACATAAAGCTTTTGCAAATGTGTTTGAAGGAAAAATGTCAAAAAGTCTTAAGGCGAAACATAAGAGGTATTCATTCCTAGAGTGCTGAAAACCATAAAAACCTTCATAATTGCTCCTGCCATTACTGCTTCCTGTTGACCCAGACCACCCCATCCCAGGGGACCCTAGGGTAGCCTTTAGTGACCCCGAAACAAAGTTGACTCAGGCATCTCTTGCCTTAGGCGAGCCTTTTGGCCCAAAGTTGGACAATTGATCTCTTAAGCACAGTCTCCAAACTACTATTTGAAAAAAAAAAAAAAAAATTTTAAGATTTTGATTTATTTATTTGCTAGAGCAAGTGCACAAGCAGGAGGAGCAGCCGGCAGAGGGAGAAGCAGGCTCCCCGCTGAGCAAGGAGCCGGATGTGGCACTCAATCCCAGGACCCTGGAATCATGACCTGAGCTGAAGGCAGACACTTAACCAACTGAGCCACCCAGGCATCCCTATTTGTAAAAATTTTTAAGGTAATATATTGGCAAGATAGTTCTTAGAACCGACACACACAAAAGCCATACAATCAAGATAGTGAAGTACTCCAAGGTGTCACCAGGTGGTACCTTTTTTTTTTTTTTTTCAATGTACCCAGGCCAAAGCTCTGCTACCTCACATGGGAATGTGGCTAAAGCTCTAGGAGAGACAGAAAGGGTCATTCCCCCTTGAACCCACAGCTAGAGCTGAATGGGGAAGCCACTGCTATTCACTTACTCTTGCTTCTTTCCATCCCACTCTTCCCTAACCAAGTCTTTTCCCCAGATGAGGATTATCAGGGGACTGGTTGTGCTCCTCAAGAGATGTCAATTTGGAAGAGAAAAGCAAACCCTAGGCCTTCAGTCCTAGGACTCCTCAAAGTCCTTTGCTTTGCCAAGAGGGGGCAGGGTTGGCGGTGGCAACAAGGCCAACATTGGGAGTGTGAGCAGGGCAGTGTGGGAAATTGTATCTCTACCCACATGCTCCCGTGAAAACTCTCACCTTGGCAGAATCAGGTCTATTACTGGCAGCCATAGATTGGAGTTAATAGTCATCTGCTGATATATGAAAGGTTGAATATAGTATCAGGCAGTTTGGGAGTATAAATGAATAATAGACACAAGGCTGGGTTATATCAAGATCAAACGTTTGAAAGTTCAAGCTTGCCAGTACAAGACTCATGTAAATCGCAACAATTTGTGAGATACTAACTCAATTTCCTTGATTATTTAAATATTATCTTGAATCTATTCCCAGCTGTTAATGACCCTTATCATCTATTTGTTCTTTTCTCCCCCAGTATACTTTTGAATAGAGGAATGGTCTGTATTACATATTCCAAAAATGTATTTTTCTTTGTTTGGTCTCTGGGAACCCAAAATTGCCTGTTACTATAATTGTATATCAACCATAAAATCATAAATACATACAGGTCCATCCTAGCATTAGAATAGAAACATGATGGGTTGTGGAGCCCGCTTAAGGTTCTTTCTCTCTCCTCCTCTGCCCTTCCCCACCCTCACACATGTGCGGGCTCTCAAAAAAAAAAGGAACATGATGTGGATATTTAGAAGCTGTTATATACAGATTTTGATTTACTGTTTAGTTTTAGTAGGTCAAAAAATTATTCTGTTATAAATGAAATGAATTCGTTTCCATTAATTAAAAATATAATGAGATAGTTTTTAGAACAATGTGTATTACTCTACAAATGAAAAACTTGGATCAAGGGGCGCCTGGGTGGCTCATTCGTTAAACGTCTGCCTTCGGCTCAGGTCATGATCCCAGGGTCCTGGGATCGAGCCCCGCATCAGGCTCCCTGCTTGACAGGAGGCCTGCTTCTCCCTCTCCCACTCCCCCGTTTGTGTTCCTGCTCTCGCTGTGTCTCTCTCTGTCAAATAAATAAAATCTTTAAAAAAGAAAAACTTGGATCAAGTGGTTTAAATATGTATTTACTTCTCTGTAGGATAGAAATATATACAACCAACATCTTAGCATTTAGGGAACATGAAATGTGATAATGTCTGAGAAAGTACCTAGTACATATAAACTAATAGCCATGCACTAAAAAATTAGCTACCTTACAAATTTAAGGCTCAGCATACTTGAAAGTTATTTTAGATTTAATCAATGTACAAAAGAACGGTAGCATAATTTAGAATAACGGTTATTTTAACTGTTCTGCACAAATCTATCATACTCATTGTCTCTGGAATTCCTTAGAGAAAAAAAGTATACTTACAATTGATTTTTAATCATGTTCAATCTGCAGATCTCAACACAAGAGGAATCTAGAAAGCAATACGCAACCTATATTGAACCCTATCACATACATTATTTGTATCAAGTTAGGACCTTCCTATATAGTAGTATTGTACTCTGTAGTTGTCTTTTTTTCTTCCGTACTTCTTTTTTTTTAAAGATTTTATTTATTTATTTGAGAGAGAGAATGAGAGAGAGAGAGAGCACATGAGAGGGGGGAGGGGCAGAGGGAGAAGCAGACTCCCCGCCGAGCAGGGAGCCCGATGCGGGACTCGATCCCGGGACTCCAAGATCATGACCTGAGCCGAAGGCAGTCGCTTAACCAACTGAGCCACCCAGGCGCCCCGTCTTCCGTACTTCTTTGTTAACTGATTTTCATTGCATAAGTCTATCTTCCCAACTCTTACAAGTTCATTGAAGGCAGAAGCATTATTGTCTTTAATATTTTATAGTGTTTGGCCTTGTATATGCCAGGTGTTTAATGAATACTTAATTTGCTACTCTTTTGAAAGCCTTACTTTTTTTTTTACTCTTTTTCTTTTAGAAACTCTAAAGTGTTCACATTGTATTTTCCTGTCCAGACTAGATTATTGAGCAGCTGATAAGCTATTGACATCCAGGTAAGCACTGTCTTCTGTGAAGGCTCCTTCATAAGCTCCTAGGAGCCAACCATTTCATTGGGCTTGGAAGTGCTGACTTGAAAGAACCATACACTTAACCCTCAAGTACACGGGAGTATTATTAATTCTTTTTCAATGTGTGTTAATTTTGTCTTCCCTACGAGAGTATCAGACACTCAGGGAAGTGATTATAGTGTTTGTTTTGTTGTGTTTTGATCTTGGCACCCTTTCAGAGAATTCATCTCAGGAGCTGCTTATTGCATCTTCCTTCCCAGCCTTGTCTGTCCCAGCAAAGGATGAAACTCAGTTTTACAAATTAGTAAACCAGAGATCTCAGAGGTTAAGGTACTTATCTAGGGTCACATGACTAAGGAAAGGTAGAGCCAGGATTTGAATCTGGCTATCTGATTCAAGACATTTTCAGACAAAAAAAATCTGGAGTTTACCACCAATAGAAAATACTCCCTGATAAAAGAAGGAACAATGAGCAAAGAAATTGGTAAATAAGTGGTTAAAAATAAAAAGGAACAAAGTAATAATACATAATTTGTGTGGTTAATAAAGTAAGTCAAGATAGAACTAATATCCAGGAGAATAAAATCATAATTTGGAAGTGGGAAGGGTGGAGTGATGATTGGAGTTGAAGTTTTCCAAAGTTCTTGTATTGTTTGGGAAGAGGGTAAAAATATGGATTAAGCTTTATTCTTTTAAGTACTCAAGTTAAAGTATCTCAAATAACTACTAAGAGAGTTCTAATTTCTAAGTTAATAGAGAAAATAGAACAAAATTACAAAAAAAGCATCATATGGAAATAGAAAAAAGAAAGCAATAGTGAAACAAATAGAAATCACAAATAATATGGTAAAAAATAAATGCAAATATTTCAGTAACTACAGTAAATGTAAATTGAATAAAGACTCCAGTTTTAAAAAAAAGAATGTAAAATAGACAAGGAAACAAAATCCAACCATCTGCTATTTTTGAGACATTCTTAAAACCAAGAACATAGAAAAATGTAAAAGGATGGAAAAACATGTCAGACTAATATATCAGTAGAAAGCTGGTAACATCAGACTAAGAATAAATGAAGGTTACTAAATAATAATAAGTTCACGAGGACTTCAGAATTCCTTTTTTTTTTTTTTAAGATTTTATTTATTTGAGAGAGAGAAGGAGCAGGGGGAGGCAGAGGGAAAAGCAGGCTCCATGCTGATCAGGGAGCTGGATGTGGGGCTCGATCCCAGGACTCCAGGATCATGACCTGAGCTGAAGGTAGGTGCTTAACCGACTGAGCCACCAAACACCCCAGGACTTAAGAATTCTAAACATGCCTGCATATTACATGTACCTAAGATACAAAAAGCAAAATTCGACAGAACTACAAGAAAAATGAATATCCCAGTATAGTGGAGATTTTAACACACCTCAAAATAATGGATAGATCTTATAGACAAGAATCAGAAGATATGAACAACATAATTAAAAAAATTGAATTAATAGATATATATATAAACCGTTGCACTCAACAGAGCACTCATATCCTAGTATGCATGTGTGGAATGTTTATGAAAATTGACCACATACATGTAAGTTCATGTAGTAATTCTCAACAAATTCAGATGATTGATGTTGCATAAGCCATGTCCTCTGACAAATATGAAATTAAGTTAGAAATCACTAACTAAGGGGGCGGGGCACCTGGGTGTCTCACTCGGTTCAATGTCTGCCTTCAGCTCAGGTATGATCCCAGGATCCTGGGATTGAGCCCCACATCGGGCTCCCTGCTTGGCGGGGAGCCTGCTTCTCCTTCTCCCTCTCCCTCTGCCATTCCCCCAGCTTGTGCTTTTTGGCTCGTTCTCTTTCTCTCAAATAAAAGAATAAAATAAAATAAAATAAATTTTTTTTTTAAAAGAAATCATTGGGGTGCCTGGGTGACTCAGTCGTTAAGCGTCTGCCTTCGGCTCAGGTCATGATCCCAGGGTCCTGGGATCGAGCCCCTCATCAGGCTCCCTGCTCACGGGAGGCCTGCTTCTCCCTCTCCCACTCCCCCTGCTTGTGTTCCCTCTCTTGCTGTGTCTCTGTCAAATAAATAAATAAAATCTTTAAAAAACAAAAAACAAACTAGTAAAACTGACTCAGTGAGAAATGGAAAACCTATCTGGTCCTAAAACCATTAAAAAATGAGTCAGTAGTCAATTTTCTCTCAAAAAGAAAGGAAGGGATGGATGAATAGATGGACAGACAGACCCAGACAGGCAAGGATAGGACAAGAAAGGAAAAGATACAAGCTATTCTCATTTTTGAACAAAGATGGAATAATTGTGAACAAAATATTAAAGCAAATCCAGCAATTTGTTAAAAAGATAAAAATCAGGATCAAGTTGAATTTATTTCAGGAATGAAAGTTAGTGTTCAGTTATGCAAACTTGTTAAAGTAATTCACATATTAACAAATTATGATGGTATGGTAGGCAGAATAGCTCCCCAGAGATGTCTGCTTCCTAGTCCCTGGAACCTGTGACTATGTTTCTTTGTGTGACAATAGGGACTTTGATGTGATCGAGTTCCAGACCTTGGGATGGAGAGGTTATCTTGGATTATCTGGTCCCAATCTAATCACAAATCCTTAAAAATGGAAGAGGAAGGCAAAAGTGTTGGTCAGAGAGATGAAAAGGACAAGGACTCAACCTGCCTGTTGCTGGCTTTGAAAATGGAGGAAAAGGGCCATGAGCCAAGAAATGTGGCAGCCTCTGCAAGATGAGAATGACCCTCGCTCATTTTACAGGCAGCAAGAAAACAGGGACTGTGGTCCTACAACCTCTAGGAACTGAATTCTGCCAGTAACCCAAATGAGCAGGAACTAGATTTTCTCCCAGAACCTCCAGAATGGATGTAGCCTGCCAACACTGTTTTTAGTTCAGTTAGACCCATACTGGACTTCTGGTGCGCAGAACTGTAAAAAAAAAATAAATGTGTGCTGTTTTAAGCTTCTAAGGTTGTAATACTTTGTTACAGCCGCAATTGAAAGCTAATAAAGATGGTACATCCAAATACTTTTAGATGCAGGCAAAAATATTTGTTAAAATTCAGTAAACATTCTTAATTTAATTTTATTTTATTTAAAAGATTTTATATATTTGAGAGAGAGAAAGAGCACAAGCAGGGGGGGTGCGGCAGGCAGAGGGAGAAGCAGGCTTCTCAGGCCCACTGAGCAAGGACCCTTGATGTGGGACTTGATCTCAGGACCCTGGGATCATGACCTGAGCCAAAGGCAGATGGTTAACCAACTGAGCCACCAAGGTGCCCCCATTCTTAATTTTAAAAAAAGAAAAGAAAGAGGAACCAAAAAACCTTTAACAAATCAGGAATAGAAGAAAACTTCCTTAACCTGATAAAGACCTAGAGCAAACATTATACATAATTGTGAAATAAAGCATTTCTCTTGAAATTAAAAATAAAACAAAATGTTTGCTGTCATCATTTCTACTCAACATTGTATTTGAGTCCTACCCAGCAAAATAAAACAATAAAAGAAATAAAACATGTAAGGGGCTCCTGGGTGGCTCAGTTGGTTAAACCTCCAACTCTTGGTTTGCTCAGGTCACGACCTCAGGGTCATGAGATCAATCCCCCATAGGGCTCCGCACTCAGTGCAGAGTCAAGAGTCTGCTGGAGATTATCTCCCTCTCCCTCTGCTCCTCCCTCTCCCTCTCTCTCTCTCAAATAAATAATAAAATCTTTTTTAAAAAAGAAATAAAACATGTAAGGAACGAAAAGGACAGTTGTTATTTACAGGTGGTATGATTGTCTACTTAGAAAACGCAAAATAATTTACAGAATAATACTTAGAACTAATGACAATTCTTCAAGTTTTTCAGATAAAAAAATCAACTGCATTTCCATAATCCAGCAAATAGAAAGCACAAGCAAATAAAACATACCATTTACAAAAACAACATCAACACCAGACTGTTAGAGCTGGGTTATCTTATTGGTTATCCATCTGGAGAGAAAGTAAAAATGGGTCCTTATTTCATATTTAACCCAAAAGTCAATTCCAGATGGATTGAAGACTTCAATATAAAAGGCAAAACATGAGGGCGCCTGGGTGGCTCAGTCCTTAAGCGTCTGCCTTCGGCTCAGGTCATGATCCCAGGGTCCTGGGATCGAGTCCCCACATGGGGCTCCCTGCCCCGCAGGAAGCCTGCTTCTCCCTCTCCCACTCCCCCTGCTTGTGTTCCCTCTCTCGCTGTCTCTCTCTCTGTCAAATAAATAAATAAAATCTTTAAAAAAAAAAAAAAAAAGGCAAAACATGAAAAGATTTAGAATAAAATATAGAATAATACAGTATCTTTGGGACATGCCCATGTGATAGAAAAAATGTTCTTAAAATTCAAAGTACAAACCAAAGAAGTCAAAATTCAGCTCCCTTGAAACTTTGTCCTCAAAAGACAGAATGTGAAAGGAAAAATCATAAACTAGAAGGAAAGGTCTGCAACACCTATAACAACAACAAAAGTATCTAGAGCTATACCCCAGTACAGTAGGTACTAACTACGTGTGGCTCTTGAGTACTTAAAATGTAGGTAGGCCAAAGTAAGATGTGCTGTAAGTATGAAATAGATTCCAGATTTCAAAGAGTTAGTACAAAAAAAATTTTTGTATGAACATCTTGAAATGATAATATTTTGGTAAGTAGATTTTTATTAAGTAAAAAAACTATTAAAATTAATTTTGCCCAGGGATGCCTGGATAGCTTAGTCAGTTAAGTGGCAGACTATTAATTTCAATTCTGGTGATGATCTTCAGGGTCCTGGGATAGAGACCCATGTCAGGCTCCCCACTCAGTGAGGAGACTGCTTCAGCATTCTCTCTCTCCCTCTGCCCCTTCCCACTTTCTAAAATAAATAAATCTTTAAAAAATAAAATAAAATTAATTTTTCCTGTTTCTTATCACTTTTTTAACTGTGGCTACTAGAACATTTTAAATTACCTCTGTGACTTGCGTTTTATTTCTTTTGGACACCACTGATCTAGAATATACAATGAATTCATGCAAATCAGAAAAAGGCAACCCAATTTTTTAAATTGGCAAATACCACAAAAGAGGAAAAATTAATAGCTAAGAAACATTTGAAAAGATGGTTCAGGAAAATCAGGCATAATGCAGTGTTATTGGGAATGTTAATTGGTGTAATGGCTTTGGAAAACAATTTAGCGCTACCTTATAAAGTTGAATATGGGCATACCCCACAACCAACAATTGCATGTATCTTAGATATGCAAACTACAGAAACTTGCATGTGTACACCAAAGGCCATGTTCAGAAATGTCCATTGCAGCATTGGCAAATGTCCATACAACACCATGCATTTATATAATGAATGATTAAACAGCATTGAACATGAATGAACTTTTCAGCTCCACCTATCAAAATAGTTAAATCTCAGGAATATAATGACCAGGAAAAAAAAGGACATAAAAGAATATATAATTTTGTTTTCATTTATATGAAGTTTTATAAGTCAAAATTAAAGAACAGATTATGCAGGGAATTAAGCATGATAAGGAAAAGTAAAAAAAATTCAGGATTTTTTTTTTTTCTAAAGGGAAAAGGAATCATGGGAGCACCAAGGAGGCTTCAGAGAATCACTAAAGCTCTCTTTCTTAAACTAGGTGGTAAGTCCACAGATACTTGTTTTACTGTTATTTTGTCTACCCTCTGCTTGATTAATAAATGTATCTATTTACTATTTAATAAAAACTTGTATGTATCCTTTGACCAGCAAATTCTATTTCTGAAATTCTAGTTTATAGAAATAAAAGTACTAGTACAAAGAATAAATGTACAAAGATATTAATGGTATCATTACTTGTGTTGGGGGAAATAAAGAGAATGCTCATAAATAAGGGAATGGAGGAATACATTTTACAATATCTATACTAAGGAATATTATACTGTCATTTAAAAGAATGAATTTTCACTATACTAGATATTCTGGAGGAGTTTCCATGAGGTTTTGGGGTTTGTTGAATGGGAAAAGCAAGACACCTAAACTTATATATACATGCAAATATTTGTTTGATTTTATGAGTATGGGGAAAGATACGAGTGGATATATGCTGTTTAGTTGAGTTATCTTGATTTGAGAGGGGAGAAATGAAGGAAGGAGGAAGTGACAGAAAAAAAGAAAAAGGGGGGGGCGTGCCTGGGTGGCTCAGTCGGTTAAGGATCTATCTAACATTGGCTCAGGTCATGATCTCAGCGTCCTGGGATTGAGCCCCATGTCAGGATCAGCACTCACTGGGGAGTCTGCTTCTCACCCTTTACCTCTCCCTCTGCCCCTCCCCCCACTTATGCATGCTCTCTCAAATAAATAAAATCATTAAAAAAAAAAAAGAAAGAAAAGAAAAGAAAAAGGGAAAATTACCACCATACCCCAGTAAATATATTGTGGTCCTGTGTATATATATATAAACTACAGATGTTTGTATATATCTGGAGATCCATTAAGAAATTGGGAGGAAAAAAACAGTTGAATCTGTATTTACTGATATGGGGATGTCAACTGAAAAAAGTAAGTTCCAGAGTAATATGTGTTTGGAGTCTATTTCAGTAAAGCCAAAAGCCATATATATGCATATTTATGTAAGTGCTTGTATATCTGAACTGTGAGAGATGCAGAAGATTACACACCAGTCTTAATATTGCTGATGGTTTGAATGCAGGGAGTGAGAGAAAAAAAAGCAATCAAAGATAAATCCTAATTTTTTTACAATCAGCAACTGGGTGATTGGTGGAGACTAATGGAGACTGGGGGACAAATAGGTCAGGGGATGTGGGATTAATAATTCTGCTTTGAGGGGCATCTGTGTGGCTCAGTTGGTTAAGCATCCAACTCTTGATTCCGGCTCAGGTCATGATCTCAGGATTGTGAGATGGAGCCCCACAATGGTGTCTGTGCTCAGCAGGGAGTCTGCTCAAGATTCTTTCTCCTTCTCCCTCTTCTTCGCCCCTCCCCCCCCCCACTCGCACACCCTTTCTCTCCCTCTCTCTTAAAATAAGTAACTCTTTTTAAAAAGTGATTCTGGGGGCACCTGGGTGGCTCAGTCGTTAAGCGTCTGCCTTCAGCTCAGGTCATGATCCCAGGATCCTGGGATCGACCCCCACATGAGGCTCCCTGCTCCACGAGAAGCCTGCTTCTCCCTCTCCCTCTCCCCCTGCTTGTGTTCTCTCTCTCGCTATGTCTCTCTCTGTCAAATAAATAAATTTTAAAAATCTTAAAAAAAAAAAAGTGATTCTGGTTTGAACATACTAAGTTAGAGAATGCTGCTAAACATTCAAATGGAGATATGAAGTGACCAGTTCAAAATACCAGACAGGAATTTAGAGGAATGCTGTAGATATAGAGACATAGGTTTTGGAGTCACCAGGATACAAGTCTGTATGAGATCTCCTAGGGAGAAAATACAGCTAGAGAAAAGGGCAGATAAAAGGACAGGGCCCAGGATTAAGCATTTGGGAACATTAATATTTACAGGTCATAAAGAATGATAAGCCAGCAAAGGGACAAAGGTGAAGTTGAAAACAAACAGGAGAGTGTGGTCTCGTGGAAGCCATGAGAAGAAAGCTTTTAAATGAATGGACAGAAATTCAGAAGCAGTATGCTTCCCACTCTCAACTACTTTTTGGATTTATCTTTATATCAGTTATCAATTGCTGCATAACAAAACAGTGATTTAAAACAAAAATAGTGGGGGCGCCTGGGTGGCTCAGTCAGTTAAGGGGCTCCCTTTGGCTCAGGTCATGATCCCAGGGTCCTGTGTTTGAGCCCTGCATCAGGCTCCTTGCTCAGTGGGGAGTCTGCTTCTGCCTCTCCCTCTGCCCTTCCCCCACCCCTGCTCATGCTCACTGTCTCTCCTCTCAAATAAATAATATCTTAAAAAAAATAAAAACAAAACAAAAATAGTCATTGATTGTGCTCACAAATTTTCAATCTGATCAGGACTCAGGCAGGGAGGGTTCGTCTCTGTTTCACATGGGATCAGCTGGGACAGCTCTACTGAGAGCTAGCAGATCAGTTTCCAAGGTGGCTCACATATGTTGCTGGCAAGTCGGTACAGACTGTTGGCTGGCAGCTCAGCCAGGGCTGAAGACTAAGGTCCTTAGTTCTTCCTGTTAGACCTCTTCATGTGGCCTTAGCTTTTTCATTAGCATAGTGGCTGTTTCTAACAGTGAGCCTCCTAAGAAGAGCCAAGTGAAAACTGCCTTGCCTTTTATGACCTAGCCTTAGAAGTCACATAGCATTTACTTCCACTGTACTCTATTAGTTGAAGCAATCACAAGGCCCACCCAAGTTCAAGGGGAAGGAACATAACTCCACCTCTTAATGGGGGAGTGGCAAGGTTTTGGAAGAGCACTTTGGATGGGAAATACTGTTGTTACCATTTGGGCAAAATATCTACCCAAACCGGGTCAGACATGATAGCTAAAAAGCAAAGCCTAGAGATATCTGCACAGATGGGTACCAAATTTATTGACAGAGTATGTTAGAAAGAAATACTGCAACCAAGTGTCTAAGAATCACATTTAATGCAGCACCTCAAAGAGTTCTGTGCAATATATATTTCATAATCAAAGAGGGAAAGCCTGAGTATAAGAGGAGGCATAGATAAAGCAGATACTTGTTTAATGTTAAGTGACAATGACCACAACATTATTAATATTAACAATTATTATTTAAATTCAGTATGTCCATATAAAAGAATCTTTTTTGAAAAATCATGCTTAGTATTACCAGTTCTTGGTTATTTCATTTAAAAAAATTTTTAACGAAATAAAAAGTAGACAATGGATGATATTCTTGGAAAAATGAAAATTCCCAAACTTGAATCAAGAAAAATCAGAAAGCAAGAATAACCACAGAAGAAATAAAGGGCTGGGGCAGTTGGGTGGCTCAGTCGGTTTAGCATCTGACTCTTGATTTCGGCTCAGGTCATGATCTCAAGGTTGTGAGATCAAGCCCCACACTGGGCTCCATACTCAGCTAGGAGTATGCTTGAGATTCTCTCTCTCCCTCTCCTTCTGCCCCTCCCCCTGCTCTCTCACACACACACAACACACACAAACACTCTTTCTCTCTCTCTCTCAAATATATAAATAAATCTTTAAAAAAAAAAAAAGGATAATCAAATATCTATACCTAAAAGAGATGCAGACTGCTTCATTAAAGAAGAAAAAATTAGGGCGCCTGGGTGGCTCAGTTGGTTAAGCGACTGCCTTCGGCTCAGGTCATGATCCTGGAGTCCCGGGATCGAGTCCCGCATCGGGCTCCCTGCTCGGCAGGGAGTCTGCTTCTCCCTCTGACCCTCCTCCCTCTCATGCTCTCTGTCTCTCATTCTCTCTGTCTCAAATAAATAAATAAAATCTTTTAAAAAAGAAAAAATTATATGATTATCTCAATAAATGAAAAAATATTAATGAAGTTTAACATTCATTACTGATAAGTACTCTCAGTCAACTAGAAGCAGAAGAAAATTTAATATTAAAATGTTTGCTGGAAAAGTATAAAAACATCATAGTTAATGTAGAACATTGAGAACTTTCCCATTAAAACTAGAAACATAGAGCACCTGGGTGGCTCAGTTGGTTGAGTGACTGCCTTCGGCTCGGGTCATGATCACGGAGTCCTGGGATCGAGTCCCGCGTCGGGCTCCCGGCTTGGCGGGGGGTCTGCTTCTCCCTCTGACCTTCTCCCCTCTCATGCTCTCTCTCACTGTTTCTCTTTCAAATAAATAAAATCTTAAAAAAAAAAAAAAAGAAACATAATGGGTGCCTCAGTTGGTTAAGCATCCACCTCTTGATTTCAGCTCAGGTCATGATCTCAGGGTTGTGAGATCGAGCCCTGTGTCGGATTCCCCACTCAGCAGGGAGTCTGCTTGAGGTTCTCTCTCTCTCCCTCTCCCTCTGCCCCTCCCCGCCCAAATAAATATTTTTTAAAAAACTAGAAACATAAGGGGCTGGATGGCTCAGTCGGTTAAGCATCTACCTTTGGCTCAGGTCATGTTGCCGGGGTCCTGGAATCAGGCCCCGTGTTGGGTGCTCTGCTCAGTGTGAAGCCTGCTTCTCCCTCTCCCTCTGACCCTACCCCCTGCTCGTGCTCTTACTCGCTCTGTCTCTCTCAAATGAATAAATTTAAAATCTTAAAAAAAAAAAGACTAGAAACATAAGTATACTGATAGACTCATATAGAGGGCCTAACATTAATTAAAGCCTATAAATAGGAAGAGAAAAATATTACACATTTTCTGCAGACAATGTGATCTAGAACACTTAAGAAAATCAACTGGTAAACTAGTAGCTCTCATAAAAATTTACTATCAATGTGGTTGGGTATGAAATTAGCCTAATTTTTTAAGGTTTAGGAGTCCCATGATCATTCTCAAGTTAGGTGGTTTACTAAAATGATTCACAAGACTTACTAGCAGGTTTGGGGCGCCTGGGTGGCTCAGTCGTTAAGCGTCTGCCTTCAGCTCAGGTCATGATCCCAGGGTCCCGGGATCGAGCCCCACATCAGTCTCCCTGCTCCACGGGAAACCTACTTCTCCCACTCCCCCTGCTTCTCCCACTCCCCCTGCTTGTGTTCCCTCTCTCACTGTGTCTCTCTCTGTCAAATAAATAAATCTATAAAAAAATAAAATAAATTAAAAAAAAAAAGACTTACTAGCCATTTATACTCGCAGCCAAGGCTTATTACAGCAAAAGATACAGAGTAAGAGCAACAGAACAAAAATATACATTGGGTGAAGTCCAGAGAAATCACACATAGGCTTCCAAGTCATTCCCCTCCTGGGACCACACAAGATACACTCTTTCTAGCAGCAAACTGGAAGGACAATGTTAAATGTCTGCCAAAAGAAGTTCACTCTGGTCCAAGGGTTTGAAGCTTTTATCAAAGGTTGGGGGCATGTAGGCAACTGTTCTGGCTACATGACCATCCATGGTAACTGAAACTCAGGACCCCAACAGCGAAATGAAGCACATCATCAATTGTGATGCTTGTGCAAAACAATCCTAATAAACTGGTACAGCATCATCCATTGCCCTGGGCATACAGAATGTCATCAGAAACATAAAGAGCATTCTGAAGGCCATATTCTCAGGGGTTGGCCAAGGGCTAACAGGGTTCTAGGGTTCCCAAAGACAGGCAACCATTAACTCTTGTCTTCACAAGAGTATTAACTGTATTAACTCTTTTCTTCACAAAAATTAACAGTATTAGCCAATTTTAAAATGTAAGAAAGAAAAAGAGAATCCCATCCATAATGGCAACAAAAGTTATAAACAATGAGAAATAAGTGCACCCTATATTAAGAAAACTTGAAAAGTAAAGTTTTAAGAAACAGGGAAATATATGTTGTACCTAGACAGAAAGACAACATTGACTTCTGATTCTGGATAAAGAGGGACTAAACACACATCCTATTCCTCTACCAACAGTAGCTAAAAAAAATAAATAAACAAACAAAAAACCCTGCACATTATACATAAACCAAAATGACTCTGGAATCTTACTGGCTTGGGACCTTGGGATCACAAAATGACACAGTGATGAGATACCTGGGTTTTCTCTTTTTGTCTCCTATACCCAGACTGGGTGCTAGAGTAGCTGGCAACTGAGAAAGGCCAACAGGAATACATAAAAATGCTCCCCAAGCTGTCTCTAGCTAATGGCCCAAGAAATGTGCAACCTACCAAGAGAGAAATAGACAATACTTCCCTACCCTACCAAACATGGAACAAAGCCATGGTCTCTCTTTACTCCTGTCAGCAATACCTTGGGAATGGGGAGCCTAGAGTTCCGCTCTGTCCCAGCTGTAATGTGGGTGGTATCAGAGAAGACTGAGTGGGAACTTGGGATTTTTCATCCCTGCTTGGTAGTATTGAGGCCCCTTTATATTATCAAGGGAGGCTACATGGGGATTCTGGACTTCTCCCCACCAACTGTTTAAAGGTACCCTTCCCTTTACCCTTCAGTATCAGAGGAGGCTGAGTGTGAAGATGGAACTTTCACCAACACCCAGCAATAATGAGGCCTCCCCTGTTACAATATTGCAGGACCTAACAAGTCACCCCCACCTTCCCAACCAAGATGATGTCAGGCATAGTGGGAGGCAAGATATCCAATTTCCATACAAAGGAACAAGGCACCAAGGTATCACTTCCTTCTGAGATGCCAAGAAGGTCAAATGGGAAGTCCAGAATTTTACCCTCATCTGGCAGAAAGGAGGTGGGTACCCCATTCCTCTCTAGGATGGTGTCAGAAAGAACCTGCTAAAATAGATTTATGTAAGATCCAGAGTCTCATGTCTCTAAATGTCCAGGATACAATTTATTTTTTTAAGGATTTTATTTATTTGAGAGAGAGAGCACGAAAGCAAGCAGGGGGAGGAAGAAGGACAAGCAGACTCTGCACTGAGCATGGAGCCTGATGCGGCGCTTTGATCTCAGGACCCCGAGATCATGACCTGAGCTGAAATCAAGAGTCAGACACTTAACTGACTCGGCCACCCAGGCGCCCCTGTCCAGGATACAATTAAAAAAAAAAAAAGTCACTCATCATACCAAGAACCGGAAAATTTCAACTTGAATGACAAAATATAATTTTAAAAATACTGACACCAAGGGGCGCCTGGGTGGCTCAGTTGGTTAAGCGACTGCCTTCGGCTCAGGTCATGATCCTGGAGTCCCTGGATCGAGTCCCGCATTGGGCTCCCTGCTCGGCGGGGAGTCTGCCTCTCCCTCTGACCCTCCCCCCTCTCATGTGCTCTCTCTCTCTCATTCTCTCTGTCTCAAATAAATAAATAAAATCTTAAAAAAAAAAAAAATACTGACACCAAAATGAATCATATGTCTGCATTATCTGACAAGGATTTTAAAACAACTATCATAAAACTGCTTCATCAAACATTTATGAACCCATTTGAAACAAATACATTTGAAAAGTCTCAGCAAAGAGGGGCACCTGGGTGGCTCAGTTAGTTGAGCGGCTGCCTTCGGCTCAAGTCATGATCCCAGAGTCCTGGGATTGAGCCCCACATCGGGCTCCCTGCTCGGCAGGAAGCCTGCATCTCCCTCTCCCTCTGCTACTGCCCCTGCTTTGTGCTCTCTCTCTCTCAAATAAGTAAGTAAAATCTTAAAAAAAAAAAAGTCTCAGGGGCACCTGGGTGGCTCAGTTGGTAAGGCTCAGTCTGCCTTCAGCTCAGGTCATGATCACAGGGTCCTGGGATCGAGCCCTGCACCAGGCTCCCTACTCCACGGGAAGCCTGCTTCTCCCTCTCCTCTTGCTGTGTCTCTCTCTGTCAAATAAACAAATAAAATCTTAAAAGAAAAAAAAGTCTCAGCAAAGAAATAGAATATAAAGTAGAACTAAATGGAAATGTTCAGTTCAATGGGTGAGCTCAACATCTGAATGGAAAAGACAGAGGAAAGGAACTTGAAGATAAGACAAAGCTACCCAATCTAAACCACAAAGAGAAAATAAACTGAAAAAAAAAAAATGAACTGGTCCTCAGGAACCAGTGGAACTATAACAAAAGATAAACATTTGTGAAATCAGAGTCCCAAAAGAAGAAAAAGAGGGTGGGGCAGAAAAAGTATTCAAAGAAATGATGACTGAAATTTTCCAAATTTGTCAAAATACATAAACCTATAGCTTCAAGAAGCTGGACAAATCATCAACAGGTCAGATCCAAAGATATCACCCCAAGGTACATCATACTTAAACTTCTTAAATCTGAGGTGCCTGGGTGGCTCAGTCAGTTAAGCATCTGCCTTCGGCTCAGGTTGTGATCCCGGGGTCCTGGGATTGAGCCCCAAATCAGGTTCCCTGCTCAGCGGGGAGTCTGTTTCTCCCTCTCCCTTTGCCCCTCCCCCCACTCATGCTCACTCGCGCTCTCTCTCCCCCAAATAAATAAATAAAATCTTTTTAAAAATAAATAAACTTCTTAAAACTAAAGACAAAATATCTTGAAAGCATTGACAGAGAAATAACACTTATATAGGGGAACTTTTTTTTTGAATGACATCAGATTTCTCATGAGAAACCATGGAGGTCAAAAGAAAGTGGCCTATTTTCCAAGTACTCAAGGAAAAGAACTGTCAACCCCAAATTCTACATCTAGTGAAATCATCCTTCAAGAATGAAGGGAAGCTACAGAAAACTTAGAAGAATTAAGAATTTGTCACCACAATGGGGCGCCTGGGTGGCTCAGATGGTTAGGCGTCTGCCTTCGGCTCAGGTCATGATCCCAGCGTCCTGGGATCGAGCCCCGCATCAGGCTCCCTGCTCAGCGGGGAGCCTGCTTCTCCCTCTCCCTCTGCCTCTCTCCCTCCTCATGCTCTCTCTCTCTGTATCCCTGTGTCTCAAATGAATAAATAAAATCTTTAAAAAAAAAAAAAAGAATTTGTCACCACTAAACCTACTCTAAAAATTGCTAAAGAATGTTCTTAAAATATAAGGAAGATGATAAAAGATGAAAACAGAATATCAAGAAGAATTAAAGCACAATTGCAATCGTGGAAATGTTGGCAAATACCTTCCTTCTCTCAAGTTTTTAAAATTATGTTTGACAGTTGAAGCAAAAAATATAACATTGTCTGATGTGGTTCTCAGTGTATGTGGGAGAAACATTTAAGACAATTATAAATAGGGGAGGGTAAAATGACTTAAAGGGAGGTAAGGTTTTTATACTTCATTTGAACTAGTAAAATATTAAAACCAGTAGACTGTGATAAATTATGTATAATGCAATATCTAGAGCAACTACCAAAAAAATCTACACGAAGAGACACCAAAAACACTATAGTTAAATCAAAATGGAATTCTTTTTTATTTATTTATTTTTTAATGCAGGGCTTGAACTCACAACCCTGAGATCAAGACCTGAGGCGAGATCAAGAGTCGAATGCTTTTTAAAAAAAATTTTTTAAGATTGTATTTATTTATTTGTCAGAGAGACAGAAAGAGCACAAGTAGGCAGAGCGGCAGGCAGAGGCAGAGGGAGAAGCAGGCTCCCCGCTGAGCAAGGAGCCCAATGCCAGACATGATCCCAGGACCCTGGGATCATGACCTGAGCTGAAGACAGACCTTAACCAACTGAGCCACCCAGGTGCCCCACCAAAATGGAATTCTTAAAAAAAATCAATTAACTTAAAAAAAAAAAATCAATTAACTCACAGAAAGGCAAGAAAAAGAAAAAGAGAAATGGAAAAGAGAAGGAATAAGCAAAAAAGAAAATGGCAGATTTAAGCTCCAGCATTTCAGTGATTACGTTAAATATAAATTCTTTAAATATAATAATTAAAAGACAGATTAGGAGAGTAAATTAATAATAAGAAGAAAAAGATCAGTAACCCAGTTTTTAAAAATGTGCAAAGAAGTTGTATGGTGACAGATGGTAGCTACATTTGTGGTGAGCATAACATAACATACAGAGTTGTCAAATCGCTGTGTTGCATACCTGAAACTCATGTAACATTGTGTGTCGCTTATACATCAATAAAAAAATTGCTAAGAGAATAATAAAATTTATATGCAGAATTTAAAAGCACAGGAAGAACCATGGTTTTAACTTTGTAACTGTAATGTATCAAATATTAATTTTAGAAACTAAATAAACTTTTTTTAAAGATTTTATTTTTAAGTAATCACCACACCCAACATGGGACTTGAACTCACAACGACAAGATCAAGAGTGATATGCTCCACTGACTGAGCCAGCCAGGCGCCCCTGGAAACTAAATAAACTTCCCAGTAATCTCTTCTGTGCAAAAATTAATTAATTGATTAATTGATTAATTAATTAATTAATTATTAAAAATAAAATGGGCAAAGGATCTGAGTAGCCATTTCCCCAAAGAAGATATACAAATCCCTAATAGGCATATGAAGAAAATGCTCAACATCATTAGTCCTTAGGGAAATGCAATAATGAAATAAGTGATTTACATCTGCTAGGATGGCTAGAATTAAAAAGGCAGACTACAATAAGTGTTGACAAGGATGTGGAGAAATTGGAACTCTCATACATTGCCAGGAGGACTGTAAAATTGTGAAGCCACTTTGGAAAATAGTCTGGGCAGTTCCTCAAAATATTAAACATAGAGTTAATATATTACCCAGCAATTCCACTCGAGTATTAAAAACATGCATCTACACAAAACTTGCACATGAATATTCATAGAAGCATTACTTATAATAACTAAAGCTAGAAACATCTCAAATAAGTACATTAATTGATGAACGGATAAACAAAATATGTGACATCCATACAATGGGAATAGATTTTGGAATTAAAAAAGAATGAATCTGATAATATGCCACAACATAGATGAGCCTTAAAATCATTGTTTTAAGTGAGGGAATCCCACCGCAAAAGATTACATATTATATGATCATATTCATGTGAAATGTGCAAATAGGCAAATCCTTAGAGACAGAACATAGAGTAGTGGTTGCCTATGGCTGACAGAGGTGGAGTGAAGAAATGGGGAGTGACTGGTAATAGACATGAGGCTTTTGGGGGGTGACAAATAAATGTTCTCAGATTGCGATGGTCTGTGGATATACTAAAGTCCATTGAATTACATTCTTTAAATGGGTGATTTTTGTGTGTGAATTATATTGTAATCTTTTTATAGAAGAAGCCACAGGAAAAAAAGTCAATTGTATTTTTATATACTAGCAATGAACAATTGAATATTGAAATTTAAAAAAACAATATCATTAATAATAGGAACTACTTAGGGATAAACTTACAAAGGATATGAAAGATCTGTATACTGAAAACTATAAAATACTGCTGAGAAAAATTAAAACCTTATAAATGGAAAGATGGACCTCCTTTATGGTTAAAAGACTCAATATTGTTAAGGTGTCAATTCTCCCCAAACTTATCTATAGATTCAGTGCAATACCAATCAAAATCCCAGCAAGCTTTTTTGAAAACGTTGACTTACTGATTCTAAAATTCACATGGAAATTCAAAGAAACAGAACAGCCAAAACAACTCAGAAAAAGAAAAAAACAATGTTGGAAGGCTAATACTATGTAATCACAATAGTTATTATAAAGGTACAGTCATCAAAACAGTTTGGTTTTAACATAAAGCTAGGAACATATATATCAAAGGAATAGAAGAGAGTCCCAAAACAAACCTACACATGTATGGACAGCTATTTTTAACGAAGGCATAAAGGCAATTTAGTGGAGAGAGGATACACTTTTCAACAAGTGGTACTTGAACAACTGGGCTTCCATATGCAAAAAAATAAAGAAGCTTGGATCCATATCTCACACCACATACAGCAATTAACTCTAAGTGAATCATAGACCTAAATGAGAAACCGTAATTATAAAACTTTTAAAAGAAAATGGAAGAAACCCTTGTGACCTTCACTTAGGCAATAAAAGCACAACCCAAGGACGCCTGGGTGGCTCAGTTGGTTAAGCGTCTGCCTTCAGCTCAGGTCGTGATTTCAGGGTACTGGGATTGAGCCCCACATCAGGCTCCCTGCTCAGCGGGAAGTCTGCTTCTCCCTCTCCCTCTGCTCCTCCCCCTCCCCCCCTCATGCTCTCTCTTTCTCTCTCTCTCAAATAAATCTTTTTTTTTTTTTTAAGATTTTATTTATTTACTTGACAGAGAGAAAGACAGCGAGAGAGGGAACATAAGCAGGGGGAGTGTGAGAGGGAGAAGCAGGCCTCCCGCCGAGCAGGGAGCCCGATGCGGGGCTCGATCCCAGGACCCTGGGATCATGACTTCAGCCGAAGACAGACGCTTAACGACTGAGCCACCCAGGTGCCCCACAAATAAATAAATCTTTAAAAAATAAGGAAATCGGGGTGCCTGGGTGGCTCAGTCGGTTAAGCATCTGCCTTCGGCTCAGGTCATGATCC